>NC_052154.1:166656561-166977564 GCF_902713615.1 Scyliorhinus canicula | reverse complement strand
CAGGTTTGATTCGCGGCTTGGGTCATTGTCTGTGCAGAGTCTGCCTGTCCTCCCTGAGTCTGCATGGGTTTCCTCCGGGTGCTCTGGTTTCCTCCCACAAGTCCTGAAAGACAGGGGCCGCGATTCTTCGCTCCCCAGGCCGGGTGGGAGAATCGCGGTAGGGCCGCTCTGGCACCCCCCGCGATTCTTCCACCCCCCCCAAAATGGCGTGTCGCGTTTTGCGATTCTCGGGCCCAAATGGGCCGAGCGGCCTGACGTTCCCGACCTGTTCACGCCGGCGGCAACCACACCTGGTCGCTGCAGGTGTGAACATCGCGCAAAAGGTAAGTTTGGGGCCTGTAGGGGACGGAGAGGAGATCGAGCATCATGGCCATTCTCGGGAGGGGACTGGCCCGCGATCGGTGCCCACCGATCATCGGGCCGGCGTCTCAAAGCGACGCACTCTTTCCCCTCCGCCGCCCTGCAAGATCAAGCCGCCACGTCTTGCGGTGCAGCGGAGGGGAAGACGGCAACCGCGCATGGGCGGTTTGGCGCCGGCCAACCTGCGCATGCGCGGCTGACGTCACTTAGGTGCCGCCGGCTGCGTCATTATCAGCGCGTCGCCTTGATGCCAGCGCCAAGGCCCAACGGGCGAGTTCCCCGCAACGCCGCTCCTAGCCCCCCCCCCTGGGTGGGGGGGAATAGGGGGCAAGGAGCGGGACGCCGTCGTGAAACACTCCGGGTTTCACGCCGGCGTCGGCTGTTGCGGAGAATCGCGCCCATGCTGTTCGGTAATTTGGACATTCTGAATTCTCCCTCTGTCTACCCGAACAGCCCTGGAATGTGGTGACTGGGGGATTTTCACAGTAACTTCATTGCAGTATAAGCCTACTTGTGACAATAAAGATTATTATATTATATATATGTTAATTATTCTTATAAAGGATCAGCACCTGAAATGTTAACTCAGCTGTTCTCCCCACAGATACCGTCTGATCTACTGAGTGTTTCCAGCATTTTCTGTTGTTGTTTTGGTGCCTGTTTTAACAATATTTTTCTCATCCATTTGGTGGAGCTCTTGATTTGCTCTAGGATCAAGCAAAGAAGAAACTGCATAGTCCACTGATGTTAACAACAAGTATCATTTGCAGAGAAAAGCAACTTACTTTCATCAAAAAGTTCTCAGTTGCTAACCACAGAAACATTCCAAGCCAGAAATTATATCAATTAGCAGTTAGCCTGTCCACCACAACTTTATAAACTGGTATTTGAATTGAAGACAAATAAATTTGTTATTTGTACGGTGGTGGTGGAGTGGGGGGGGGGGGGGGGATAGGACGTGAATTAGTATGATGAAAATGAAGCTGTTAAACTCAATAGCCTGAAACTATTCAGCAAGCACGGCAATTTGTTTACTGTTGACCGCACAGGAATTTGGTTACAGATTGCTGCACTCAAAAGCAATTTATCGGAACACAACAATAGTTGGATCAAATGTAGAGTATTGTCCAAGCTTTGAATATGTTGTAAGGCTGCAACACATCTGAGGCATTCATATGCTTACATGCTTGAGCAATGTAACCTGAACTCAGTCTTATAATCCGGTACTTTTATAGCCGTGTTACCATTGATTTTTGTAATTTTTCATCTTACCATGCAACGTTGCTTCTTCTGTTATGACTACCAACTTTGATAGTTCAGGTTTAGAAACATAAATAAAACTTCCAACCCATTGAAATTCATCCCTCAAATACCCTAACAAAATATAAAGATTGGACTTGTGGTTGATTGTGAGGAAGAAGTCTTTAGACAGCTGGAAGGTATCAATAGATTGAACAGGTCGGCAGAAAAATGGCAAATGCAGTTCAACCCAGAGAAGTGTTGAGTAACACATTTCTGGATGGCAAACAATGCAAAGGAATACACAGTAAATGTTATGATTTTGAGAAATGGAGCAAATTCTTTACTGGCTACAGAGAACCTGTACATTTGTAGCTTTAGCTATTCCCCAATATGGGATGTTAGTGTGGCATCAGTGCAGCATAACTCTCTGCTAAGGACTTCCGATTGCGGCTATGCGGAGCTAAGCCGCACGTTCGGCAGCTCCCGCTTTAAAAGGACTTGTGGGCTCTTTTAAGGGCCCCAAACGGCGCTGATTCGACGATTCCCGGTGGATAAAGGGGTCTGGAGCAAAACCCCCCGGGATTTATGGTTCGGACTCGAAGTGGGGCGAGGAGAAAAACGGCAGCAGCTCCCCTGGAAAAGCGGGGGAAGGTGGACAAAATGGCGGCCGGTGGAGCCCCTGAGGAGTGAAGGCAGTGGGCTGAGGAGCAGCAGGCGGCCCTTCTGCGCTATTTCACGGTGCTGAAAGGGGAGTTGTTGGAATCCCTGAAGGTGACGACGAGTAAGCTGCTGGAGACCCAGACAACCCAGGGTGCAGCGATACTCGAGTTGCAGCAGCAGGCCTCTGAGCACGAGGAGGAGGTTTCGGCCCTCGTGGGGAAGGTGGAGATACACGAGGCACTTCATAAAAAGTGGCAAGATCGGTTCGAGGAGATGGAGCTTCGGTCACGGAGGAAGAACCTGCGGATCCTGGGCCTCGAGGAGGGGCTGGAGGGGTCAGACCTGCCGGCCTATGTGGACGTGATGTTGAACTTGCTGGTGGGGACAGGATCCTTCCATCTGCCCCTGGAGCTGGAGGGGGCCCACAGAGTACTGGCCAGGCGGCCTAAGGCGAATGAACCCCCTCGGGCGGTGCTGTTGCGGTTCCATCAGTTCAGTGACCGGGAGTGTGTTCTCCGATGGGCCAAGAAGGTGAGGAGTAGTAAGTGGGAGAATTCGGTAGTGCATATCTACCAGGACTGGAGTGCGGAGGTGGCCAAGCGGAGAGCCGGGTTTAGGTCCGTCTGAGGAAGGGGTGGGTGGGGCAGGTTTTCCACTCAGGGCTCGACTCGAAGAACCTGGGGGTGGCGATCCTGGTGGGGAAGAGGGTGGCGTTTGAGGCGTCTGAGGTTGTGGCTGATAGTGGCGGCAGATATGTGATGGTGAGCGGTAAGCTGCAGGGGGAGAGGGTGGTGTTGGTTAATGTGTACGCCCCAAATTGGGATGATGCTGGTTTCATGAGGCGTATGTTGGGCCGCATTCCTGGCCTGGAGTTGGGGGGCTTGATCATGGGGGGGGGACTTCAATATGGTGCTGGATCCCCTACTGGATCGTTCTAGTTCAAGGACAGGCAGGAGGCCGGCGGTGGCCAAGGTGTTGAGGGGGTTTATGGAACAGATGGGAGGAGTGGATCCCTGGAGGTTCGGGAGGCCGAGGGCTCGGGGGTACTCTTTTTTCTCCCATGTGCACAGGGTTTATTCCCGCATTGATTTCTTTGTTCTGAGCAGGGGACTGGTCCCGAGGGTGGAGGAGGCCGAATATTCGGCTATCACGATTTCGGACCATGCTCCGCATTGGGTGGATCTAGAGATGAGGGAGGTGCGGGACCAGCGCCCCCTTTGGCGTCTGGACGTGGGGTTGTTGGCTGATGAGGAGGTGTGTAGGAGGGTTCGGGGATGTATCGAAAGGTACCTCGAGGTCAGTGATACTGGGGAGGTCCAGGTGGGGATGGTGTGGGAGGCTCTGAAGGCAGTGATTAGGGGGAAGCTGATCTCCATCCGAGCCCATAGGGAGAGGGGAGAGAGGAGGGAGAGGGAGAGACTGGTGGAGGAGCTGTAGAGTGTGATAGGACGTACGCGGAGGCCCCAGAGGAGGGATTTCTGGGGGAGCGGCGTAGCTTGTAGGCCAAGTTTGATTTATTGACCACCAGAAAGGCGGAGACACAGTGGAGGAAGGTGCAGGGAGCGGTCTATGAGTATGGAGAGAAGGCGAGCAGGATGCTGGCGCACCAGCTGCGTAAGCGGGACGCGGCTAGAGAGATTGGTGGAGTGAAGGATAGAGATGGGAATGTGGTGCGGCAGGGGGCAGAGGTCAATGAGGTCTTTAGGGACTTCTATAGGGAACTGTACCGGTCGGAGCCGCCGGCGGTGGGAGGGGGAATGGAGAGTTTTTTGGACAGGCTCCGATTTCCAAGGGTGCAGGAGGAGCAGGTGGAGGGACTGGGGGCGCCGATCGAGTTGGAGGAGCTGGTCAGTGGGATTGGCCACATGCAGTCGGGGAAGGCGCCGGGACCGGATGGGTTCCCGGTTGAATTTTATAAGAAATATGCGGACCTGCTGGGCCCCCTGTTGGTTAGGACCTTCACCGAGGCATGGGAGGGGGGTGTTCTGCCCCCGACGATGTCTCGGGCACTAATCTCCCTGATCCTGAAGCGTGATAAGGACCCCTTGCAGTGCGGTTCATACAGGCCGATTTCACTGCTGAATGTAGACGCCAAGTTGCTGGCGAAGATCTTGGCCACTAGAATATTCACTCAGGAAAAAGATAATGTTGTGGAGGAGAATGCTGAGACCCAGGCTATTAGAATAGATGGCATTGAGGTGCGTAGGGAAGAAGTGTTGGCAATTCTGGACAAGGTGAAAATAGATAAGTCCCCGGGGCCTGATGGGATTTATCCTAGGATTCTCTGGGAAGCCAGGGAAGAGATTGCTGAGCCTTTGGCGTTGATTTTTATGTCATCATTGGCTACAGGAATAGTGCCAGAGGACTGGAGGGTAGCAAATGTGGTCCCTTTGTTCCAGAAGGGGAGTAGAGATAACCCCGGTAACTATAGGCCGGTGAGCCTTACGTCTGTTGTGGGTAAAGTCCTGGAGAGGATTATAAGAGATACGATTTATAATTATCTAGATAGGAATAATATGATTAGGGATAGTCAGCATGGTTTTGTGAAGGGTAGGTCATGCCTCACAAACCTTATCGAATTCTTTGAGAAGGTGACTGAACAGGTAGATGAGGGTAGAGCAGTTGATGTGGTGTATATGGATTTCAGTAAAGCGTTTGATAAGGTTCCCCACGGTCGGCTATTGCAGAAAATACGGAGGCTGGGGATTGAGGGTGATTTAGAGATGTGGATCAGAAATTGGCTAGTTGAAAGAAGACAGAGGGTGGTGGTTGATAGCAAATGTTCAGAATGGAGTTCAGTTACGAGTGGCGTACCACAAGGATCTGTTCTGGGGCCGTTGCTGTTTGTCATTTTTATAAATGACCTAGAGGAGGGCACAGAAGGTTGGGTGAGTAAATTTGCAGACGACACTAAAGTCGGTGGAGTTGTAGACAGTGTGGAAGGATGTTGCAGGTTACAGAGGGACATAGATAAGCTGCAGAGCTGGGCTGAGAGGTGGCAAATGGAGTTTAATGTAGAGAAGTGTGAGGTGATTCACTTTGGAAAGAATAACAGGAATGCGGAATATTTGGCTAATGGTAAAATTCTTGGTAGTGTGGATGAGCAGAGGGATCTCGGTGTCCATGTACATAGATCCCTGAAAGTTGCCACCCAGGTTGATAGGGTTGTGAAGAAGGCCTATGGTGTGTTGGCCTTTATTGGTAGAGGGATTGAGTTCCGGAGCCATGAGGTCATGTTGCAGCTGTACAAAACTCTGGTACGGCCGCATTTGGAGTATTGCGTACAGTTCTGGTCGCCTCATTATAGGAAGGACGTGGAAGCTTTGGAACGGGTGCAGAGGAGATTTACCAGGATGTTGCCTGGTATGGAGGGAAAATCTTATGAGGAAAGGCTGATGGACTTGAGGTTGTTTTCGTTAGAGAGAAGAAGGTTAAGAGGTGACTTAATAGAGGCATACAAAATGATCAGAGGGTTAGATAGGGTGGACAGTGAGAGCCTTCTCCGGCGGATGGAGGTGGCTAGCACGAGGGGACATAGCCATAAATTGAGGGGTAATAGATATAGGACAGAGGTCAGAGGTAGGTTTTTTACGCAAAGAGTGGTGAGGCCGTGGAATGCCCTACCTGCAACAGTAGTGAACTCGCCAACATTGAGGGCATTTAAAAGTTTATTGGATAAGCATATGGATGATAATGGCATAGTGTAGGTTAGATGGCCTTTAGTTTTTGACTTCCCATGTCGGTGCAACATCGTGGGCCGAAGGGCCTGTACTGCGCTGTATCGTTCTATGTTCTATGTTCTATGTTCTAATAGAGGACTGTGTGCCGGGGGTGATACATGAAGATCAGACGGGTTTTGTGAAGGGGAGGCAGCTGAACAATAACGTGCGAAGGCTACTAAATGTGATAATGATGCCGGCAGCAGAAGGAGAGACGGAGATTGTGGTGGCATTGGATGCAGAGAAGGCCTTTGACAGGGTTGAGTGGGGGTACTTGTGGGAGGTGTTGGAGAGGTTCGGATTTGGGGTGGGGTTTATTAAATGGGTGAGGTTGCTGTACGAGGCCCCGATGGCGAGTGTAGCGACAAATGGGAGGAGGTCCGAGTACTTCAGGCTCCCCTGTACCCCTTGCTTTTTGCGCTGGCAATAGAGCCTCTTGCCATGGCTCTCAGGGAGTCGAGGAGGTGGAGGGGTTTGGTGCGGGGTGGGGAGGAGCACCGAGTGTCGCTGTATGCGGACGACTTGCTGTTGTAGCAGACCCGGTGGGGGGAATGCCGGAGGTGATGGAGATTCTTGCTGAGTTTGGGAGTTTCTCGGGATATAAATTGAACCTGGGAAAGAGTGAGCTGTTTGTCGTACACCCGGGAGATCAGGAGGAGGGGATTGGTAGGCTCCCGCTAAAGAGGGCAGTGAGGAGTTTTAGGTACCTGGGGGTTCAGGTGGCTAGAAGCTGGGGGACTCTGCACAAGCTCAATTTTACTAGGTTGGTGGAGCAGATGGAGAAGGAATTTAAAAGGTAGGACATGCTGCCGTTGTCGTTGGCGGGTAGAGTACAGTCCATTAAAATGACGGTGCTCCCTAGGTTTTTGTTTTTGTTTCAGTGCCTCCCCATTTTCGTTCTGAGTGCCTTTTTTAGGAGGGTGAACAGCAGCATTCTGGGATTTGTTTGGGCGCACGGGACTCCGAGGGTAAGGATGGTCTTTTTGGAGCGGGGCAGGGATAGAGGGGGGCTGGTGCTGCCCAACCTCTCTGGGTACTATTGGGCGGCTAATGTCTTGATGGTACGCAAGTGGGTAATGGAGGGGGTGGGGGCAGCATGGAAAAGGATGGAGATGGCGTCCTGCGGAGGCACGAGCCTGAAGGCACTGGTAACGGCTCCGTTTCCGCTCCCTCCAACGAGGTACACCACGAGCCACCCTCAAAATTTGGGGGCAGTGGAGGCGACACAGGGGGGGAGTGGGGGGCTCGGTGGAGGCCCCGCTGCGGGGGAACCACTGGTTTGTCCCAGGGAACATGGATGGTGGGTTCCTGGGGTGGCACAGAGCGGACATTAGGAAGTTGGGAGACCTGTTTATTGACGGGAGGTTCGCGAGCCTTGGTGAACTGGAGGAGAAGTTTGAGCTCTCCCCGGGGAATATGTTCAGGTACCTTCAGGTCAAGGTGTTTGCTAGGCGACAGGTGGAGGGGTTCCCTTTGCTGCCCCCGTGGGGGGTAAGGGATAGGGTGCTTTCAGTGGTGTTGGTTGGGCATGGGAAGGTGTCTGACATCTACCAGGTAATGCAGGAGGTGGGGGAGGCATTGGTAGAGGAGCTGAAGGCTAAGTGGGAGGTGGAACTGGGGGAGCAGATTGAGGAGGGGACGCCCTGGCGAGGGTGAACTCCTCCTCTTCATGTGCGAGGCTTAGTCTCATCCAGTTCAAGGTGCTGCACTGGGCCCACATGTCCGGATCTAGGATGAGTAGGTTCTTTGCGGGCGAAGACAGGTGCGTCAGGTGTTCAGGGAGTCCAGCGAACCATGCCCATATGTTCTGGGCATGCCCGGCACTGGAGGAGCTCTGGAAGGGGGTGGCAGGGACGGTGTCGAGGGTGGTGGGATCCAGGGTCAAGCCAGGCTGGGGATTCGTGATATTTGGGGTTGGGGTGGAGCCGGGAGTGCAGGAGGCGAAAGAGGCCGATGTCTTGGCCTTTGCGTCCCTAGTAGCCCGGCGGAGGATCTTGCTGCAGTGGAAAGATGCGAGACCTCCAGGCGTGGAGACCTGGATCAATGACATGGCGGGATTCATTCAGTTGGAGAGGGTCAAGTTCGCCCTGAGGGGGTCAGTACATGGGTTCTTTAGGAGGTGGCAGCCTTTCCTCGACTTTCTGGCTCAACGATAAGGTACTAGGTCAGCAGCAGCAGCAACCCGGGGGGAGGGGGGGCGGGGTTTAGTGTTTAAGTTAATTTGCTTATTGTTAATTTATTTTGTTGTTTATTGGGGTTGGGGGGGGGGGGGGTTTGTTATATGCGTTGTTACGGGTGCCGGGGGGTGTTTATTATTATTATTGTTATTGTTATTATTGTTTTGTTGATATATATTTTTCAAAAATTCCAATAAAAATTATTTAAAAAAAACAAAAACCTCTCTGCTGAGGATGTTCTGCACCTTTGACTTGGATCTCAGGTGATCTATATCACTGTCAGTGCATCTGTATGCGTTGAGAATGGTATTTAGAGAGTCACAGCTGGCTTGTGATGATATGTATATAGGCATGCAAGTAAAGGGTTAATTATTACATCTCAGCATAATACAAACACTAGAGGGCACCACCAGTTCCCAGTATAAATATAAGAACTCAGGGAATCTTAGGTAGTCAGTTAAGTGTTAGCAGCAGAGGGAGATAGATCACAGCATAGTTAAGACTAGATAGAAGTGGCACGTGTAGTTCATTAGTTATTACTTAAACATAGATCACTTTATTAATTGTTATAGTTCTGTGAAGTGTGCGGACTCAATATAATTGAATCGTTATTCAATAAATCAGTTTTGCTTTAAGTTGAGAATTGTTGGTTTCTTTATAATCACACCATTAGACCATTCTGGATTATGAAGCAAAGAGTAACGATATATTACCAAAGAGTGTTATAACAGTGCTGATCTCAGTTGTCTCCATGGCATCTTGTGGCATAGCTTGTTCTGAAAGAAGGTGTTAGTTTTACAAAGCTCAAGGTAGCAGCAAAGCTCAAGAGCCTTGATCCATTTTCATTTATTTTTCTCAGATCATCATTGTGAAGAAGATGATGGCGATGGCTCATTATCCACATCCACTGTTATGTTGAAATCCCCAGTTGGTAAAGATATTCTGTCTTAGGGATTGTGCTGATAAAAGTGTCAAGATCCTTGTAGAGCTGGTCTTTCACCTCTGTAATGGAGTAAAGCGTTAGAGCATAGGTAGTTATGATGTTAACCGACCCTGCTTGAGTTGAGAGATGGATGTAGGGACACTATGTTGATGTAGGGATTCTATGTTGATGTAGGGACACTATGTGTTTTTTTTTAATTTAGAGTACTCAATTAAATTTTTACAATTAGGGGCAATGTTAGCGTGGCCAATCCATCTACCCTGCACATCTTTAGGTTGTGGGGTGAAAGACCCGCAAACACGGGGAGAATGTGCAAACTCCACACGAACAGTGACTCAGAGCCGGAATCGAACCTGGGACCTCCGCGCCGTGAGACAGCAGTGCTAATTACTGCACCACCGTGCTGCCCTGTAGGGATACTATGTTGATGTAAGGATACTAATAATAATCTTTATTATTGTCACAAGTAGGCTTACATTAACACTGCAATGAAGTTACTGTGAAAATCTCCTAGTCGCCATATTTCTGGCGCCTGTTTGGGTATACAGGGAGAATTCAGAATGTCCAATTCACCGAACAGCGCATCTTTCCGGACTTGTGGGAGGAAACTGGAGCACCCGGAGGAAACCCACACAGAGACAGGGAGAACGTGCAGACTCCGCACAGACAGTGACCCAAGCTGGAAATGAACCTGGAACTCTGGCGCTGTGAAGCAACAGTGCTAACCACTGTGCTACTGTGCTGCCATATGTTGATGTAGGACATTATGTTGATGTAGGGATACTGTGTTCATAGAATGATAGCATCCCTACAGTGCAGAAGGAGGCCATTTGGCCCATCGGGTCTGCACCAACCCTCTGAGAAAGCACCCTAGCAGGCCCAATCCCCCATCCTATCCCTGCAACCCACCAAGGGGCAATTTAGCATAGGCAATTCATCTAACCTGCACATCTTTGGACTGTGAGAGGAAACAGGAGAACCCGGAGAAACCCACGCAGACATGGGAAGAATTGCAAACTGCACACAGTCACCCAAGGCTGGAATTGAACCTGTGTCCCTGGCACTGTGAGGCAGCAGTGCCACCGGCCTCCCCTATGTTGATGGAGGGTTAGTATGTTGATGTC
The DNA here is from genome assembly GCF_902713615.1 of Scyliorhinus canicula. NCBI lineage: Eukaryota > Metazoa > Chordata > Chondrichthyes > Carcharhiniformes > Scyliorhinidae > Scyliorhinus > Scyliorhinus canicula. The sequence goes on along the minus strand of NC_052154.1, from coordinate 166,967,339 downwards.
CAGCCTATCAAATTCTATCTCAATTACAGACAGCAAGTGACTGAAAATAAGATTTTTAATAATATCCATCTCATTATACATTGCTGTCACACAGGCTAGCTCTATAACATTATTATACTATGCTAGCTCCTATAATAATCAGTCAGCAGGATAGATAATTACATAATTGTACAAATTCTCATTTAACAGGGAATATATTTCTGTTGGGCTTGTATGCTGCTGCTTGTAAAAGTATCTTAAAGTGGTGACATTTTCAGTTAATTAGAGCCAGCAGTGAGATCCTCCACCATTTTCAGCAGCTATCGTCAGCATTGCAGCGAAGATTTCACATCGAAATATTTGCTATTTCTTACACCAAAGAAGTCTGAGAGGATCCTAAAAGGTCACTATCTTGTTTGATTAAAACGACCAACACATGTAAAGGTTAGAAAAGATGGGCATGTTAAAACATCAAACTATGAAACACACAAATTACAAACCCTCTCGAGAATGTAATCCTATTCATACTTTTCCTACCATGTAAAAAAAAATTCTGGAATTGTTAAGGATTTGGATTGAATTTGTTTTATTGTCACGTGTACCGAGGTAAATTGAAAAGTATTTTTCTGCGTACATCCAGACCGCCCATTCCATGCGTGAAAAAAAACCATGGGATGTATATAATACACAATGTAAATAAATAGGCACAGGCAACAGGTGAGCGTATGGAGTGTAGTACTACTCAGTAGAAAAGATGTGTAAAGAGATCAGTCCATAAGTCATTCAGAAGTCTGGAAACAGCGGGCAAGAAGCTATTTTTGAACCTGTTAATATGTGTTCTCAGATTTTTGTATCTCCTCCCTGATGGAAGAAGTTGGAAGAGTGAATGGCCCAGGTGGGAGGGGTCTTTGATTATGCTGCCCGCTTTCCCAACGCAGCGGGTGGTGTAGACAGAATCAATGGATGGGAGGTGGGTTTGTGTGATGGACTGAGCTATGTTTACGACTCTCTGTAGTTTCTTATGGCCTTGGGCCAAGAAGTTGCGATGCCAGGCTGTAATGCAGCCACATAGGACGCTTCCTATGGTGCATCTGTAAAAATTGGCTTCCTGAGGAAGTATAGATGCTGTTGTGCCTTCTTGGTCATAGCGTCGACGTGGGTGGACCAGGACAGATTGTTGGTGATGTGTACACCTAGGAATTTGAAGCTGTCAACCATCTCCACCTCGGCACCATTAATGTAGACAGGGGTGTGTACGATACTTTGCTTCCTGAAGTAAATGACCAGGTCTTTAGTTTTGCTGACATTGAGGGAGAGATTGTTGTCGTTACATCACTCCACGAGGTTCCCTATCTCTCTCCTGTACTCTGAATCATCATTGTTTGTGATCCGACTCACTACGGTTGTGTCATCAGTAAACTTGTAGATGGAGTTGGAGCCAAATTTTGCCACACAGTCGTGTGTGTATAGGGAATATAGTAGGGGGTTCAGTACACAGCCTTGTGGGGCCATTGTATTGAGGACTTTTGTGGAGGAGGTGTTGTTGTTTTTCCTTACTGATTGTGGTCTGCAGGTCAGGAATTCAAGGATCCAGTTGTAGAAGGAGGAGCCAAGTCCTAAGTTTTGGAGCTTTGATATGAGTTTGGCTAGGATTATGGTGTTGAAGGAGGAGCTGAATTCAATGAATAGGAGTCTGATGCAAGAGTGCTTGTTGTCAAGATGCTCCAGGAATGAGTGTAGGGCCAGTGAGATGGTGTCTGCTGTGGACGTGTGGTGGTATGCGAATTGCAGTGGATCAAGGTATTCTGGGAATATGGAGTTGATGTGTCTCATGACCAACCTCTCGAAGCACTTTATAATGATAGGTGTCAAGGCCACTGGACAGTAGTCCTTGAGGCACACTTCCTGGTTCTTCATTAACACTGGTATAATGGTCTTCTTGAAGCAGGTGGGAACCTCGGAACAGAGCATGGAGAGGTTGAAGATGTCCGTGAACACATCCGCCAATTGGTCTATGCAAGATCTGAGTACATGACCAGGAACTCAATCAGGACTGTCGCTTTCCGAGGATTCACTTTCATGAAGGCCGATCTGACTTCGGAAGCTGTGATGGTAGGTCCGAGATGCTGGGACAGTTGACAATGATTTGTCGGTTTCCTGTTTGAAACAAGTAAAGAATGCATTGTGTTCATCGTGGAGGAGTGCCGGAGATTCTACTCTGCTTTGCTTTGTAGCCGGTTATAACAGTGCAGCTATAGATTCAGTCAGTCAGTGATTAGAATTTTAGGGTTTATATTACTGGCTATTGCAGTGTTTAGAAGTTAAGCACACTTTTGGAACCATACCATTCATAGCAATTTAGTAATATAAATGAAAAAAATGAAAATGAAAACCGCTTATTGTCACGAGTAGGCTTCAATGAAGTTACTGTGAAAAGCCCCCTAGTCGCCACATTCCGGCGCCTGTCTGGGGAGGCTGGTACGGGAATCGAACCGTGCTGCTGGCCTGCTTGGTCTGCTTTAAAAGCCAGCGATTTAGCCGAGTGAGCTAAACCAGAATGTTTTGTATTGCAAAGTAACTAATTGGGATAGCTATCGATTTTTCAAGGAATGAGAGCCACTCAAGTGAAATGTTTGTCAATTAGTTGGCCTTGCAGCCATGCCGGTCTGCCAATCCTGTGAGGCCTGGGTTCATCTTGATGGTTTTCCTCCAATGTCTGGGCACCGGACTCATCTGAAGCACCCACATTGTCGTTTACTTTTTCCTCCTTCCTGTCCTCCTCCAAGGACATGGGGCTGGATTCGCCAAAATTCCGTTTGGCGACAGGGTGGAGAATCCCTGATGACGATATAATCCGGGGCGGCGCTTCTTTCGCGATGCTCCGCCCCTTGAAAAGCGGTGTACTCTACGCACAGCGTATCCACGGCCTCAGGACATTGCCTGAGGCCCGCCCCACGATGCTCCATCCCGACTGGCCGAGTTCCCAATGGAATGGGACTCTCATGGTCTCACACATCGGGAACTCAGCGTGGCGGTTGCGGACCCAGTCCAGTGCCTGCACTGTCGGGGGAGGGCCGATCCGTGGGCAGGGGACTTTATTCGGGGCTGGGGGCACTGTGATGGTGGGGGGAGGGGGGGTGGTCCGGGGCGCGTGAGCCGGCCGAAGGGAGGGACTATTTTTGCGGTCCACGGTCTCCATCCGCCATGAAGCACGGAGCGGCTGCTGCAGGTCACCGCCAGGCGCATGCACGGCCACCGGCCCCGCAACTCTCCAGGCTGTATTGGCAGCTAGAGCTGGGAGCTCTACGCTGCCTGGCTGCTTCCCCCCCCCCCCCCCCCCCCCAGCCCCCCACCCAGAGCAGGTAATCACCAGTTTACCTGGCGTAAAACACGACCATTTTCATGCCGGTGGGGAGACTTAGTCTCCCAAATGGAGAATCCAGCCCTTGGGTGGTGTTCCAGGTTCTCCTCTTCATTCAGTTCCATATCTCTTTATTGACCACAGTACGAGATGCTGTGACCGCCTCATAATGGACGGCACCACCTGATTCGCCAATACAATGGAAGTGCATCTTCAAGATGGCAGTGGTCTGTTCAATGCAGGTTTGTATTTGTAGATGGATTTGGCTGCAGCATCTCTCTCTCCACATGTTTCTGGTTGCCAGACAGGTGGCAGGAGCCCCCTCTTCAAGGAATAAGCCTATTCTACCAGCAACCACTCCCGGAGTATGGATGTGGCCTGAAGAGGTGTCGAACCTGAGACTTGTTGAGGGTGAAAGAATCTTGACACCTGTTTGGGAACCGAGCACAGACCTGCAAGATGTGTTGTCAGTGGTCACAGACCAGCTGGACATTTACTGAGTGGAAACCTTTTACATTCAGGAATCTGGCTGGCTGGTCTGTCGGTGCCTCAATATCTCGATGGGTGCAATTGATCTACCCTCTGGATCTGAAGAAATCCATCAATGGTGGCAAGCCCCAATGCCTTATGTGAAGACTCATCTGTCTCAAAACGGATATACCCCCGTGACCCCTGGAAGAGGCAGCTGTGACCTGTCTGATGTGATGAGATGCAACGTAGGTCTGCAGCTGTTCCTGGAATAACCTAGATGCATTAGCATTCAGGGTGAAGTTGACCTTGATAGCTGCAGGTGGGGGACTGCCATTGGGACTGCGAGGCCTCAGACCATTGTAGTACAAGGTTCAAATGTTTGAGGTCAAATGGGATACGTGCAGTCTCCTACAGCACTGATGCTCGGTCATTTGGAGTTAGTAACTGTGATTCTGTAATACGGCCAACATCTGGAGTGACCCTCCTTTGGCATTCTGACCAGAAGAATGTATCTACTGAAGTTCCTCCTCACTATTCTATCCAACATCCGAGTAGCTTGCTCCCATCTCAACTCTCTCAGCTGCCGCTTATTTGTTCACCAGGGCTTCCTCTACCCACCTCTGATGCCTCACATCCCTCCAATGCAGTGTTTTTCAAACTTTTATTCCTGGGACCCACATTTGCCAACTGACCAACCTTCGAGACCCACGCTGGCCAACTTTCGTGACCCACAGCGGCCGACCTTCGCAACCCATGCTGGCTGAACTTCGCGACACACGCCGGCCAACCCTCGTGGCACAGCCATGTTCGCTTACCTTTAATGCGAAAGGGGACCCTGCTTGGTCCTCACAATCTCACCCAATCATATTTACAGGTGAAGAGGACAATGCACATATCAGGTGCAGAGTTCAGCTAGTTCCTTTGTGCCCTCTTCATCTTTGTGAGAACAGAAAATCCAACCGTGCACATGTAGGTCATTGTGACGGGCAATGGCGACAAAATGCCTGTTTTACTTATCACTGGATACTCTTGGGAGATGCTATTCCAGAATGCTAACAGTCTCATGGACTTTTGGTGCATTTTCAATGTGCTGTCACAGGCCATGTACAGCAGCTTAGTCTTTGCAGCATCCTTGAGCATTAACAGATATCTTTGCAGCATCCTTGAGCACGGGTGAGGTCCCAGAGGACTGGAGAATTGCTAATGTTGTCCCTTTGTTTAAGAAGGGTAGCAGGGATAATCCAGGGAATTATAGACCTGTGACGTCAGTGGTAGGCAAACTGTTGGAGAAGATACTGAGGGATAGGATCTATTCACAACTGAAAGAAAATAGACTTATCAGTGATAGGCAGCATGGTTTTGTGCAGTGAAGGTCATGTCTTACAAACCTAATAGAATTCTTTGAGGAAGTGACAAAAGTTAATTGATGAGGGAAGGGCTGTAGATGTCGTATACATGGACTTTAGTAAAGCATTTGATAAGGTTTCCCATGGCAGGTTGATGGAAAAAGTGAAGTTGTATGGGGTTCAGGGTGTACTAGCTAGATGGATAAAGAACTGGCTGGGCAACAGGAGACAGAGAGTAGTGGTGGAAGGGAGTGTCTCAAAATGGAGAAGGGTGACTAGTGGTGTTCCACAGGGATCCGTGCTCGGACCACTGTTGTTTGTGATCTACATAAATGACCTGGAGGAAGGTATAGGTGGTCTGATTAGCAAGTTTGCAGATGATACTAAGATTGGTGGAGTTGCAGATAGCGAGGAGGACTGTCAGAGAATACAACAAAATATAGATAGATTGGAGAGTTGGGCAGAGAAATGGCAGATGGAGTTCAATCCAGGCAAATGCGAGGTAATGCATTTTGGAAGATCAAATTCAAGAGCGGACTATATGGTCAATGGAAGGGTCTTGGAGAAAATTGATGTGCAGAGAGATCTGGGAGTTCAGGTCCATTGTACCCTGAAGGTGGCAACGCAGGTTGATAGAGTGGTCAAGAAGGCATACAGCATGCTTGCCTTCATTGGACGGGGTATTGAGTACAAGAGTTGGCAGGTCATGTTACAGTTGTATAGGACTTTGGTTCGGCCACATTTGGAATACTGCGTGCAGTTCTGGTCGCCACATCACCAGAAGGATGTGGATGCCTTGGAGAGGGTGCAGAGGTGGTTCACAAGGATGTTGCCTGGTATGGAGGGTGCTAGCTATGAAGAAAGGTTGAGTAGATTAGGATTGTTTTGGTTGGAAAGACGGAGGTTGAGGGGGGACCTGATTGAGGTCTACAAAATTATGAGACGTATGGACAGGGTGGATAGCAACAAGCTTTTCCCAAGAGTGGGGGTGTCAGTTACAAGGGGTCATGATTTCAAGGTGAGAGGGGGAAAGTTTAAGGGAGATGTGCGTGGAAAGTTTTTTACGCAGAGGGTGGTGGGTGCCTGGAACGCTTTACCAGCGGAGGTGGTAGAGGCGGGCACGATAGCATCATTTAAGAGGCATCTAGACAGGTATATAAATGGGCGGGAACAGAGGGAAGTAGACCTTGGAAAATAGGAGACAGGTTTAGATAAAGGATCTGGATCGGCGCAGGCTGGGAGGGCCAAAGGGCCTGTTCCTGTGCTGTAATTTTCTTTGTTCTTTGTTCTTTTCATTTGCAGTCAGCTGTAAGTTAATAATTGGCTCTGGAGTCTCAACTTCAAAAGGAATTTTTCACTCGCCACTTCTTTTTCAAAATGTAAAACCTCTCCTCTCACTTGCCAGTACTTCATGTAATATACATGGGCATTGCATTCTTATTTGCATTGGCACAATTGACAAAGCCATATCTCAGGAAATCATCTTTATATTGCTTTGGACCAGAGTTAAGTTTCTTCCTTGTTGGCTGTTCACCAGAGGCCCTGGAGCTCTGTACAGAGCTAACACTAGCACTGCTCTGTTCTGCCGTGGATTCTCCTCAGCAGCTCTCTCCAGCAGATTCTGAAATCTCGGCCAGTAGGTACACTGTCTATTTGTGTCACTGCCCATCTCTTCCTTGTAACAAAACAATAATTTTTCCACAGTTCTCTTGCCTTGCTTGCCAGCAGCTAGACAATTGAAGAATCTGTCCTCCATGATTTGGCACCAAAAGCGATTATGTACAGGGCAGTTGACGTCATGTGTACGTGCAGGACCCGTGACCTGCTCACTGCTGCCGTTTATGGTCAGAAGTCTGTACACAGCCTCATTTCATTCTCACTAAAAAAAACTGATAGCGGCGCCGTTCTCAATTTAAATGCCAGTAGCGGCTGTTGGGCGCTTCTCCCACGATCGCGACTACGCCCTGATCCATCATTCTGCGCCGACACTCGCCTGAGTCCCACCCACGGGTCACGACCCGCACTTTGAAAAACCCTGAGTCCAACCATTCGCTGCTCCCAAACACAAACCTCTCAGCACCAGTGATAGCAATGCTATGCCACTGAGCTTTATTCTCCATTTCTTAAATATGGTGACCAGTGTAACTGTAAGCCTTCATGGCTCCCTGTGGTGTTCACAGCCGTCTCTCCTTTTTCCTGGTGCCTCTTGATAGTTCATCTGAAACTGCTGCTCAAAAGCTTGTTAATGAGATTAACAACAAAGCTCAGGTTAATTTGAAGTATGCGGATCATCGGCTTTCCCCCTCCCACTGTCCCTTTGAAAATCGCATTGTGTTCCGGGGTATCAGGATCAGTGACACTATTTTCAATGCACATCAATACTCACGGCCACAGGTAACTGAAAATCCAGCTCAGGGTATCTACTATTATAGGCCTTTTTAAATTAAAAGTATTATTCTCAACAAGAACAGTGAGAGCATGAGCAGTGATAAACAGCTCCAGCAGCAAGGTAGCATTGTGGATAGCACAAATGCTTCACAGCTCCAGGGTCCCAGGTTCGATTCCGGCTTGGGTCACTGTCTTTGCGGAGTCTGCACATCCTCCCCGTGTGTGCGTGGGTTTCCTCCGGGTCCTCTGGTTTCCTCCCACAGTCCAAAGATGTGCAGGTTAGGTGGATTGGCCATGATAAATTGCCCTTAGTGTCCAAAAGTGCCCTTAGTGTTGGGTGGGGTTACTGGGTTATGGGAATAGGGTGGAGGTGTTGACCTTGGGTAGGGTGCTCTTTCCAAGAGCCAGTGCAGACTCGATGGGCCGAATGGCCTCCTTCTGCACTGTAAATTCTATGAAACTCTATGAAACTCTATTGTGTGACTCTGCATTGTTATGTCTCTATTATTGTTTTAATACAACATCGAGAAAAATATCTGATGACAAATGAGTGGTCTTGGTGACAAGCATTTTCCAGTTTCTGTTTTCTGAACACTGACGATAGCTCTCATATATATTGAATATAGTACATTGAAATCCTATTCCTAATACTAGTTTGTGATTAGTGAAGCTTGGATTTTTGGAAATGCTAATAGTGTTTTCCTAAATGTCTGCCAGCATTAAAATGTACTCCCCACCCACCCCCACCTCTTCCCTTTTACCTTTTACCTTGCTTCTGTACTTGCTTAAAACCTATTAAATTTTTGCCTTTTTCCATTTCAGATTAAAGGTTCTGAAGTATTAACTTTGTTTCTCTCTCAACAGAAATTGCCAGACCTGCTGAGTTTCTCCACTAGTTTCTATTTCTTTTTTCAATATTGCTGTCTGTTTAGTGAACTCAATATCTCATTTGCAGCATTGTCTCACTCTCAGAGTTATCCTCGTCCACAGTTCCGTTTTATCATTTGATTTATCTGCTGATTTAACAAAAGCTTTATTTTCTTCCTTTCAGGTTTTTTGAAACAGAAACTTCGAGAACTCTTCAGAAACCAATGCTGCTTGTGATCATTCCAGCTGCTGTTAATACTGGACAAGTCAGATTCCATAGTGAAATCTGGCTTGATAGATCCTATCGTTTTTTTAAGAAACCGTGGAGGAAGATTACTGAACAAGTTCCCAGGAGTCTGCTGATGAACCTTTACGGCATTGAATTTAAAAAATATATTAAAACAATGAAAATGAACTATATTACACCAAAAAGGTTGGAAAGATCAGAAGAAGATCCAAATTCCTATTCTTCCTTTTACCCCAGCAATATCTTTACATACACATAAACCAGTCACAATTACCGCTAGCTTTTTTTTTTAATAAACATTTTATTGCGCTACTTTCTTTGGCAGTTTAACAACAACAAAATCCACAATATAAATAATAAGAAAAGAAAGAATATATACAGAGTGCAAATTCTGCCACACTCTCCCACAGGTCCTGCTATTTCTTACCCACTCTACGCTGCACTAACCTAAACCCCCCCCCCCCCCCCCCCCCTTCTGCTGATGTTTAATTTTCTGCGAGGAAGTCGACAAATGGTTGCCACCTCCGGGCGAACCCTAACCGAGACCCTCTCATGGCGAACTTAATTTTTTTCCAGACAGAGGAAGCCTGTCATGTCTGAAAGCCAGGTCTCTGATTTCAAGGGCATTGAGTCCCTCCATGCCAGCAATATGCGCCTCTGTGCCCGAACATCTGCCTCTTTCTCCTCCTGGATTCCCGGACCCTGCAATACCCCAAAAATCGGCACCTCCGGACTCATTGCCACCCTTGTATTTAATACCGTGGACATGGTGTCGGCAGACCCCTGCCAAAATCACCTCAGTTTTGAACATGCCCAAAACATGCGGACATGGTTCGCTGCCCGCCCCCCCCCCCCCCCCCCCCCCCCCACCTCCCGCACACTTCGCACATCTGTCCTCCACCCAAAGAATCTGTTCATTCGGGCCACCGTCATGTGGGCCCTGTGAACAACCTTAAGCTGGATCAGGCTGAGCCTGGCACATGTTGCGGTGGCATTGACCCCTCCTAGCGCGTCCGCACAATTACCACTGGTTTGACCCAAAGGCTTCTCGCTTGGGACTAGCACAGTTGAAAATGGTTTTCTTCCAGTCAATTTCTGACCAATTATTTGATGCTTCTCACCCAATTCATATCTCTCTCTGAGGTACACATAAACTTCATTCTAAACTCACTGGGATTCTCCCACAACTGGTCGGATGCCGGCACCAAGAGCGGCGCGAACCACTCTGGCCTTCGAACCACTCCGGCGCGAATCCTCCGCACTTCCGGGGGCTAGGCCGGCACCGGAGAATACGGCAGCCGGCGTCCGAGCAGCGGGGCGGGATTTGCGCTGCGCCCCAGGGATTCTTCGACCCAGCAGGGGGGGGGGGGGGGGGGAGAATCCCGCCCCATTGTTTCTTCAATTGCAATAGCAAACAAATGAGTTTCCTAAACTCAAGTCTTCTTGTAACACCTCTGCTACTCTGATCACTTTACTGAATCCATAACTGTGTTCCACTAACCTTGCAGTTTTTCCTCTGAGTGCTTCAATCCCCTGCCTTCTCTGTCTGACACTCACACTGTAGCCACCTGGGTTGGCCATTTCCTCACACAAAATGGAAGAACGCAAAGGTTACAGGAAAAAATGGACAGTTGCAAAGAGACAAGCAGTTTGCAGAATCCCCTGTGTGTTCGAGCTGCTAAAGAAACCAGACAGCATTGTAACTAACGAGCTGCGCATATTAAGTGAGCGATTCCCAGTGATTCCCAGGCACAATGGACACAACAATTAGAAGAGATTGAAACATTCTATAGAAGGTCAGACATCACGGCGCCAGTGGAGTCTGAAACAAAGGACACAAATAAGGTGGAAAGAACCGCTCAGTGATCGAGGAACAGCCCCGTTATTGGGGAAATTCAAATCAATCAATTGGGAAGAGACCCAATCGATTGCAAGCTTATAGAGGGTCAGCCCAGATGGGCGCGAATACCAAAACAGTATAAGACAGAGACCCCGACCCCAGCTCGCTCTCTTAGCCAGCCTCTCTCAGCCAGCACTCTGCTCGCTCAGCCGGCCCTCCCAGAACACCTGTGCAGCAACTCTCCAGGACCGTGAACGTGAGACAGAGAGGCCAGGCCAATTGCTACACCGACAAGTAAGTGTCATACAACGCACGCTACGAGAGTAGACACTCCTGACCCCTTTAGTCCACACCAACTGGAAGCCTGCAGATCCAGGACAAAGCAAGAGGCCATTGTTCCCTGATCCGGCAGTTTCCTTATTCCAGATAAGTATTGGCCTGTTAGTGGTAGGAATAGCCTAGTCTTTTAGTGTTATATGCATGAGTAGTAAATAACTGTGTAATAATAAACGTGTCTTGTTTGAACTTACTAACTGGTGTATTGAGTCATTGGTCGGAACTTGAACTTGAATCTTGTGGCGGTATCATAAGGATACCTGGCGACTCTAGAGCTAAGGAATAAAACAGCCATTTGAGTGCAAAGCACACTCACCCAGAACGAGCAACAACACCCACAAAACTCGTGTCTTTTCTGTCTGTATCCCTGGTTCCTATTGCCAGGTAACAGTAAAGCTATTCTACTTTTGTGGTTCCTGCTTCTAAAGTCACTGAGCCTTCAACCCCTGAATGTTTTTGACTTCAGGGGTTGTAAAATTTGTTGAAAATGTATATTATATAGATATTATCATATCATAGAATTTACAGTGCAGAAGGAGGCCATTCGGCCCATCAAGTCTGCACCGGCTCTTGGAAAGAGCACCCTATCCAAGTCCACACCTCAACCCCATCCCCATAACCCAGTAACCCCACCCAACACTAAGGGAAATTTTGGTCACTAAAGGCAATTTAGCATGTCCAATCCACCTAACCTGCACATCTTTGGACTGTGGGAGGAAACCGGAGCACCTGGAGGAAACCCACGCACACACGGGGAGGATGTGCAGACTCCGCACAGACAGTGACCCAAGCCGGAATCGAACCTGGGACCCTGGAGCTGTGAAGCAATTGTGCTATCCACAATGCTACCGTGCTGCCCTGAGTCGCCAGGTATTTATAAACAACCCCAAAAGATCTGAAACCTTAGTCACAGGTCTATCCAGACTCCCAGGTTGTTGAACAAAACATAAATTAAACTGAAACCATATTGATCTTTTTTACACAATTGTGTATATATGTTTAAATTCAATTTAAAATTATACATTGTTAATAAAACTCTCCAGAACCTTTTTTACATTCTGTGACCCCCCATTCCCCCAACAGTGTGCAGCCTGCCTTCCCAGGATCACAACCAGGACAGCTCTGGTACACCCATCATGTAAGTCTGTTTTAATCAGTGCAACTTATTTCTTTCCATCACAACAGTTCTGTTTTCCAACCATTTTAACAGTTTCCAGTTTTTCGGACCCAGCCTTCTCCTGGATGGATGGCCAATCCCTCGAAACCACTCTACTCTTTGAGCTGTCCTGATCCACTTCCACCTGGTTGATCTTATTCTCACATTGAGCAAAGCCTCCTTTGACCCCACTCAATTCCTCCAGACAAATGGGAACCCACATGGATCCTAGTTATGACAACATTTTTGTTGGATTCGTGAAATATTTGTTTTTATTATTCCTTCATGGAATGTCGGCATTGCTGGCAAGGCCAGCATTTATTTCCCATTTCTAATTGGCTTTTAGAAAGTGGTGGTGAGCCACCTTTGGGAACCTTTGCAATCCATGTGGTGTTGCTGGTTTTTGACCCAGAGACAGTGAAGGAATGGTGATATAGTTCCAAGTCAGGATGGTGTGTGGCTTGGAAGGAAACCGAAGCGGGGCATTCCCAAGGATCTGCTGCCCTTGTCCTTCTCCATAGTGGGGTTGGAAGGAGCTGCCAAAAGTAAGTTGCTGCAGTGCATTTGTAGATCGTACACATTGCTGCTATTGTGCACCGGTGGTGGATTGCGTGCTGGTGAAATGGGCAACTTTGTTCTGGATGATGGTGCTTAACTTCCTAAGTGTTGTTGGAGCCACACTCATGCAGGTAAGTTGAGAGCATTCCATTACCCTCCAGAATTCTGCCATGTAGAAGGTGGACTTTCGTTGGGAGTCGCGAGATGAGTTACTCACTGCAGAGTTCACAGCCTCTGATTTTCTTCTGTAGCCCCTGTATTTATTTGGCTGGTCCAGATCAGTTTTTGTTCAGCCGTGATCACTAAGATGGTGGAGGAATGCAGTGATGGTAATACCGTTGAACGACACAGTGAAATGGTTAGTTCTCCCTTGCTGGAGATAGTAATTGTCTGACATGTATGGCATGAATGTTACTTGCCACTAATCTACCCACAGCTGAATATTATTGCTGCATGTGGTTATGAACTGCTTCAGTATCTGAGGAGTCATGCATGGTACTAAAAACTTTCCAATTATCAATGAAGATCCACACTTTTGACCTTTTAATTAAGAGAAGGTCTTTGATGAAACAGTGGAACACTATCCTGAGGAGCTCCTACAGCAATGTCCTGGGGTTGAGAAGATAAATAAATAAAATGAATAAACTTTATTATTGTCACAAGTAGGCTTACATTAACACTGCAATGAAGTTACTGTGAAAAGCCCTTAAATTGGCCCCCCAACAATCACAAACCTCTTTCTTTGTTGTTGGTATGACTCCCACCAGTGGAGAGTTTCCCTCCGACTCCTATTGACTTAATTTTATGAGGGCTCCTTGGTGCCGCAGTCAGGTACTCTCAACTTTCCTCCGTAATTCAGCTTTTTTTTTGACCATGTCTGGACCAAGGCTGTAATGGCATCTAGAGCCAAGCGGCTCTAATGGAATCCAAAGCCCAAACTGAGTGTAACATAGCACGTGGAGTAAGTGCCCCTTAGATTTGTTGATATTTTCCATCATTGTTGAAGATTGATGTGGCTTGTGTTTCAGAAGGGATAAAACCCACCTGGTTGGTGGTGTGGGGGCTGTAAAGGCCAGCCCTCAGAGACTCTGTGAAATCTCTCCTGAGCTGACTCATTTTTGTTTTAAAAATGTCACCAAAAATAAACATAGCTCAATTTGTTTCAACAGTTTAACAAAATTTAATTGATGGTATGGCAATTGGCTGGATTGGATCTGTTCTGCTTTTGTCGACAGGACACCGAGACTGCACTGACCCTCTGGAAAATCACCCTAGCTAGGCCCACTGCCCCACCCTAACCCCGTAACCCAGTAACCCCACCTAACCCACAAGGGCCAATCCACATAACCTGCACATCTTTGGACTGTACTGGAACAGCTTAGCTTCATCGGCATAGCAACACAGTGATGAATTTGGGCTAATTTTCCCACCTTTAACCCTCAGCACCAGTGACCAATCCAGTCCGCCGCCTGCTGATATGGAACAAAGCAAGGAAGGTTTTTGGGTCTTCTGACCAGTTTGGCTCGATGCTTGCTGCTCAAACTTACTGAGCCATTTCGTTCATGTTTCATGATTGTTTTAAATAGATTACGACAAACCAGTAAAAGCCACAAAAAGTAGACACTAAAACACTTATTTTGAAAATAAATGTGCCACCCACAGGTAAATCTATCTCCATCCTATCAGAAGACGACTGTACATTGCGGAGTTGGTGAATTGACATCACAGTCCTTTCTTGGACTTACCCTTCAAGCGTGACTCCCTTGTGGGGGTACCAAAAGGGTGAAATGACACAATACAGTGATTAATACCCTAGCAACAATAAACATTTTTCAATGTCTCAAAAGAATGCGCAGAAACCCAAATGCAAAACACAAAACAAGAAGCAATTACACAGCAAGATAAAAGGAGCTGGATATTGTTCCCCCCTCATTCAATTTTGTTCCAAAAAGGGTAACTTTAGGACACCCGTGAAATCTCACACATGGCCTGACCCATTCTCCTTGTAAAAAGTAAACTTTGTTTCAAAAGTTTAGCAAACGTGCCTCATCCCGTTGAGACCCTCAGTCTCGTGTCTTCCAGAACACGGATGTGGGTGGAGGGTAAGGTGACAGTGTGGGTGAAGGGTGACAGTGGGGGTGGAGGGTGACAGTGTGGGTGGAGGGTGACAGTGTGGGTGGAGGGTGACAGTGTGGGTGGAGGGTGACAGTGTGGGTGGAGGGTGACAGTGTGGGTGGAGGGTGACAGTGAGGTGAACGGATAGTAGGTGGCAGTGGTCAGTCAGGGCAGTGGTGAGTCAGGGCAGTGGTGAGTCAGGGCAGTGGCCATTCAGGGCAGTGGCCAGTCAGGGCAGTGACCAGTCAGGGCAGTGGTCAGTCAGGGCAGTGGTCAGTCAGGGCACGGGTCAGTCAGGGCAGTGGTCAATCAGGGCACGGGTCAGTCAGGGCACGGGTCAGTCAGGGCAGTGGTCAATCAGGGCAGTGGTCAATCAGGGCACGGGTCAGTCAGGGCAGTGGTCAATCAGGGCAGTGGTCAGTCCGGTTAGTGGTCTGTCAGTGATCAGTCAGGGCAGTGGTGAGTCAGGGCAGTGGTCAGTCCGGGCAGTGGTCAGTCAGTGGTCAGTCAGGGCAGTGGTCAGTCCGGTTAGTGGTCAGTCAGTGATCAGTCAGGGCAGTAGTGAGTCAGGGCAGTGGTGAGTCAGGGCAGTGGTGAGTCAGGGCAGTGGTGAGTCAGGGCAGTGGTGAGTCAGGGCAGTGGTCAGTCCGGGCAGTGGTCAGTCAGTGGTCAGTCAGGGCAGTGGTCAGTCCGGGTAGTGGTCAGTGCAGTGATCAGTCAGGGCAGTGGTGAGTCAGGGCAGTGGTGAGTGTGGGCAGTAGTGAGTCAGGGCAGTGGTGAGTCAGGGCAGTGGTGAGTCAGGGCAGTGGTGAGTCAGGGCAGTGGTGAGTCAGGGCAGTGGTCAGTCAGGGCAGTGGTCAGTCAGGACAGTGGTCAGTCTGTCAGTGATCAGTCAGGGCAGTGGTGAGTCAGGGCAGTGGTCAGTCCGGGCAGTGGTCAGTCAGTGGTCAGTCAGGGCAGTGGTCAGTCCGGTTAGTGGTCAGTCAGTGATCAGTCAGGGCAGTAGTGAGTCAGGGCAGTGGTGAGTCAGGGCAGTGGTGAGTCAGGGCAGTGGTGAGTCAGGGCAGTGGTGAGTCAGGGCAGTGGTGAGTCAGGGCAGTGGTCAGTCAGGGCAGTGGTCAGTCAGGACAGTGGTCAGTCTGGGCAGTGGTGAGTCAGGGCAGTGGTGAGTGTGGGCAGTGGTGAGTCAGGGCAGTGGTCAGTCAGGGCAGTGGTGAGTCAGGGCAGTGGTCAGTCAGGGCAGTGGTCAGTCAGGACAGTGGTCCGTCAGGGCAGTGGTCAGTCAGGGCAGTGGTCAGTCAGGGCAGTGGTCAGTCAGGGCAGTGGTCAGTCAGGGCAGTGGTGTGTCAGACTGGGGGCAGTGGTCAGTCAATGGTCAGTCTGGGCAGTGGTGAGTCTGGGCAGTGGTGAGTCAGGGCAGTGGTGAGTCAGGGCAGTGGCCAGTCAGGACAGTGGTCCGTCAGGGCAGTGGTCAGTCAGGGCAGTGGTGAGTCAGGGCGGTGATGAGTCAGACTGGGGGCAGTGGTCAGTCAATGGTCAGTCTGGGCAGTGGTCAGTCAGGGCAGTGGTCAGTCTGGGCAGTGGTCAGTCAGGGCAGTGGTCAGTTTGGGCAGTGGTCAGTCAGGGCAGTGGTCAGTCAGGGCAGTGGTCAGTCAGGGCAGTTGTCAGTCAGTGGAGTCAGGGCAGTGGTCAGTCAGGGCAGTGGTCAGTCTGCAGTGGTCAGTCAAGGCAGTGGTGAGTCAGTGGAGTCTGGGCAGTGGTCAGAGGGCAGTGGCCAGTCAGGGCCGTGGCCAGTCAGGGCAGTGGTCAGTCCGGGCAGTGGACAGTCTGGGCAGTGGTCAGTCTGGGCAGTGGTCAGTCTGGGCAGTGCTGGGTCAGGGCAGTGGTCAGTCAGGGCAGTGGTCAGTCTGGGCAGTGGTCAGTCAGGGAAGTGGTCAGTGGTCAGTCTGGGCAGTGGTCAGTCAGGGCAGTGGTCAGTCAGTGGTCAGCCTGGGCAGTGGTCAGTCTGGTCAGTGGTCAGTCTGGGAAGTGGTCAGTCTGGGAAGTGGTCAGTCAGGGCAGTGATCAGTCAGGGCAGTGGTCAGTCAGTGGTCAGTCTGGGCAGTGGTCAGTCAGGGCAGTGGTCAGTTTGGGCAGTGGTCAGTCAGGGCAGTGGTCAGTCAGGGCAGTGGTCAGTCAGTGGAGTCAGGGCAGTGGTCAGTCAGGGCAGTGGTCAGTCAGGGCAGTGGTCAGTCAAGGCAGTGGTGAGTCAGTGGAGTCTGGGCAGTGGTCAGAGGGCAGTGGCCAGTCAGGGCTGTGGCCAGTCAGGGCTGTGGTCAGTCCGGGCAGTGGACAGTCTGGGCAGTGGTCAGTCAGGGCAGTGGTCAGTCTGGGCAGTGGTCAGTGGTCAGTCTGGGCAGTGGTCAGTGGTCAGTCTGGGCAGTGGTCAGTCAGGGCAGTGGTGAGTCAGGGCAGTGGTCAGTCAGGGCAGTGGTCAGTCTGGGCAGTGGTCAGTCTGGGCAGTGGTCAGTCAGGGCAGTGGTCAGTCAGTGGTCAGCCTGGGCAGTGGTCAGTCTGGTCAGAGGTCAGTCTGGTAAGTGGTCAGTCTGGGCAGTGGTCAGTCTGGGCAGTGGTCAGTCTGGGCAGTGGTCAGTCTGGGCAGTGGTCAGTCAGGGCAGTGGTCAGTCAGTGGTCAGCCTGGGCAGTGGTCAGTCTGGTCAGAGGTCAGTCTGGTAAGTGGTCAGTCTGGGCAGTGGTCAGTCTGGGCAGTGGTCAGTCTGGGCAGTGA
This sequence comes from Scyliorhinus canicula, assembly GCF_902713615.1. Taxonomy (NCBI): domain Eukaryota; kingdom Metazoa; phylum Chordata; class Chondrichthyes; order Carcharhiniformes; family Scyliorhinidae; genus Scyliorhinus; species Scyliorhinus canicula. The sequence goes on along the minus strand of NC_052154.1, from coordinate 166,949,908 downwards.
TCAGTCAGGGCAGTGGTCAGTTAGTGGTCAGTCTGGGCAGTGGTCAGTCAGGGCAGTGGTCAGTTTGGGCAGTGGTCAGTCAGGGCAGTGGTCAGACAGTGGTCGGCCCCGCCCCTGCCTCGGCCCCCCCCGCCCGCCTCGGACCCCCCCCGCCTCAGACCCCCCCCCCGCCTCGGACCCCCCCGCCTCGGACCCCCCCCGCCTCGGACCCCCCCGCCTCGGCCCCGCCCGCCTCGGCCCCGCCCCCCCTCGGCCCCCCTCGGCCCCGCCCCCCCTCGCCCCCCCCCCCACCCCCCCGGCCCCCCCCACCCCCCCCCCCCCCCCCCCCCACCCCCACCCCCCCCCCCCCACCCCCCCCGCCTCCACCCCCCCCGGCCCCCCCCCCCCACCCCCCCCCACCGCCCCCCCCCCCCCCCCACCCCCCCCCCCCCCCCACCCCCCCCCACCCCCCCCCCCCCCCCCCCGGCCCCCCCCCCCCACCCCCCCCCCCCCAAGGGCGCTGAAGTTCAGCTTGCCCGGGGCGCCAGCAACCCTAGGGCCGGCGCTGGGCAGTGGTGAGTCAGGGCAGTGGTGAGTCAGGGCAGTGGTGTGTCAGATTGGGGGCAGTGGTCAGTCAATGGTCAGTCTGGGCAGTGGTGAGTCAGGGCAGTGGTGTCAGGGCAGTGGTCAGTCAGGGCAGTGGTCAGTCAGGGCAGTGATCAGTCAAGGCAGTGGTCAGTCAGTGGAGTCAGGGCAGTGGTCAGTCAGGGCAGTGGTCACTCTGGGCAGTGGTCAGTCAAGGCAGAGGCAGTGGCCAGTCAGGGCTGTGGCCAGTTAGGGCAGTGGTCAGTCAGGGCAGTGGTCAGTCAGGGCAGTGGTCAGTCTGGGCAGTGGTCAGTCTGGGCAGTGGTCAGTCTGGGTAGTGCTGGGTCAGGGCAGTGGTCAGTCAGTGGTCAGTCTGGGCAGTGGTCAGTCTGGGCAGTGGTCAGTCTGGGCAGTGGTCAGTCAGGGAAATGGTCAGTCAGGGCAGTGGTCAGTCTGGGCAGTGGTCAGCCTGGGCAGTGGTCAGTGTGGTCAGTGGTCAGTCTGGGCAGTGGTCAGTCTGGGCAGTGGTCAGTCAGTGGTCAGTCTGGTCAGTGGTCAGTCTGGTCAGTGGTCAGTCTGGGCAGTGGTCAGTCTGGGCAGTGGTCAGTCTGGGCAGTGGTCAGTCAGGGCAGTGGTCAGCCAGTGGTCAACCTGGGCAGTGGTCAGTCAGTGGTCAGGCTGAGCAGTGGTCGGTCACTGATCAGTCTGGGCAGTGGTCAGTCAGTGGTCAGCCTGGGCAGTGGTCAGTCTGGGCAGTGGTCAGTCAGTGGTCAGTCAGGGCAGTGGTCAGTCAGGGCAGTGGTCAGTCAGTGGTCAACCTGGGCAGTGGTCAGTCAGTGGTCAGGCTGGGCAGTGGTCGGTCACTGGTCAGTGGTCATTCAGTGGTCAGCCCGGGCAGTGGTCAGTCAGGGCAGTGGTCAGTCTGGGCAGTGGTCAGTCTGGGCGGTGGTCAGTCAGTGGTCAGTCAGGGCAGTGGTCAGTCTGGGCAGTGGTCAGTCTGGGCAGTGGTCAGTCAGTGGTCAGCCCGGGCAGTGGTCAGTCAGTTGTCAATCAGGGCAGTGGTCAGTCAGTGGTCAGCCCGGGCAGTGGTCAGTCAGGGCAGTGGTCAGTCAGTGGTCAGTCTGGTCAGTCAGTGGTCAGCCCGGCTGTGGTCAGCCCTGGCAGTGATCAGTCAGGGCAGTGGTCAGTTAGTGGTCAGTAGTCAGCCCAGGCAGTGGTGAGTCAGTGGTCAGTCAGGCAGTGGTCAGCCCGGGCAGTGGTCAGCCCAGGCAGTGGACAGTCAGGGCAGTGGTCAGTCAGTGGTCAGCCCGGGCAGTGGTCAGTCTGGGCAGTGGTCAGTCCGTGGTCAGTCTGGGCAGTGGTCAGTTTGGGCAGTGGTCATTCAGGGCAGTGGTCAGTAAGTGGTCAACCTGGGCAGTGGTCAGTCAGTGGTCAGGCTGGGCAGTGGTCGGTCACTGGTCAGTCTGGGAAGTGGTCAGTCAGTGGTCAGCCTGGGCAGTGGTCAGTCTGGGCAGTGGTCAGTCAGGGCAGTGGTCAGTCAGGGCAGTGGTCAGTCTGGGAAGTGGTCAGTCAGTGGTCAGTCAGGGCAGTGGTCAGTCAGTGGTCAGTCAGGGCAGTGGTCAGTCAGTGGTCAAACCGGGCAGTGGTCAGTCAGTGGTCAGGCTGGGCGGTGGTCGGTCACTGGTCAGTCTGGGCAATGGTCCGTCAGTGGTCAGCCCGGGCAGTGGTCAGTCTGGGCAGTGGTCAGTCTGGGCAGTGGTCAGTCAGTGGTCAGCCCGGGCAGTGGTCAGTCAGGGAAGTGGTCAGTCAGTGGTCAGACAGGGCAGTGGTCAGTCTGTAGTCAGTCTGGTCAGTGGTCAGTCAGTGGTCAGCCCGGGAGTGGTCAGCCCTGGCAGTGATCAGTCAGGGCAGTGGTCAGTTAGTGGTCAGTCTGGGCAGTGGTCCGCCCAGGCAGTGGTGAGTCAGTGGTCAGTCAGGCAGTGGTCAGCCCGGGCAGTGGTCAGTCAGGGCAGTGGTCAGTCAGGGCAGTGGTCAGTCAGTGGTCAGCCTGGGCAGTGGTCAGTCAGGGCAGTGGTCAGTTAGTGGTCAGTCTGGGCAGTGGTCAGCCCAGGCAGTGGTCAGTCAGGGCAGTGGTCAGCCCGGGCAGTGGTCAGTCAGGGAAGTGGTCAGTCAGTGGTCAGACAGGGCAGTGGTCAGTCTGTAGTCAGTCTGGTCAGTGGTCAGTCAGTGGTCAGCCCGGGAGTGGTCAGCCCTGGCAGTGATCAGTCAGGCCAGTGGTCAGTTAGTGGTCAGTCTGGGCAGTGGTCCGCCCAGGCAGTGGTGAGTCAGTGGTCAGTCAGGCAGTGGTCAGCCCAGGCAGTGGTCAGCCCAGACAGTGGTCAGTCAGGGCAGTGGTCAGTCAGGGCAGTGGTCAGTCAGTGGTCAGCCTGGGCAGTGGTCAGTCAGGGCAGTGGTCAGTTAGTGGTCAGTCTGGGCAGTGGTCAGCCCGGGCAGTGGTCAGTCATGGCAGTGGTCAGCCCAGGCAGTTCTCAGTCAGGACAGTGGTCAGTCTGGGCAGTGGTCAGCTGGGGCAGTGGTCAGTCAGGGCAGTGGTCAGTCAGGGCAGTGGTCAGCCAGGGCAGTGGTCAGTCAGTGGTCAGCTTGGGCAGTGGTCAGTCTGGGCAGTAGTCAGTCAGGGCAGTAGTCAGTCAGGGCAGTAGTCAGTCAGGGCAGTAGTCAGTTAGGGCAGTAGTCAGTCAGGGCAGTGGTCAGCCCGGGTCATAGTCAGTCAGTGGTCAGTCTGGGCAGTGGTCAGCCCGGGCAGTGGTCAGGCCGGGCAGTGGTCAGTCAGTGGTCAGCCCGGGCAGTGGTCAGCCCGGGCAATGGTCAGTCAGGGCAGTGGTCAGTCAGGGCAGTGGTCAGTCAGGGCAGTGGTCAGTCAGGGCAGTGGTCAGTCCGGGCAGTGGTCAGTCCGGGCAGTGGTCAGCCAGGGCAGTGGTCAGTCAGGGCAGTGGTCAGCCAGGGCAGTGGTCAGTCAGGGCAGTGGTCAGTCAGGGCAGTGGTCAGCCAGGGCAGTGGTTAGTCTGGGCAGTGGTCAGCCCGGGCAGTGGTCTGTCTGGGCAGTGGTCAGCCGGGGCAGTGGTCAGCCCGGGCAGTGGTCAGCCCGGGCAGTGGTCAGTCAGGGCAGTGGTCAGTCAGGGCAGTGGTCAGCCAGGGCAGTGGTCAGCCAGGGCAGTGGTCAGTCAGTGGTCAGCTCGGGCAGTGGTCAGTCTGGGCAGTGGTCAGCTGGGCAGTGGTCAGTCAGGGCAGTAGTCAGTCAGGGCAGTAGTCTGTTAGGGAAGTAGTCAGTCAGTGGTCAGTGGTCAGTCTGGGCAGTGGTCAGTCAGGGCAGTGGTCAGCCCGGGTAGTCAGTCAGTGGTCAGTCTGGGCAGTGGCCAGTCAGTGGTCAGCCCGGGCAGTGGTCAGTCAGGGCAGTGTCAGCCCGGGCAGTGGTCAGTCAGGGCAGTGGTCAGCCCGGGCAGTGGTCAGCCTGGGCAGTGGTCAGCCCGGGCAGTGGTCTGTCTGGGCAGCGAGCAGTGGTCAGTCTGGGAAGTGGTCAATCTGGGCAGTAGTCAGCCCGGGCAGTAGTCAGCCCGGGCAGTGGTCAGTCAGTGGTCAGCCCGGGCAGTGGTCAGCCCGGGCAGTGGTCAGTCAGTTCAGTGGTCAGTCTGGGCAGTGGTCAGCCCGGGCAGTGGTCAGTCAGTGGTCAGTCAGGGCAGTGGTCAGCCCGGGCAGTGGTCAGTCTGGGCAGCGGTCAGTCTGGGCAGCGGTCAGTCAGGGCAGCGGGCAGTGGTCACTCTGGGCATTGGTCAGTCAGGGCAGTGGTCAGCCCGGGCAGTGGTCAGTCAGGGCAGTGGTCAGTCAGCGGTCAGTCAGGGCAGTGGTCAGCCCGGGCAGTGGTCAGTCTGGGCAGCGGGCAGTGGTCAGCCCGGGCAGTGGTCAGTCAGGGCAGTGGTCAGTCAGTGGTCAGCCCGGGCAGAGGTCAGCACGGACAGTGGTCAGTCTGAGCAGTGGTCAGTCCGGGCAGTGGTCAGCCCGGACAGTGGTCAGTCAGGGCAGTGGTCAGCCCGGGCAGTGGTCAGTCAGGGCAGTGGTCAGCCCGGGCAGTGGTCAGTCTGGGCAGCGGGCAGTGGTCAGTCTGGGCATGGTCAGCCCGGACAGTGGTCAGTCTGGGCGCTGAGCGGCAGTAGGGGCAGGAGCAGCAGCAGTGCTGGATCAGTGGGTTTGGCAGCGCAGCAGACACGCAGGCAGCACAGAGGTTTCGAGTTGCGAGTTGGCTGTGGTCCCGGCCAGAGGAGCTTCCTGAGCCTCGGGACGCGCCGTAGCGTCGGCGGCTCCATGGTGAAAGTTTTGCTGAAGTGTCCCGGTGGCAGCGACTGAGGGGAAGCGGTCCCACCACCGGCTCGGGAGCACCGCCAGCACCCGGTAAGCGGCAACCGCCCGGCATCTCCCTCCCGCCCAGACCCTGACAGCCACCCCCCCGAGCGCCCGCTGGGGGCCAACGCCCCCCCCCCCCCCCCCCGCAGCCGTTAAAGGGCGAGCTCGGTTACCATGGCAGCGGATGGTCGTGGAGGAAGAGAGGGGGAGGGGGGAGGAATGATGGAGGGATGGGATGATGGAGGGATGTGATGGAGGGGGTGTGATGATGGGATGGATGGAGGGAGGGTGATGATGGGATGGAGGGGGGGTGATGGAGGGATGGGATAGAGGGGGGTGATGGAGGGATGGGATAGAGGGGGGTGATGGAGGGATGGGATGGAGGGGAGGGATGGGATGGAGGAGGGGGGGAGGGATGAGATGGAGGAGGGGGGGGTGATGGAATGGAGGAGGGGGGTGATGGAGCGATGGGATGGAGGAGGGGGGGGGGGATGGAGGGATGAGATGGGATGGGGGAGTGATGGAGGGATAGGATGGAGGAGGGGGGGTGATGGAGGGATGGGATGGGGGGGTTGATGGAGGGATGGGATGGGGGGGTGATGGAGGGATGGGATGGGGGGGTGATGGAGGGATGGGATGGGGGGGTGATGGCGGGATGGGATGGAGGAGGGGGTGATGGAGGGATGGGATGGGGGTTGATGGAGGGATGGGATGGAGGAGGGGGAGGGGGTGATGGAGGGATGGGATGGGGGGTGATGGAGGGATGGTATGGGGGGGTGATGGAGGGATGGGATGGGGGGGGTGATGGAGGGATGGGATGGAGGGGTGATGGAGGGATGGGATGGGGGGGTGATGGAGGGATGGGATGGGGGGGTGATGGAGGGATGGGATGGAGGGGGGAGGGATGGGATGGAGGGGGGAGGGATGGGATGGAGGGGGATAGGATGGAGGGGGGAGGGGGTGATGGAGGGATGGGATGGGGGTGATGGAGGGATGGGATGGAGGGGGGTGATGGAGGGATGGGATGGAGGAGGGGGGTGATGGAGGGATGGGATGGAGGGATGGGATGGAGGAGGGGGGTGATGGAGGGATGGGATGGAGGGGGTGATGGAGGGATGGGATGGAGGGGGGGTGATGGAGGGATGGGATGGAGGGGGGGTGATGGAGGGATGGGATGGAGGGGGGGGTGATGGAGGGATGGGATGGAGGGGGGTGATGGAGGGGGGTGATGGAAGGATGGGATGGAGGAGGGGGGAGGGGGTGATGGAGGGATGGGATGGGGGTGATAGAGGGATGGGATGGAGGGGGATGGGATGGAGGGGGGAGGGGATGATGGAGGGATGGGATGGGGGTGATGGAGGGATGGGATGGAGGAGGGGTGATGAGGAGGGGGGTGATGGAGGGATGGGAGGTGGAGGGACGGGATGGAGGGGGTGGGATGGAGGGGGTGGAGGAGGGATGGGATGGAGGGGGGTGGAGGAGGGATGGGATGGACGGGGGGTGATGGAGGGATGGGATGGAGGGGGGTGATGGGGGGTGATGGAGGGATGGGATGGAGGGGGGTGATGGAGGGATGGGATGGAGGGGGGGTGATGGAGGGGGGTGATGGAGGGGGGTGATGGAGGGGGGTGGAGGAGGGATGGGATGGAGGGGGGTGGAGGATGATGGGATGGAGGGGGGGTGGAGGAGGGATGGGATGGAGGGGGGGTGGAGGAGGGATGGGATGGAGGGGGGGGTGGAGGAGGGATGGGATGGAGGGATGGGATGGAGGGGGGGTGGAGGAGGGATGGGATGGAGGGGGTGGAGGAGGAGGGATGGAGGGAGGGGATGGGGGGGTGGAGGGAGGGGATGGAGGGGTGGAGGGAGGGGATGGGAGGGAGAGGAGGGAGGGGATTGTGGGGGGGAGGAGGGAGGGGATGTGGGGGGGAGGAGGGAGGGGATGTGGGGGGGAGGAGGGATGGGATGGAGGGGGGAGGAGGGATGGGATGGAGGGGGGGAGGAGGGATGGGATGGAGGGGGGAGGAGGGATGGGATGGAGGAGGGGAGGGAGGAGGGATGGGATGGAGGGGGGGAGGAGGGATGGGGAGGAGGGATGGGATGGAGGGGGGGAGGAGGGATGGGGTGGAGGGGTGGGGAGGAGGGATGGGATGGAGGGGGGGGAAGAGGGATGGGATGGAGGGGGGGAAGAGGGATGGGATGGAGGGGGAAGAGGGATGGGATGGAGGGGGGAAGAGGGATGGGATGGAGGGGGGAGGAGGGATGGGATGGAGGGGGGGAAGAGGGATGGGATGGAGGGGGGAGGAGGGATGGGATGGAGGGGGGAGGAGGGATGGGATGGAGGGGGGAGGAGGGATGGGATGGGGGGGAGGAGCGATGGGATTGGATGGAGGGGGGAGGATGGATGGGATGGGATGGAGGGGGGAGAGAAGAGGGATAGGATGGAGGGTGGGGAGAGAGGAGGGATAGGATGGAGGGTGAGGAGAGAGGAGGGATGGGATGGAGGGGGAGAGAGGAGGGATGGGATGGAGAGGGGGGAGAGAGGAGGGATGGAGGGTGAGAGGAGGGATGGGATGGAGTGGGGGAGAGGAGGGATGGAATGGAGGGGGAGGAGGGATGGATGGAGGGGGAGCAGGGGGGTGGGATGGAATGGAGGGGAGGAGGTGGGATGGGATGGAGGGGAGGAGGGGGTGAGATGGAGGGGGGAGGAGGGATGGGATGGAGGGGAGGAGGGGGTGTGGGATGGAGGGGGTGTGGGATGGAGGGGGTGTGGGATGGAGGGGGTGTGGGATGGAGGGGGTGTGGGATGGAGTGTGAGAGGAGGGATGGGGTGGAGGGGGGAGAGGAGGGATGGGGTGGAGGGGGGAGAGGAGGGATGGGATGGAGTGGGTTAGGAGGGATGGGATGGAATGTAGGGGGGTGGAGGGATGGAATGGAGAGGAGAAGAGGGATGGAATGGAGGGGGGAGAGAAGGGATGGGATGGAGGGGGAGGGATGGGATGGAGGGGGAGGGATGCGATGGAGTGGGGAGAGGAGGGATGGGATGGAATGGAGGGGGTGGGAGAGGAGGGATGGGATGGAGGGGGGGAGAGGAGGGATGGGATGGAGGCGGGGAGAGGAGGGATGGGATGGAGGGGGAGGGATGAGTGATGGGATGGAGGGGGAGGGATGGGGAGGGGGGATGGGATGGAGGGGAGGAGGAGGGATGGAAAGGAGGGGGAGGAGGGATGGGTTGGAAGGAGGGGAGGGATGGGTTGGATGGAGGGGGAGGGATGGGATGGAGGGGGGAGGAAGGATGGGATGGAGGAGCGGGAGAAGGGATGGGATGGGATGGAGGGGGGAGGAGGGATGGAGGGGGGAGGAGGGATGGAGGGGGAGGGGGATGGAGGGGGGAGGAGGGATAGGGGAAGGAGGGATGGGGGAATGGAGGGGGAGGAGGGATGAGATGGAGCGGTGAGATGGAGGGGGAGAGGAGGGATGGGATGGAGGGGAGGTGGGACGGAGGGAGGGGAGTGGGACGTAGGGAGGGGGGGCGTGGGACACGGAGGGGGGCGTGGGACGGGACGTTGGACGGAGGGCTGGTGGGACGGAGGGGCGGGGGGGGATGTGGGCGGGGGGACGTGGGACGGAGGGGCATGGTGGACGTGGGATGGAGGGGCAGGGGGGGATGTGTGACGGAGGGGCAGGATGGTGGGACGGAGGGGCAGGGTGGTGGGACGAAGGGGGGGTGAGGGAGTGCGAGGTGGGGGTTGGGGGTGCGAGGTGGGGGTTGGGGGGGTGTGAGGTGGGGGGGAGTGAGGTGGGGGGGGAGGTGGGGGGTGCGGGGTGGGGATGCGAGGTGGGGGTGCGAAGTGGGGAGGTGCGGGTTGGGGGTGTGCGAGTTGGGGTGTGTTGGGGTGTGGGGTGGGAGGGTGCGGGGATGGGAGGGGGTGGGGGTGGGGGCTGCGAGGTGGGGGTTGCAGGGTGGGGAGGCGTGGTGGTGGTTGGGATGGAGGGTGGAAGGGGTGTGGGATGGATGGGGGGGGGCTGGGAGGTGAGAGGGGTGGGATGGAGGGGGTGTGGGAGCTGGGGGGGTGGGATGGAGTGGTGGGGGGTGTGGGAAGGGGTGGCGACAGGTGGTGGGCATAGGGGGTGCTGATTGGTGGGGAAGGATTGAGGTGGGCATGGGGGTGCAAGGGTGGGGGTAGGGGTGAAGGTGCGCATAGTGGGTGGGGAGGGATGGGTGGGGGTAGGAGTGAAGGTGGGTATAGTGGTTGGGGAGGTGGCGGGCATAGTGGTTGGGGAGGGGGTGTGCAAAGAGCGGCGATGGGGAAAGAGGGGTGGTGGGAGGGAGGGATAGTAGGGGAAAGAGGTGGGTGTCTGTGGTAGGGGAGATGGGCAGGGGAAGAGGGGTGGGAGGGGTAGGGAGAGAGGTGGGGGGACGGGTTGGAGGGAGATGAGTGGTTGGGAGAGAGGTGCGGGATTGGTAGGGGGGAGGGCAGGGGCGGAAGAGGTGGGGGGTTAGGGGGAGAGGGGTGGGGGGTTAGGGGGAAGAGGGGTGGGGAAAATGGTGGGGGGAAAGGGTGGGTGAAAGGGCGGGGGAGATGGTTGGGGCAGGGCTGGGATGGGGGAAGGAGGGGAGGAGAAGGACTGGGTGGTAGGGATGGGGGAGTGGTGGGGTAGAAATAGGGAGGGGAAGGAGTGGGGAAAGGCTGTGGGGGGTGGGACAGAGGGGGAGGAGAGGGGAGTTGGCAAAGCAGGAGGGGAATGGGGTTGGCACAGATGATGGATGGAGAAGTGGGTGAGGATGGGCAGTAGCAAGATGGAGGAGGCGGTAATATGGAGTGCAGGGATGTGCATTGGGTAAGATGAGGCTAGGAAGGGGTCTGAGCCAAGAGGATGGAATGGAGGAGAGGGCAAGTGGAATGGTAGGGAATCAATAGGAAGTGGAAGGTGTAGGTAAATGCGGCAGAGGGAGGACGGGATGCAAAATGAAGGGAGGTTGTGATCTCCCCTTCAAGAGTGTTGAAGGGGAGATCGGGGAATCGAAGGAGCTTGGAACGGGGGCAAGGCGAGCCAGGATTTGCGGGGTGGTGAGGCAGGGGAAATAGGCAGGAGGAGTAGTGGGTAAGAGGAAGAGAGGTGCAAGAAGAGAAAGGTGCAGAGATGCACTGGAGAGGCAATTTCCTCCTGAACCCATTTGTACCATCTGCATTCGCAGCCCTCATGGTCTAAAAATTCTGGCTGACTTCAATGGTTATGGATTTTCACTGCATTGTAAATCAATCTGAGTTATAGCAACTGGTTCACCAAGTCCTGTTTTGAAAAATTGATCTTTTGGCGACCTTATTGAAATTTTCTTGATTATAAAGAGAATTCATAAAATAAATCCACACAAATAGTTTGCTGACCATTGGAGTTGAAACAGTTGTTGCTATTAATATTTGTGTAAAGGTTGTGTGTTTGCAAAGTCGCAAACAACATGTTGCTTAGGACCTCTGTTGCAAATGGGGTATGGGAACAGTGATGACAGAAATGGCCAATGAATTCACAACTTTATGGAATGTAAATAATTGGCTGATTCGAATGGCCATGTTTCATGTATATAAGGTTTCTGAGTTTCAAGCAGCATGTCTAAACGTTGGGCAGACTGAAACCATTGTGTTTATTCTCCACTATAATGTCCATTACCTAGCTACTGACTCATGGAGACCAATAAACCAAATGTACTGCATGACCACAATGAGAAAACCAATAGGCAAGATTTCATTTAAAAAATGTTTTACCTTATCAATCAAACCCAAGCTCAACATAAATTAAACATGAATTATTAACAGGCAGATCGTGGTTTATTATAAACTACATACATTAAATGGCAGATAGTACTAAAACAGATTACAAAATTACTCGGCAGTCCACTCAACATATCTGTCATCAAATTCAGCCCCAAAGTCCTTCAAAACTCTTACCCAAAGAATTCCAGCTCCTCTTCCAGGATTCAACGTGCTCCCCAGCAGCACAAAACAAACTCAAATTCAGTGGGCATGGTCTTTAACAAAATGGCACATATTGGCAAAACCTCCGTAGATCCAGTAATGTTATCTGTCTTCAAGCAACAGAAACAGCTGCAGCAACTGTGTATTTGCATATTCCCAGCCTCCATCTTTTTCAGCCTGTTGGGCCTTCAGCACTGGGATCATTGTCTTGATCTCGAATTACCTAATACTAATCTTTATTATTGTCACAAGTAGGCTTATATTAATACTGCATTGAAGTTACTGTGAAAATCCCCTTGTCGTCATACTCTGGTGCCTGTTCGGGTTCACAGAGGGAGAATTCAGAATGTCCAATTCACCTAACAGCATGTCTTCCAGGATTTGAGGGAGGAAATTGGAGCACCCGGAGGCAACCCATGCAGAGATGGAGAGAACGTGCAGACTCTGCACAGACAGTGACCCAAGCCGGGAATCGAACCCATGACCATGGCGCTGTGAAGCAACAGTGCTAACGCGCTGTACCGTACCTGTGTCCTTTTATCTTGTTTCAACCAGTTTCAATTTCTCCAGAAGTTTAGGTTTCCAGTCTCAGTTTCAGCCTTAGTTTCCTTAGAAACCAAAGGTTTTGTGACTATCTTTGACCTGCAAGGAGTACAGCAAGGAAAATTTGATAATTTCTTTAAGATGTCTTTAAAATTGCTTTATGGATGTTTGTTTGAAAAGGACTTGTAAGAGTTTGCAAAAGAATAATTTCCAATTTTCTTGGATAATAAGAAACATTGGTCCACCAGAAGTAGTACGAACAGGAAGGAAGTTAACATACGAAATACACGGAGACACAAAGGAGAGCTAGAGGCAGAAGGTAATCAGCACACATGCAGGACCTCTTGGAGGCATTGTCTGAATAGGCTAAACATGTCTAAAACCTGGAAGGCTGCGTGAATTGCTCAGAGATGCTAAAGAACTAGATGTTTCACCGGCAGTGGCCAAACCGTGAACCAGTGTGTTACTGGTTGGTCGTTTGAAGAGGGACTTTGGATAGCTGCACCATCAGGATTGTCATGACCCAAGGGAGAGAGGTGTTCACAGAAATGTACATTGATGATAATTTACTTGTGAAACTCCGGGATGAAAGCTGCTGTCAGATAGGACTCCTCACCTACCCTGTATAAATAAAGAAGAACATATCAGCGATCAGCGTAGCTACGTGATAACATTCATGCTGAAGGGGAATGCTTGAGGTTGTGTAAGACGTATCTTTGTTATGCCAACTATTTAAAGTGAAATTTATTTTATTTGAAGTATCATCGGCCTGTTAATTCGTGTTTAATTTGCGTTGTGCCTGTGTGTTGTTAAAGTTGCAAAAAGTGAAAATCTTGTTGGTAATTTCTTCTGGGCGGCGAATGTGGAGAAGGTGCCGTGTTGGGTCAGAGGGGTTGATTCCCAGTGGGTCAGGATGGAGGAGAGTTTGTGCAGGGGGTTGGGACTGAAAGCACTAGTAACAGCGCCGCTCCCGATTGCTCCGGGGAAATACTCAAGGAGTCCGGTAATAGTAGCTTCATTGAAAATCTGGAGGCAGTTAGCCAACACTTCGGGTTGGGGGCAGGGTCAAGGGAAATGCCGATTCGGGGGAACCACAGATTTGAGCCAGGGAAGTGGGATGGAAGTTTTCGGAAATGGGAAGAAAGGGGATTAAGACGCTCAAAGATTTGTTTCTTAGGGGTCGGTTTGCAGGATTGAGGGAGTTGGAAATGAAGTATGGGCTGGAGCAGGGAGAAATGTTCAGATACATGCCAGGAAGGAGATACCGTGCTTCCCGGAGGGCCGGCCTCCACATTGCTGGAGGAGGTGCTGACGACGTGGGGACTGGAGAAGGGGGTAGTGTCAGCGGTGTACGGAGCTATTTTGTGAGAGGATAAGGCACCACTGGAAGGGATCAAAGCAAAGTGGGAGGAACAGTTGGGAGAGGATATGGGGTTCTGGTGTGAGGTGCTCCGGAGAGTAAATGCCTCGACCTCATGTGCGAGGTTGGGGCTGATACAGCTGAAGGTGGTATATAGAGCGCACCTCACGAGGGCGTGGATGAGCCAATTCTTTGAAGGAGTAGAAGATGTGTGTGAGCGTTGCCGGGGGGGGGGGGGGGGGGGGGGGGCTAATCATGTTTTGGTCCTGTCCAAAGCGAGAGGAGTACTGGAAGGAGGTTTTTAGGGTAATTTCCAAGGTGGTGCACGTGAAACTGGACACAGGTCCCCAGGAGGCCATATTCGGGGTGCCAGACCAGCCAGGGTTGGAAACGGGTGTGGAGGCAGATATCGTTGCCTTCGCCTTGTTGTTTGCCCGAAGGGTGATCCTGCTGGGATGGAGAGAGTGGGATTTGTTTATATAAACATGCGGGCTGATGTTTGGGGGTTGGTGGGAGGATGGGATCCTTGTTATTGTTATGGGGTTTGACATATTTGTTGCTGATTATTGTTTATTGGTGGGTGTAAATACGGGAGAAAATGTGAAAAAGGAGGAGAATAAAAATATTTATATTAAAAAAAAACATTTCTTCATCTTGGGGTCATTTGGTAAATTAGATTTTTTTTCGGTTTACGGATACCCCAAGCTGATCATAGCCCTTTTCAGTTTCTGCTCTCAATTTTGCAGTCTCAAAAATACAAAGTTTGAAACCAGCAATTCCATCACACACTGTCCCTGCATTAATTCATCTGCTGCTGAAACCCTCATCCATATTATCACTAAACGACTATACCAGTGCACTCCAGATTGGTCTCCATGTTTTACTCTCTGTCAACTTGAGGTTATTTGTAAACTCGACTGCCCATGTCCTTACTCCAAGCCAAGTCCCATTCACCTATCAGCTGACCAGAGTGGCTCCTGATTAAGCAGCGCCTCCATTTCAAAATTCTCATCCTAGTTTAAGTCCCTCCATGGCCTCATCCCTCACTATCTCTGTAATCTCCTCCAACCCTCTAAGATATCTGCACTCATCTAATTCTGATCACTTGCGCTTCTCTGATTTTACTTGCTTCTCCCATTAGTGACCTTGCTTTTAGCTTCATAGCCCCTAAGCTCTAGAAATTCTTCCCTAAACCTCTCCATCTCGCTACCTCTTTTTCCTTCTTTAAGACACTCTCGAAAACCTACATCTTTGTCCAAGCATTTAGCCATCTGCCCTGAAGCTCCGTTCAACGTGCCTGGGGTTATGTCTTTTCTGCTGCCATACTGGTCAAAGTTAGCTTGTCCAACTTTATATTTTCAGTTAGCTCACAGAGCAATGTGGATGGTTCAGTTGTGTTCCTTGATAGTGTAGCAGTAAAGAAAAAAAGAGCTTCAGGCAGTGATTGTATAGGACTCGATGCCTTTGAAGTGAGAATTAAATGTTGCCATGTATTGTTCTGATATGAAAGATGTGTTTTTTTGACTGGTATTCCAATACCCAATAACTGACATTCCCTGTGTTGGCCCGGCAGGTGAGCATTTGCTCATTGATGTCAGTAATTAATTTTGATATATAAAATCAGATATCGCCTCAACTGTTCTCAAGGTTATCCTGTCCTGAGCAATTAGTTACTTGGAGATGATGGACCTTACATAGACATGACACTAGCTTGGCTATTCCCCCAGGTTGCTTGGTCCTTGTGTCACACAATTTTGTTATAATGATAAGGTTTATAAGATATTTTATTTTTCAGACTAGCTTTAAATTTAGGGTAAACGAAGAGGGTTATGAACTGCTCTACAGACAGACAGTAAGCCTGGGTGGTTTGATTTGTTAGAGATCAAAACAAGGCTTAGATTGTTTTACTGAGAAGAAGGTGCAAGGTATTGACACTGGAAATAGTTTCTGAATTTATTCTGGTAGTTTCTGAATCTCCCCAAACCCCAGAAAGGTGCTGTAAACAGTTGTGCTGTAAATGGACCATTTACTTGTAAGATGAAAGCAAGTTAGGATCAAAGATAACCAATGAGCATTTTTACCTGGATGTAAGGTTACTGTGTTTCATGTTGCCACGAGGAGGAGGGCAGAAAAAGCCTTTCTGAGATCAGGTTATAGGCTTACCTGTAAATCACTTGATATAACGGACAGAAGACAGACGCGCTAGTGGTTAACAGAGAAAAGGCAACCTGACTTTACGAACTCCCACAGCCAGATCTGCGAGGGAAATAGGCTCGGCTGAAGATAGACAATCTGTAGCCAAGTAAGGATTCCAGGAGATTCATCCTGGTATCCCCAGGGGAAGACTAATCATTGGAAGAGGCTTTACTGCTGTGGCGAGTTTTAAGAAACTCCGAAAGCTAAGGAATGTGCCTGGAGACGGTGGCTCAAATTTATTACTTGCCAGAATGGAGATTTTGAAACTTATTGGAAGCTGGGAGCAACTGTGGACTGTTTGGTAAGAGGAATGCAAGTTGGTGGAGATTGCTATGGTTAATAAGTATACAAGGGGAATGTCACTTGCCTACAAAATTGCCTACAAAATGAAAATGTTTACTCAATGGCCTTTTAAGTCATTTGTTACAGCAAAAGTTTAAAAATGTGAAATTTTGTTCAGTCTTTCTTTCAGCTAATAACTAGAAGTTTTAAAATGTTATTGGTCTCAACGGAGATCATAAAATCCATTGTAGTCATCATGTTGCTATCTTTGCCTCGCTGGTCAACATAGTTGGTTTAGCACATCAACCATGACAGTGTTGGAGCTACTCATCGGAATTAGAAGTATTCATGCAAGAAATTATCTTGCCCAACCATTCTCACAGTGTGGTCATCAAGACAGTGTACATATTATCCTGGTGTTAAATTTCCTCATGTGGTATCTGGGGTCACTGACCTCTTCAAACCATTTAGGAGAAAGTCATTGAATTTCCAAACAAACAATACTGGCATAGTCACAAACCGCACTGCAGTGAAAGATAATTTCGGCAGCTGTATTCTCATTGTGCCGCTGTTATACAATAAATAGTTCCGACCCAATCCCACCAGGATCTCCATAGCAATGTTCCCAATCTCCGTGTTTCCTGTTCCGCATCAGTTGAAACCTGATTTACATGTATCTACATGTATTTAACCCTTTGCTTAATTCTTCCACGCCTTCATAGTTGGAGACTCGATGCTTGCCCCGCTAATATAGTGGCGGCCAGGAACACACTAAGTTGTGGATAGGAACCCCATTTCCATCATTTTAACCCTTTGCCTAATTCTTTCTTGACTGTTGCAAGAGGTTGGAAAGGGAATGGTTCTGATCAAGTCTATAGTTTCAGTGCTAGGAATTATTTAAAATTTTAAGAGGACCATTCAAATTATAGGAGATATTGGAAATAATGCCATTTTAGTCTTTGCACTCCTGGACAAATGTGCAATGAAAAGTGACCCTATTGAAAATGATTGTTTATCATTGATTTCCCAGTTGTTGTTCTCTGGTGTCTGTTATATAAATGTTCTATAAGGTGTCTTTACTGGGTTTGCTTATTAGTCCTCATAACTCGCGCAATAATTAAAGTTGACACATCTAAATAATTAATTTCAAAGATCCAGAGAAATATCAACTCGACTTCATGAGCTTTAACTATAATACTTTTAGGAAATTTGCAATGACTTTTTCAGCTATGTTTTTGCTTCACATCTCTCAGTATTTGGATTTTTACAACACTTGACTTAACTTCCTTGCTGTTTAATTCTTAATCAAGTTTGCTCCCATCGTATTAGCAGAAGCAAGCTGGAAAACTTTCAGCTTTTGTCGTTCCTTGTTACGATAACAAGCTGTTCTTTGTGTGTGCAGGTATCTTAGTTACCCCTTTTTTGTTAATCTTCACCATTGTGATTACATTGCTTTAAAGTTATGCTAAGTTATAAACTATCAATCATCTCTCCAAAAACCAAGTAGTCTGTGAACAAATTAAATACTTAACTGAAGGACAAAGCTGGTTTACGATACCATTTATAATGTTACAATATTTGAATATGATCTGTGGCTAATCTGTTTAAGTTTTTATTAGGAGAGATAATAGTTTGTGCTACAGACGTTTGAAGGCTTGTCAGGATTTGATTGCAGTTAATACATTACAGTGGAAACTGTAGGATGGTAATACTACCCGTGAATAGGTGACTAGTAGTGAGTTACTAAACTGTAACTCAGTCGAGCAGTTCAGTGACGTCCTTGAAATGTCAACAATTTGCTGCCCCCACCCCCGCAATAAAATTACTGCCTTGAACAAACAGGTGGATTATGCATTCTATTCAACTGCGATCCACATGCTTTATGGAGTTGGTTAGGAAGTAGGAGTATTTGACTTTTCTGAAATTTGCAGAATTTGACTTGGAGATTCCCCCAGGTATCTGTACTGGGGCCTTAGCTTAAGATGACAAAAGTGTGGCAAATGAAGTTCAATGCATGGAAGTGTGAGATCACCCAATTAATAATAATCTTTATTAGTGCCACAAGTGGCTTACATTAACATTGCATGAACTTACTGTAAAAATCCCCTAGTTGCCACACTACTGCGCCTGTTCGGGTACACAAAGAGAGAATTAAGACTGTCCAATTCACCTAACAAGCATGTCTTTCAGGACACCTGGAGGAAACCCGCACAGTCACGGGGAGAGCGTGCAGACTCTGCACAGACAGGGACCCAAGCTGGGAATAAAACCCAGGTCCCTAGCACTGAAAAATGAAAATCGCTTATTATCACAAGTAGGCTTCAGATGAAGTTACTGTGAAAAGCCCCTAGTCGCCACATTCCGGCGCCTGTTCGGGGAGGCTGGTACGGGAATTGAACCGTGCTGCTGGCCTGCCTTGGTCTGCTTTCAAAGCCAACGATTTAGCTTTGTGCTAATCCAGCCCCACTGTGAAGCAATAGTGCTAACCACTGTACTACCGTGCCGCCCAATTTTGGACCTACGAAAGATGGATCAGTATATCTTCTAAATGAAAAGCTAGAAACTGTGGAGGAGCTGAGATTTATTAAAAGCTATTTGCAAGTACAAAAGCTAATTCTTACTACTTGGGCAAGGATCAAGGATTACTTGTTTCCACTCCAGTTTGATGGGTTCTGATGTGCCCGAAAAGTCCAGTGCTTGGTCTACTGGTTCTTCCACATGCAGAGCAGGTGGTGCTTGATGAGTAGGGAAGATGAACTGTTCGGAGGTTTATGCACTCCTTCTGACTCAACTTCAGCTCTGCACATTCACAACAAAGTCTCTCTCTTCAGTGCTTTCCTGAATGAGCCTTCTCTATTTTGATCAATCATAAACCAGGGTGTGGCTTGAGTTTGTCGATACACTTGACCTCTTGGGGGATGCTTCAAGAACATCCCCTGAAGCCTTCACCTGTTTTCCCGGGAGCCTCCTGCCACACAACCAAGTTCTGAATAGAGCACTGGCTTCGGGAGTCTGGTGTCAGGGAAACAAGTGACATGTCACACTCTGTGGAGTTAGTTTTGAGTGATCAGTGCGTTGATGCTGGGCATGTTGGCTTGGGAGAAGTTTGGAGAATCTCGTAAACGCATTACTAGTAGTACTTCTCTGGGGCTCTGAGGTGCCTGCTGTAGGTTTTCTGAATCTCTGACACATATAAGAGTGCAAGGATCACTACTTCCCAGTAAAGCATGACATTGGTCATGGGTTGGAAATCCTGTTCCTCAAATATTATTTTCCTCAATTGGCTGAAGGCTGAGTTGGCACGTTAGAGATGGTGAGCACGTTTGTCTGCCTTCGTTGAGAGCAGTCTCCCAAGATACCTATACTAAGGAAAAGCAGGCAGCATAATCAAAGACCTCTCCCAACTGGGTTATTCTCTCTTCCAACCTATTCCATTGGGCAGGAGATATAAAAGTCTGAGAATACGCACTAACAGATTCAAAAACAGCTTTACCTCCACTGCTACCAGACTCCTGAATGACTCTCTTATGGACTGAACTGATCTCTCCACGCATCTTCTCTACTGTTGTAGCACTGTACTCTTGTACGCAGAACAATACTTTTCACTGCACCTCAGTACAAGTGACAACAAATCTAAAAATCTAAATATGGTAAATGGACCACAATTTCCAGCATCCTGCAGTCGGATCTTTAATAGAGAGGGATGGTGTTTTGCCATGGGAGCTATTTGCAAATAAACCTTAATTTTCAAGGTGTTTAGTGAAAGGCTCATTGTCTCATTTGCTTCTGAGAAGGAGTCTATAATAACCTGGAGCTCAGTTTCTGAATGAGTGCAGACAAGAATCATCTACATACTGAAGTTCTACGACTGAGGTTGGAGTGGTTTTGGTTTTGGATTGAATGTGGCATAGACCTTGATGAAAACCTTTGGCTCTGTCATCCATGAAGGCTTATCCTCCTCAAATTTGGTTGCACTCAGAAATTTGTCACCTGCCTCTGAACACAACACTGCCTTGCAAGCCGTGATCCTCAACAACTGCACTACCATAAGCCCTTTCAGTGTGCCATTGTGCCAATTCCCTTCCCTTCCAGTTTCTTTGCTGCAATACTGCAAGCTACCCATTGGAATGGAAATTATCTAAAGCAATGTTTTGCAACTTTTTTTCCCGATCTTTGGGACCAATGCCGGCCAGCCTTTGGGACACGCCAACTTTGCTTACCTTCAATGCGAAAGGGGAGCCTGCTTGGTCCTCATGATCTCACGCCAATCCAGCTCACTGAAGGAGAGGGCAATGCGCATATCAGGTGCAGACTTCAGCCAGTTCATTTGTGCCTTTTTCATCTTTGTGAGAACAGAACATCCAACCTCGCACAAGTAGGTCATTGTGAAGGACAATAGCAACAAAATAGTTGTTTTACTCCGCACTGGATGCTCATGGAAGATGCTACCCTGGCATGTTTTTCATGTGCTGTCACAGGTCTGGTACAGCAACGTAGTCTTTTCATTTGGAATCAGCTGTAATTTAATAACACTCAGAAGTCTCAACCTCAAAAGGAATTTTTCACCGACCATTTCTCTTTAAAAATATGAAACTTCTCCTGTTTGCCAGTACTTCCCAGCATATAGCACACATGGACTTTGCATCCTTATTTGCATCGGCACAATTGTCCAAACCATATCTCAAGAAATCATCTTTATTCTGTGACCCAGGTTTGAATCCCATCATGGCAGTTCGTGAAATTTGAATTCCATAGAAATCTGGAATTAATCTATTAAACCATTGTCGATTGTCTCAAAACCCCACCTGCTTGCTAATATCCTTCATGGAAGAAAGTCTGTCGCCCTTACATGGTCTAGCCTATATGTGACTCTAGATCCACAGCAATGTGCTTGACTCTTAAATATCCTCAGGGATGGGCCCAACCAGCGATGCCCCATCCCATGAATAAATTAAAAAGAAAACTTGTTCAAATCCCACCACTGTAGATTGTGCTATTTAAATTAAATTAATAAATCTGGAATTAAAAGCTAGTCTTAGTAATGATGACTATGAAAAAATTGTTGATTGTCATAAAAAACAATCCAGTTCGTTAATGTCCTGTGGAGAAGGAAATCCACTGTAGGTTGCCTCGAGTCTCTGAATTGTGGTTGACTCTTAAATGCCATCTGAAATGCACTCTGTTTTAATTCGTGAGCACTGCTGCTACGGGTCTATGATACGATAATTTAATCCAAGTGATATAATTCTCCCCCAGCCCAAAGCCTCACAATGTATAAACCAGATAATTCCACTCAACTCGGTCAAAAGCCTTCTCTGCATAGAACATAGAACATAGAACAGTACAGCACAGAACAGGCCCTTCGGCCCTCGATGTTGTGCCGAGCCATGATCACCCTACTCAAACCCACGTAACCACCCTATACCCGTAACCCAATAACCCCCCCTTAACCTTACTTTATTAGGACACTACGGGCAATTTAGCATGGCCAATCCACCTACCCCGCACATCTTTGGACTGTGGGAGGAAACCGGAGCACCCGGAGGAAACCCACGCACACACGGGGAGGACGTGCAGACTCCGCACAGACAGTGACCCAGCCGGGAATCGAACCTGGGACCCTGGAGCTGTGAAGCATTTATGCTAACCACCATGCTACCGTGCATCTAAGGGAACAACCAGCCCATCTCCAGTGTACGCTTTTGGAAAGCCTGTATCACATTCAGCAGCCTTCTAATGCTATTACTTGAAAATCTCCCCTAATAAAACCAGTCTGGTCCTCCCGCACAATTATCGAAAGGATGTCCTCTAACCTTTTGGCCAGGTCCTTAGATAACAATTTCAAGTCGACATTCAGAAGAGCTATTGGGTCTAAAGGAAGCACACTCCTCTGGGCCCTTGTCCTACCAAAGAGATAGTCGTCTCATGTAGAGTCGGCAGCAACAGCCCTGATTCAAAAGAGTGAAGATACATACCCACCAACGAGTCTAACAACAAATTCTTAAATTCCCTATAAAACTCACACCCAAAGCCATCTGGTCCTGCTGCTTTTACCCTGTTGAAGCTCCTTAATGGCCTTTGATATCTCCCCATTAGAAAGAGGAGCATTAAGAACCCCGTGTTGGCTTTCTGAGGCCTCTGGGAACTTCAAGGAAGAAAACAAATACTTCATACCCACCAACCTGCAACCAGATTGCCCAGACTTGTATAATCCTGCGCAGAATTCTCTAAAAGTCCCATTTATCTCCTCTGTCTTCATAACGACCTGTCTGTACCAAAGTAGGATAGAGTGACCAACACAGAACCCTCCCTTAATAACCAAAAATAGAAACAAAAGACTCACGACCATAATAGATCTAAGGGGACATTCCGCAAGCTGTGACGAGCAGATCGCTGTAGAGTCGGCCTTTTTCTTTTGTCAAGAAGGCAAAGTATTTGCTCGGTTTATTCCCAAATCCTTACAATTTCTGCCTCGCAACTTTAAGCTTTTCTCGGCCTGCTGCTTCAATAAGATGCAAAGAAAACCTCCCCTTGCCACTCTCTCTTCAATTTTAAATGTTCCTTATTGTCCAGATGAGTTTCTTATGTAAGGCTATGTTGACCCTCTCCTTTTTATGAAAGGAGAGAATCTTGTTCCTTTTGATACACTGATGGATGCCCCGTACACTCCATGAGAAAACTTTAAGATTAACTGCCGTCATTAATCAGGCCACAGGGAAGAATAAGGCCAGATTTTTTCCAGGGATAGAAGACCTGTCTGTACCAAAGTAGGATAGTGTGAGACAACATAGAACCCTCACGGCCATAATAGATCTAAGGGGACATTCCTCATTCAGATTGAAGACCTGTAGGATTAACCTCCCGGCGATATTGCCATTACCATCTGGATACCTTCTCCAGAACAAGGAGAAGAAAAGGAAGGCTAACAAGGGAATGGGAATCGAATGCCCTTCCTGCATTTTAGACTCTCCAGTGAAGACCTGTACCGACCTCCAACCATCCTTCGGCAATGGCGCCACTCCATCTGGTCATGATTAACTCAGATAATAGAAGAAAGACGATGGAATTAAGCATACGTCATATCTATCGCGACTAAAATTAGATAAGAGAGTCCCTGAAACACTCTGGGGAAGCAGAAAACATTCAATCAGTGCACATATAATAGCAATCCGCTTATATATGTATAGCAATTCGCTTTAACAAGATAAAAGACAAAAGAATCCGACAACAACACCATGAAAGGTAAGAGTCCACATTAAAGCTCGAGTTAGTTTGAGCTGCAAACCAAGAAACCATTTCCTTCCCCTCATGGATTGAATGAAGGCCAAGGCAATAGTCGGATTGTCGAACACCTTGATGGAATTGTCCGATATAATTTTCAGGATTGCAGGATAAAACATAGCGTAATTCACTGCAACAGCCCCGAATTACCTTTGAATTTCAGCTTGTCCTGCATCGCAGCCGAAACATTCTGGAAGAAGTAAATCCTCACTCCCTCGTGGAGCCAGATCTCACCATGCCTGTCTCGAAGACCTGTGATCTTTAAGGCTGTAGAAATGAATGATTAAAGGCCCAGGACGAAAACCATTCCAAGGCATAGCCTTCACATAGCTTGAGAAAACGTGGCAGTCAGTCATCGAAGAACCTATCTGGGGTCTTACCCACCACACCTTCCAGCACACCTCTGTATGCTTCACCTGATGCCTGTGTCTATGTATTTACATTGTGTATTTATGCACATTCTATGTTTTTTCATCTACAGAATGATCTATCTGGACTGTATGCAGAACAATACTTTTCACTGTACCTCGGTACAGATGACAATAAATAAAATCAAATTCAATTCAACTTTCCCTCCATCATGAGGTCAGAAGTGGTGGTGTTTGCTGATGATTGCACACGGTTCATCATCATTCATGTATCCTCATTCCTCAGAAACTGAAGCAGTTGTGTCAAGGGTTAGGCTGATAATTGGCAAAATGCCACATGGTTGCGAAACAATGGGCATCTCCAACAAGAGAGAATCTAACCATTTCCCCATGGCATTACAGTTGCCCAAACTCCAACTATCAACATCCTGGTGGATATTATTGACCAAAAACTGACCAGCCATCCATATAAATACTGTGGTTACAAGAGAAAATGAAAAAATGAAATGAAAATCGCTTATTGTCACGAGTAGGCTTCAATGAAGTTACTGTGAAAAGCCCCTAGTCGCCACATTCCGGCGCCTGTCCAGGGAGGCTGGTACGGGAATCGAACCATGCTGCTGGCCTGCTTGGTCTGCTTTAAAAGCCAGCGATTTAGCCTTGTGAGCTAAACCAGCCCCTACCAGCAGGTCAGGGGCTGGGAATTCTGTGAGGAGTTAGCTCATCTAACTCCCAAAGCCTGTCCACCATGTACAAAGCAGCCAGGAGTGTGGTGGAATACTCTCCATTTGCCTGGATGAGTGTGTAGCTCCAGCAACACTCAAAAAAGCTCAGCAGCAACCAGGTCAAAGCACCCCATCCACCGTTGCAGTGTCTGCAGAATGCATTGCAGAAATTTGCCTTTGACAGGATCTTCTAGGAAACATGAACTCTTGTTTTCTCTCAGCAGATGCTGCCAGACATGGTTTTCAACAGTTTCTGTTTTTACTTTTGAAAAGCTCCTAACTCACTGTAACCAGTACAACATTTCCATTTGCAACACCAGGAATCCTTGTGACCTTCCTGAGTAACCTTTACAGTTCATAGCACTTTTGTTTTTAATTTTCCGAGAAAACGTCATTGATATGAAACTTGATTTCCCTCTCCACAGATACTGCCTGAGCTGCCGAATGTTTCTAGCTTCTTTATTTCAGATTTTCAGCAACTGCAGTATTTTGCTTTTCTATTAGTAACATTTTTGTGTTGCTTATCTACTGTTTAATTTATTTCCAATGGAACTCTTGCCTACTCAAACTAAATTAATGAATCTAGTCAACATGCCTACAAGCGATTCAATGTAGATTTATTTTGTTATACAAGCATTTTTATATTGCAATATTATATCTGAATTACCATCCTAAATTACTGTAGAAACAGTAGGTTAAAGGTTGTGTAAAATGTATTACTATACGAAAGGGATTAAGTAATGACCCCACTGAATTTCACCAAATGAGATGATTTAAAGCAATTTAAACTGTGCAGTCTTCATTTCTTTCCAGACCCTTTCATCCCACGTGTCCATTTTTATTTAAAAAAGTGTAGAGCCAGGACATCTTTAAATAGTCGGATTGATAAATGAAGTGGGCGTGAAAGAAGAGTTATGATTTAACAAGAAAATTTGATGTGAAAGTGCTTTTGTGAGTTGGCCAGTATGTTTAGAGTACCACATTGTTCTCTTAACCTCTACAGGAATGAAAATTACACTGGAAAGCATATTATTATGAGATACTTTTTTGTGCCTGTTTTGATTTGAATTTACAATAATTCTAGCAAGAGAATAGTGACTAAGTCACAATAACGTTTTTTAAATATTTCAGAGTGTTCAAGCATTGTACGACTTAATACAAACCAGTTGTTTCTTTTCTGTTTTTCTTTTCTGTTAATTTCATTCTGTCATTGAGTTGTAGCAATTTATATTTTTTAATGGTAAAGAGTAGAGGATCAGTACATTCTGCTTGAGAATTCTATGCAGTTATAGAATTCACATATGGTTTTCGTTTTCTGAGAGATAACATGGGAGGCGTGAATTGGAAAGTGTGTTGAGATGGTGCTCAGTATCTGTAGAAGAGGGACACAGTGGGGGAGAGAATCTATTATTTCAGAGGTTAGCTTAATGATGCCGTCGGAGGTGTGGAATGAGTCTGCTAGAAGGAAAACATGACCAATTTTACCTCCCCCCCCGGCCACTTAAGGGTCTTTTCGCACCCAGTCTCAATTTTTAGACCGGTGGGCACGGGTTAGTTCGGGGTGCCAAACAGCAAAAATCTTCACCCTCAATCTTGGGAGCGCTGCAATCTGAAAGCCCCTTCACATTGGGGGATCCTCCTTCTCAGGGATCTGGGAGCTCAGCCCACACCCCTCCCGAACTACCCCTATGTGGTAGGCTATATTAGGGGTATCACGGTACCTAGGTGGGATGTACCTTATACTGTAGTATGAGTGGTAGAACCTGCCTGCTGGTTCCACCCAGCAGGCGGAGCATAAGAGTCTGTGTTTCACCCACAGCAGTCATTCTGTACCGGAGCTGCTGGGGTAACTACTTGTTCATTAAAGCCTTCAATTGGACTACAATCACGCTTCAGTAGTGATTGATCGTGCATCACCCTGACACTGAGATTGCCTGCTCTCCCATCCGCAGGGCCCCTGGTACTTAGCTAAAGTGAAATCTTGGGACTTAGGCTCAGGGACAGCACTGCAATACCTCTTCTGGCCAGTGCGGCTCGGTGCTTGGAGAGTCTGGAGAGCTTGGTTGACGGAAGTCCCACTTGCTGCCAATCAATGCTAAATTGAGCATGAAATTGCAATGGTCCTGCCAGAGTCGGCAGGGATGCGTTTCTTGCCCTCTTTCAGGATGGCGCGTGCTCAGTGTTCGCCACCCTGAAAATTCAGGCCATGCACTTACTCTGCAAGTAAAAACTTAAACCATTTATTGTAAGTCTTGTGCTGGTGACAATGACCTCGCATGACTAGAATGACACTGAAGGCAGTCTTTATGATGCAGGCACTCAGAGTGAGACTGCATCATTTGACAGGAGGAGAGGTGAGGCAGATATTGTTTGTTTCCAGAATAAAGAAGGAGTTACTAGGATGTAAATCAGTCTGGGGATTCAGATTCTGAATTGTGAGAATGAAACTTTAACACTGTGCATGTATTTTGTTTGAAGTGCAGCATTAAGCTCGCTATGTTTCATGTTTTTATTTCTATCTTCCTCTTATTTATTATACATCGAAGAATCATGCAGTACAGAATAAGGCCATTTGGTCCATCAAGCCTGTGCTGGTGTTGGCTCTTTGAAAGAGCTACCCAATTAGTCTCAATCCACTGCCCTTTCCACATGGAGCTGAATTTCTCCTCAATATCCAGTTTCTTTTTTTAAAAATCCTATTGAATCTGTTTCCAACACTCTTTAAGGCAGCAAATTCCAAATCATAATAATACACTATGTTAGAACAAAAATGTGTCCTCATCATCTTTCCCCCAATTATTTTTCAAATTATCCTCTGATTGTGTTGCCACCTCTCCTCGCAGTGGAGATATTTTTTCCTTATTGACTTTATCAATCCCCCTCAAAATTTTAAATGCTTTAAAAATACTCCTGACCTGCCTTGGAAGGAGATCTGTCCCATCTTCTCTTGTCTCTTGAAAAGTATGAGCAGCAGCTGAAGTCACAATGGGCCATCCGCGAGGCTGAAAGCTATGTGGATAGCATGTTCAAAGAGATGGCCACATGGCAGCTTCAGGGCCTGGAGGCAAAAAGGGAATGGGTGACCACCAGGCAGTCCAAGAGAACCAGGCAGCTAGTGCAGGAGGACCCAGGGGTCCTGCTCACAAATTGTTTTTTTTTTGTTTGGGCAGCTGGTGAGGGCACTGGTTCCTCAGAGGAGTGCAGTCAGAGCCAGGTTTGTGGCACATTGAACAGCTTGGCTGTACAGGAGGGGAGGAAGTAGAAAGGAAGAGCAATAGTGATGGAGGTTTCATCAGTTAGGGGAAGAGATGGGTGTTTTTGTAGCCGTAGACGTGGCTCCAAGATTGTATGTTGTCTCTCTGGTGCCATGGTCAAGGATGTCACAGAGAAGCTGTAGGACATTCTTCTGGGGGAGGGTGAACAGCCAGAGGTTGTGGTCGACATTGGTACCAAAGACCCAGGTAGGAAGGGGGATGTGGCTGGATTTAGGGAGCTAGGTAAAAAAATAGCAAGGTAGAAATCTCTAGGTTACTCCCAATGCTATGTGCAAGTGAGTACAGAAATAGGAGAATAAGGCAGGTGAATGCATGGCTGGAAAAGTGGTGAAGGAGAGAGAGTTGTAATTCCTGGGTGTTTTGCCAATGCTTTTGAGAGGGTCTCACCAATGCCCGATATAATTGAGTAAAACATCTCTATTCCTGTACTCCAATCCTTTCGCTATGAAGGCCAACTTACCATTTGCCTTCTTTACTGCCTGCTGTACCTGCGAGTTTGCTTTCAGCAACTAATACACCTGGACACCAAGGTCTCGCTGAGTATCCACCTCTCTCAATTTAAATCCATTCAAATAATAATCTGCCTTCCTATTTTTGCTCCTGAAGTGGATAACCTCACATTTATTCTCATTAGATTGCATCTGCCATGCATATGCCCACTCATCAGTATGTCCAAATCCCGCTGAAGCATTTCTGCATCCTCCTCACAGCTCACCCTCCCACCCAATTTCATATCATCTGCAAATTTAGAGATAATAGATTTAGTTCCCGCATCCAAATCATTAATATATAATATGAACAGCTGGAGTCCTCGCACAGATCCCTGCGGTACCCCACTAGTCACTGTCTGCCAATCAGAAAAAGTCCCATTTATTCCAACTTTTTGCTTCCTGTCTGCTAACCAGCTTTCTATCATAGAATTTACAATGCAGGAGGATATTTGGCCCATCGAGTCTGTAGCGACCATTGGAAAGACCACCCCACTTAAGCCCACACTTCCACCCTTTTCCCGTAACCCCTCCTAATCTTTTTGGACACTAAGGCAATTTATCATGGCCTAACCTACACACCTTTGCACATTCAACCTAACCTGGACATCTTTGAACTATGGGAGGTAACCGAAGCACCTGGAGGAAACCTACGCAGACATGGGGAGAACGTGCAGACTCCACACAGACCTTGACAGAAGCTGGGAATCGAACCCAGGACTCTGAAGCTCTGGAGCCACAGTGCTATCCACCTCAAGACACTACTTGTAATCTCATGCGCTTTAACTTTTGCCTATTAATCTGCTGTGTGAGACCTTGTCAAAGGCCTTCTGAAAGTCTAAATAAACCACATCCACTGGTTCTCCCTGGTCAACTCTACTAGTTACATCTTCAAAGAAATCTAGTGGATTTGTCGAGTATGATTTTCCTTTTGTAAATCCATGCTGACTTTGTCTGATTGCACACTGCTTTACAAATGCTGTGTTATGAAATCCTTGATAATGGATTCCAGCAACTTCCCTGCTCCTAATGTTAGATTCACTGGTCTGTAGTTTCCTATTTTCTCTCTTTTTGAATAGCAGGGTTACATTCATTACCCTCCAATCTTTAGGAACCGTTCTAGTGTCCAAAGAATTTCAGGAAAATGATCACCACTGGATCTACTCTTTCTTGGGCCACTTCCTTAAATCTTCTGGGATGAAGATTACCAGGCCCTGGAGATTTGTCCACCTTCAATCCCATTAATTTCCCCAAAACTATTTCTTTACTAATAATTTCCTTCAGCTCTTCACTAAAACTTGTGCCTCTCAGAACTTCTAATACATTATTCATGTCTTCCTTTGTGAAGACAGAAGTAAAGTACAAATTTAGTTCCTCAGACATTTCTTTGTTCTCTATTATGAATTCCTCCGTTTCTGACGGTAAGAGGCCTACATTAGTTTTTATTAATGGTAGCGTAAATGAGAGACAAACATTCCTCCCTTGTATTCAGGAAAATTTTCTACATCAGTTTGTGTCCAGCCCAACAAGAAATGTTCGACTTGGTTCGTGGAAATGAGGTGGGACAAGTAGTTAAATGTCAGTGAGGGAACATTTAGGAGAAAGTGATTATTGTATCGTAAGGTTTAAGATGATGGAAAACTAAAATAGGTAATCCTGAGTAAGAATAATTAACTGGGGGAGAGCCAACTTCAATGGGGCAAGAACGGAGCTGAGCTGGATAGACTGAAATGAAAGGTTGGCGGGAAGGATTGTGGCTGAACAATGGGCTACCTTCAAAAAAGAAATGGTTCGGGCACAGGCAAGGCATATTCTTTCAAAAGGGCAAGGTAGGGGAAACAAATCCAGGGATCTCTGGATGAAAAAGGAGTTAGAAATTAGGACAAAGAATTCAAAGTTTGCTGATGCCAGCTGTCAATTAGAAAATACAGCTGAGAACCACGAGGAATACAGAAAGTTCAGAGGGATGGCAGAAAAGCATATTGGAGAAATGAAGACAGATCATGAGAAAAATCTGGCAGGCAACATAAAGGGGAATCCCCAAGTCCTCTATCGATATATGAATAGAAACAGGGTGGTAAAGGAGGAGTAGGGGCAACTGGGGACCTAAAAGGGAATTTAAACATGGAGATAGGGAGCATGGCTGAGGTATTGCATCTGTTTTTACCAAGGAGGTAGATGCTACCCAGGCCATGGTGGCAGAAGAGGAAACTCTGTCACTAGCAGATTATTGTCACTAGAAGGTTTCAAACCTCCTTTAAGGAGGAATTGTTAGATTGCCTGCTGGTACTTAAAGTTGACAATGCATTAGGACCGGATGAGATGTATCCAAGGATATTGAAGGAGGTGAGAGCGGAAATTGCAGGAGTACTGGCCATAATCCATAATCTCAGTTTTCCCTAGAGTCAGAAGAGGTGCCAGAGGACTGGAGAATTGTAAAAATGATGCCCTTGTTCAAAAAAGGTGGTAAGGGGCAGCACGGTGGCCTAGTGGTTAGCACAACCGCCTCACGGCGCTGAGGTCCCAGGTTCGATCCCGGCTCTGGGTCACTGTCCGTGTGGAGTTTGCACATTCTCCCCGTGTCTGCGTGGGTTTCGCCCCCACAACCCAAAAATGTGCAGAGTAGGTGGATTGGCCACGCTAAATTGCCCCTTAATAGAAAAAAAAAAATAATTGGGTAATCTAAATTTATAAAAAAAAAAAGGTGGTAAGGATAAGCATAACAATTACAAACTAGTCAGTTTAACTTCAGCGGTGGGGAAGCTTCTAGAAACAATTATTCAGGATGGAATTATTCAGCATGGAACAATGTTAGTGGATTAGGAAGAGCCAGCATTTATTTGTAATGGGGAAATTGTTTTTAACTAACTTGCTGGAGTTTTTTGAAGAGGTAACAGAGAGAGTTGATGAGGGTAATGTTGTTGATGTGGTGTACATGGACTTTCAAAAGGCATTCGATACAGTGATGCACTACAGACTCATGAGGAAAGTTATAGCTCATGGAATGAAAGGAACAATCACAACATGGATGCAGAATTGGCTGAATAATAATAATAGGAAGCAGTGAGTAATGGTCAATGGATGTTTTTCAAGCTGGAGGGAGGTTTGTAAGGGTGTCTCCAGGAGTCGTTATTGGGAACCTTGCTTTTCCTGATAATATTAATGATCTCGATCTTGGTGTGCAGGGGATAGTTTAAAAGTTTTCAGCTGATGTGAAATGTGGAAGCATTGTATACTGAGGCGGATGGTGTGGAACTTCAAAAAGACATGGCCAAATTGGTGGAGTTGGCAGATAGGTGACATGTGACATGTGAGGTGATGCATTTTGGTAGGAACAACATATAGAGTTAATGGAAAATAAGGGGTATAAATCTTAAGGGGGTGCAGGTGTAAAAGATCCCCTAGCACTATTTGAAGAAGTTTGGCAACATTTATTCTTCCCGAAAAAAGAGGTTATCTCATTGTGTGTGGAACCTTACCAAACACAGTTGGCCTACATAACAACGATGACAAGACTTAAAAATTAATTATTGGCATTTTGACCCGGAGGCATGAAAAGCACAACCTAAATGTGAGCTATTTCTTTAAAATCAAGCTCTCCTACCACTGCATATTGTACCAGTTTAATGTTTTAAGTTCTCAACAACATTTAAACCATCTTTTCCACCTATTATATGTATGTATATTTTAAGAATTATTCTGTACCTTAACCATCTTAATCAGATTTTCCTCAAATCTCATAAGCTTCGAAAAGCATAAGGGCACTCAACTTTGTAAATGGCGTAGATCTTGGTCATGCATCTGGGATATGAGCTCCGGGATCAATGTGAGTACAGTTGTAGAAATAACTTGCAATTTCGTCTCCTTTTCGTTCTTGGAATGTGGGCATTTCTGTTCAGGGCAGCATTTATTGGTCTTTAGAAGGTGGTAGTGAGGCACAGTCTTGAACTGTTGTAATTTGTTACATAGGGAATTACAGTATTTTGATTGAGTGATGCTGAAAGAATAGTTTCAAATGAGAGAAAATTTCAGGTGCTAGTGTTTCCATATCCTTTTGTGTGATAGAAGTTGTGGGTTTACAAGATGCTGTCTTTTTTTCTATTATTCTTTCAAAGGGCCTTGGCATTTTTTGTCTGGGCCGGCATCTTTTATTGCCAATCCCTAATTTTCCTTGAGAAGGTGTGGTGAGCCGCTGCCTTGAACCGCTGCAGTCAATGTGGTGTAGCTATACCCCAAATGCTGTTGGGGAGGGAGTTCCAGGATTTTGACGCAGCAACAGTGAAGGAATATAGGTGGATTGGCCATGCTAAATTGCCCGTAGTGTAAGGTTAATGGGGGGATTGTTGGGTTACGGGTATACGGGTTACGTGGGTTTAAGTAGGGTGATCATTGCTCGGCACAACATCGAGGGCCAAAGGGCCTGTTCTGTGCTGTACTGTTCTAAAAAAAAAAAGTGTTATGGGCCAGAGTTTAGAAAACTTCAAAGTATATCATGGAGTTCACCTGACCTACAACTGTTTATTGATTTTGGTTACGATGAGCACAAGGGCCTGCCTTTCAGGTGTTATTCAACAGAGACCTTAAGCACTTTTAATCAAAAACAAGTTTTATTCTATGAGTTTAGTTAACATTGTTATAAACACATACAGCAAGCATTTTTATCAACTACAACCATAAATACTCCACACAGCTTCAGTAACTATGTATAACCCTTAATAAATTCCCCCCTTTAACTGTTCCAATTTAACAACAAGGTCCCATAAACTAGTACCCCCTTTTCAAAGGTGTGATCCAGCACACAGCACCCAAGACCTGGTATGGATACTCTGGTTTCTTTTCCAAAACAGCAGGTTTGAATTCCTTCCAGAAAGCAATTATTTATTTTCAAGTTATCAAGCAGTCTGGAAACAGCTTTGAAAATGAAGATAGAGAGACAGGCCAAGATACTTCTCTTTCTGAGTACAGCAGCCAAATGTGAAAACAAAAACAAAAATACTCAGAGCCACAAACAAGCCCCAAACTAAAACGAAAGTCAAAACAACTCTCAGAGCCACAACCCAGCTCCACCCACACAATGACATCACTGAAGCCAAGTGATGAGACAAAAATATATATATTTTTTTTAAATTTAGAGTACCCAATTGTTTTTTTTCCAATTAAGGGGCAATTTAGCATAGCCAATCCACCTAACCGGCACATCTTTTGGGTTGTGGGGGTGAAACCCACGTTGACACGGGGAGAATGTGCAAACTCCACACGGACAATGACCCAGGTCCGAGATTTGAATCCGGGTCCTCAGTGCCGTAGGCAGCAATGCTACCCACTGTGCCACCGTGATACCCTTCAAAAACATTTCTCCCATGACACTAGTCAGGATGGTGTGTTGCTTGGAGGGGAACTTGCAGATGGTTCTTGACCTTCCAGATAGTAGTGGTTGTGGGTTTGAAAGATGCTGTCTAAGGGTCCATGGTGAGTTGCTGCAGTGCATCTTGTAGATGGTGCACACTGCTACCACTGTGTGTCAGTGGTGGAGGGAATGGATGTTAGAGGTGGTGGATAGGGGTCAGTCAAGCAGGTTGCTTTGTTCTGGATGGCGTTGAGCTTCTTGAGTGTTGTTGGGGCTGCAGTCATCCAGGCAAGTGGAGAGTATTCGGTCATACTTCTAACTGGTGCCATGTAGATGGTGAAAAGGCTTTAGGGAGTCAGGAGATGAATTATTCTTGCAGAAATCTTAATCTCTGACCTGCTGTTATAGCAACAGTATTTATGTGGCTAGCTTAATTTCTGGTCACTGGTAGGTCCCAGGATTTTCACAGTGGGGGTTTCAGTAATGGTAATGCCATTGAATGTTAATAATAACCTAATAAAGGGCAGCACGGTGGCCTAGTGGTTAGCACAACCGCTTCACGGCGCTGAGGTCCCAGGTTCGATCCCGGCTCTGGGTCACTGTCCGTGTGGAGTTTGCACGTTCTCCCCGTGTCTGCGTGGGTTTCGCCCCCACAACCCAAAAATGTGCAGAGTAGGTGGATTGGCCACGCTAAATTGCCCCTTAATTGGAAAAAATAATTGGGTAATCTAAATTTATAAAAAAAAAAAAAAATAATAACCTAATAATAATCTTTATTAATGTCACAAGTAGGCTTACATTCACACTGTAATGAAGTTACTGTGAAAATCCCCTAGTCGCCAGACTACGGCGCCTGTTCGGGTACACTGAGGGAGAATTCAGAATGTTCAATTCACGTAACAAGCATGTCTTTCGGGACTTGTGGGAGGAAACCGGAGCACCTGGTGGAAACCCACGCAGACAGTGACCCAAGCTGGGAATCGAACCGGGTCTCTGGCGCTGTGACACAACAGTGCTAACCACTGTGCTACCATGCCGCCAAGTGAGTTGGCTAGATTCTCCCCTGTTGGAGATGGTCATTGCCTAACACTTGTGTGGCGCAAATGTTACTTACCACTTATTATTCAAAACCTGAATATTGTCTAGGTATTTTTACATACGGACATGGACTGCTTCAGTATCTGAGGAGTCATGAATGGAGCTAAACATTGTAAATAATCCGTGAGCACCCCCACTTCTGACTTTATGATGGAAGGAAGGTCATTGATGAAGCAGTTGAAGATGGTTGGGCCAATGACATTACCGTGAGGAACTCTTGCAGTGATGCCTTGGAATTGATATGATTGACCTGCGACAACCACATCTATCTTCCTATTTGCTCAGTATGACTTCAACCAGTGGAGAGTTTCCCCCCTAATTCCCATTGACTCCAGTTTTGCTCAGCTTCTTTTTGTCCATATTTAGACCAAGGCTGCAATGAGGTCAGGAGCTGTGGCCCTGGCAGAAATCAAACTGAGCGTAGTGAGCAGGATAATGCTGACTAAGTGCCATTTGATGGCACTGTCAATGACAACTTCCATCACTTTGCTGACAAGCACTTGTTGAGTTAATTAAGCACATAGTAGATTGTACTGTTATTGTCCTGTACCAGGCCTTCAAATGTTTTGTTCACTCTGATTAGGGACCAATAACTTAGTTTAAAGTAGACAAAGATTGATTTTTGAGATACTGATAATGTGCTTAAACTGATTGTCAGTGTAATTCTTAATACAATCAGGATTGTTTAGCAAATGCTGTCCAATTGTGGAACCACATCTAATGTTGGATACTTGGTTTTGACTTTTGCTAACAGGCCTGGTTAGGTGGGTGCGGTCAGTACAAAGAAAAAGGAAAAATTACAGCACAGTAACAGGCCCTTCGGCCATCCAAGCCTGCACCGACCATGCTGCCTATCTGAGCTAAAACCCCCTACCCTTCCAGGGACCATATCCCTCTATTCCCATCCTATTCATGTATTTGTCAAGACGCCCCTTAAAAGTCACTGTCGTATCTGCTTCCACTACTTCCCCCGGAAGCAAGTTCCAGGCTGCCACCATCCTCTGTGTAAAAAAGCCTCGTGCATCTCCTTTAAATTTTGGCCCTCGCACCTTAAATCTAAGCCCCGTAGTAATTAACTCTTCCAGCCTGGGAAAAAGCTTCTGACTATCCACTCTGTCCATGCCCCTCATAATCCCGTAGACTTCTATCAGGTCGCCCCTCAATCTTCGTTGTTCCACTGAGAACAAACCAAGCCTCTCCAACCTCTCTTCATAGCTAACGTATTCCATACCAGGCAACATCCTGGTAAATATCTTCTGCACCCTCTCCAAAGCCTCCACATCCTTCTGGTAGTGTGGCGACCAGAATTGAACACTATATTCCAAGTGCGGCCTAACTAAGATTCTATAAAGCTGCAACATGACTTGCCAATTTTTAACCTCTAATGCCCCGGCCTATGAAGGCAAGCGTGCCATATGTCTTCTTGACTACCTTCTCCACCTGCGTTGCCACTTACAGAGACCTGTGTACCTGTACACCTTGATCCTTCTGCCTATCAATACTCTTAAGGGTTCTACCATTTACTGTATATTTCCTATCTACATTAGACCTTCCAAAATGCATTACCGTACATTTGTCTGGATTAAACTCCATCTGCCATCTCTCCGCCCAAGTCTCCAACCGATCTATATCCTGCTGTATCCTCTGGCAGTCCTCATCGCTATCCGCAATTCCTTTGTGTTGTATGCAAATTTACTAATCCAACCAGTTACATTTTCCATCAAATCATTTGGGTATATATTTATTACAAACTGCAAAGGTCCTAGCACTGATCCCTGAGGAACGCCACTAGTCACAGCCCTCTATTCAGAAACGCACCCTTCCATTGCTACCCTCTGTCTTCTATGACCGGGCCAGTTCTGTATCCATAGAACATAGAACAGCACAGAACAGGCCCTTCGGCCCTCGATGTTGTGCCGAGCTTTGTTCCGAAACCAAGATCAAGCCATCCCACTCCCTGTCATTCTGGTGTGCTCCATGTGCCTATCCAATAACCGCTTGAAAGTTCCTGAAGTGTCTGACTCCACTATCACAGCAGGCAGTCCATTCCACACTCTAACCACTCTCTGAGTAAAGAACCTACCTCGGACATCCCTCCTATATCTCCCACCCCGAACCTTATAGTTATGCCCCCTTGTAACAGCTACATCCACCCGAGGAAATAGTCTGTGAACGTCCACTCTTTCTATCCCCCTCATCATCTTATAAACCTCTATTAAGTCGCCTCTCATCCTCCTTCGCTCCAATGAGAAAAGCCCTAGCTCCCTCAACCTTTCCTCATAAGACCTACCCTCCAGTCCAGGCAGCATCCTGGTAAATCTCTTTTTCACCCTTTCCAATGCTTCTACATCCTTCCTATAATGAGGTGACCAGAACTGCACACAATACTCCAACTGTGGCTCAGTGTCCTGTACAGTTGCAGCAAAACCCCACGGCTTTTAATAAATGCTAACACACTATAGGACTTCTTCACGGCTCTACCCACTTGAGTGGCAACCTTCAGAGATCTGTGGACATGCACCGCAAGATCTTTCTGTTCCTCCACATTCCTCAGAACCCTGCTGTTGACCCTGAAATCCGCATTCAAATTTGTCCTACCAAAATGAATCACCTCGCACTTATCAGGGTTAAACTCCATCTGCCATTTTTCGGCCAGCTCTGCATCCTATCAATGTCTCTGCAGCCTACAACAGCCCTCCACCTCATCCACTACTCCACCAATCTTGGTGTCATCAGCAAATATACTGTCTCACCCTTCAGCCTCCTCCTCCAAGTCATTGATAAAAATCGCAAATAATAGAGGACCCAGCACTGATCCCTGTGGTACACCGCTGGTAACTGGTCTCCAGTCTGAAAATGTTCCATCCACCAACACCCTCTGTTTCTATATGTTAACCAGTTACTTATCCAATTGGCCAAATTTCCCTCTATCCCACATCTCCTTACTTTCTTCATGAGCCGACCATGGGGAACCTTATCAAACGCCTTACTGAAATCCATGTATACGACATCAACTGCTCTACCTTCATCTACACACTTAGTTACCTCCTCAAAGAATTAAATCAAATTTATGAGGCAAGACTTACCCTTCACGAATCCGTGTTGACTATCCCGGATTAAGCTGCATCTTTCCAAATGGTCATTAATCCTATCCCTCAGGACTCTTTCCATTAACTTACCGACCAGCGAAGTAAGACTACCCGGCCTATAATTACTAGGGTCATTCCTATTCCCTTTCTTGAACAGAGGAACAACATCCATCTTACCACCTCACCTCTGATCCTATGCGACTTCACCTTATGTACCAGTCTGCCATGAGGGACCTTGTCAAAGGCCTTACTGAAGAACACCCACTGCCCTACCCTCATCAATCATCTTCGTTGCTGCCTGGAAAAACTCAATCAAGTTAGTGAGACACGACCTCCCCTTCACAAAATCATGTTGCCTTTCACAAATACGTCCACTTATTTCCAAGTACGAGTAAATCCTGTATCGAAGAATCCTCTCCAATAATTTCCCTACTACTGTCGTGAGGCTCACCGGCCTGTAATTTCCTCAATTATCCTTGCTACCCTTCTTAAACAAAGGAACAACATTGGCTATTCTCCAATCCTCTGGGACCTCCCCTGTAACCAGTGAGGATACAAAGATTTCTCTCAAGGCCCCAGCAATTTCATCCCTCGCCTCTTTCAGTATTCTGAGGTATATCCCATCTGGCCCTGGAAATGTATCTATCTTCATGTTTTTCAACTTTGCCTGCTGTGAGCAGCCAAAGGGATATGCTATTTGATAAGATCCACCAATCGTTGCGACATAATGGCCGAAATACCTGGCATCACACTGGCACTGAAATTTGTTACCACATTACTCTGATAGGCTGAAAGTCTTTTTGGCTTGACAATACCACTGCGTTGCTATTGTGTAGTAGCAACATGAAATGGCTAGCTTCAACTGTTGCTCAAACTTTTCATGCACCTTATCCTGTCCGGGTAATCTGAGGTAGGCTGGGCATTTCTCAGGACCGAAGATGTAGTAGGCCTTGGGTTATAAATAGCTTGTTACATACTGACTAGATAACCATTACACGTTGTTCCAGTTACACACACAGCTACAAACGCTCAACCATGACAAAAGCAAATACATGTAACAAGAAAAATTAACAGGATTAAAGAACACAACATTAACATAACTTAGCACCAGCATTTTTTTATGCTCTTCCTTTATCTCTGCAACAAATGCTTCAGTTAAATTCACAGACCAACTGTCACCCATTTTGTAAGCTGTGGGTGTAATTCCATCTTTAAATTGATCTTCTGAATTGGTAAATTCTCATTGTGAGACAGCAAGGTCAAAATGGCTACTTTGTGTGCCAATCCCTTATCGAATATAAAGCTTTTTTGGGCTGTTAAGAATGTTATTGAGATGCTTTTATTGTTTAAATGAAAGTGGTTTGTGTTCCCTTTGGGTTTGATCTTTGAATACATTCAGATCTTTTAATTTCTACTGATGCCATTTCAAAAGTTACTTATTTACTTCTTCATTTTGGATTTTTATTTCCCTTTCCAGTTCTTTAAGTCTTCCATGAATTCACAAACCACATCATTCCAATCCTCTTGGGGTTTTAAATGGTCTTTTACGGACTGTCCACTTGCCTGGATTTTTGTTGTATAACTGAACTGAACTGCCAGGATTTCTGCTGCTGTCTCCTGTGTCTCAGCACTGGCAAGTACTCGTAATTCAGTGTCAGGCTCATTGACCCTTCCAGATCACCTTGTGGTCTGTACTTTCTGCTGAAAATCTTTCTTTGGCAATTCTGCAGGCATTTTGTTGCCTCTGTATTGTCCATTACTGAGATGGATTTACTTGAATCAGTTATTTGTTCAACTGGATCACAGATAGGCAAGGACGTTTTATTCACAGGAACAGCTTTGGAACTATGATACCCCATCCCAGAAAGTGGAAAAACGAGACTACTCGCTTTATCATTGTTGAGCATAAAATCTACGTTTTTAACTGGTAATTTCAGAACAATTTCAACCACACAAAGCTCCTTCATAAGAACACAAATTAAATGTACTTAATACAAAGGTAAAGGCACAGACTTCATCAATACCCTTTATTAGTACATTCTGATTGAGCGAGCTGTCTGAAGGAAGGTCCAAATCCTTCGCTAACAAGTTCTTAGCTGAACCAGTATCTCTCCGGATAACAATTTTTCTGCGCTCTTTCTTGAATAAAAATGGAATGACTTTCCGTTCAAGTATCAACTCCTTATAATCCTTTGCATCTGTATATATGTTCCCAAGATAAAAACATTAGATACAATTGGTTTCTTACAATCTTCAATTTCTGGTGCAGATTTCCCTGTGGAAATTCCTGACACTTGAACCAATGCCACTGATTTCACACCCATTTCTTTTCCTCAAGACATTTTCAGAAGACGTCTTAAGCGTTCGTGCCACTGGTTTATCGTTCAGCTTCCAAAAATCGGCTTTATGATGTCCTACCTTTTAGCAAGAAAAGCATCCTGAGTTTCGTTACATAATTTTTATCTCTACATTATCATTTTTATTGATTGGGCCAGCTTTTGCCTTCTCCCTAAAGCTGCACTCTTGCTTCAGATTCCCTGTGAATTTAAAAATGGCTCCACTACCATCTAGCTGCCTAGGTGATGTATCATACTGATCTACCAGAACCTTGCACCTTCGATATCTTACATTCTTCCAGGCGTGACCTAATAATTATTGGGATGCTGTTTGAAAATTCTTTCAGTATTATTAGCTCTCTCATATTCTCAGCAGTTTGTTCTAATTCCATTAATCAAAACCACCAACCCCACAACATTTCTTTCTCCTTAGAATATTCTACAAATGTTTCATTTGGGGCATGATTTAGCGGCCGCATTGTGCCTGGTAAGGCTCCATGTGGCAGTTACATCACGGAGAGGCCCAAATTGGGAACTGCGCGGGTGCCGGGCGGTTTGCAATCTAACCCGCCTAGATGAGGCGTGAAGCTAATTGAGGCCAATTAAGAGCTATCTCCATCTCATTCGCAAGATGGAAGGCTGATCTAATGGCCTCCCGTGATCTAACTGGCTTCCCAGTCAGATGGGTAACAATTAACAGGGTACACACAAACGTGGACCAGGCGACATGACACCTAGGGGGTCTCCCAGGCCATTGGGAGTCCCTGGGTGGTAAGGGACAGGGCAGGGTGGAACCCTGGTTCTCCTGGCAACCGGGCACCTTGGCACTGCCAGGCTGGCAGGGGATCTACCAATCTGGCAGGAGCATTGCCAGTGTGCCAGTGCCAAGGTGCCCAGATCCCAGGGTGGCACTTCCAAGGCTAAGGGCCTGAAAGGGGCCATGCCCATGAAAGGAGAGATGAGGGTGGTGTGAAGGATGGGGGGGGGAGTGGGGAAGGGCAGGTATGAAGGGGCCTCTAGAAAGTTGGGGGTGTGAAGGGTGGGGGTCCTGGCGGGGGGAGACCCAAAAGGAGGCATGGAAAGGCCTGAAAAAGGACCCCATAGCAGGGTGTCCTCATTTTTGGGGCTGTGGGAGTGACAGTGCCCATGGGTTGGGTGTGTGGGGGACCCTCAAGCTCACTGAGAGATTGGGGCACGCTTTCAAAATGGTGACCCGATCTCTGAGGAGCCGGCCTGGCCAGTCAGCTCAGCTCCCCAGTGATGAAAAAAATTTGAAGTATCGACTAGCCTGGAGAGAAACCCCCCGGGGCCCGAAAAAGTGACTACGTGTTGTTAGATAGCGGTCGGGAACTCACGGATAAAGCTGCGGAGAAACCCCCAGCCAAACCCGCCTGAAATTACACTTAGAAACTTTTCAGTTAGATCGTGCCCTTGGTCTTTTTAAAATCTGAAATTTTAATTTATATGCTGCAGGCACAAACACATAAGCATTAAGTACTGCAGTTTTAACAACCTATCAACCTTGATCTTAGTGCTTAGTATCAGCACTTTGTCTGTGGATTTGAAATCCCCCAAGAGGATTTTGGGCAGCACAAGTGGATAGCACTGTGGCTTCACAGCGCCAGGGTCCCAGGTTCGATTCCCCGCTGGGTCACTGTCTGTGTGGAGTCTGCACTTTCTCCCTGTGTCTGCGTGGGTTTCCTCTGGGTACTCCAGTTTCCTCCCACAGTCCAAAGACGTGCAGGTTAGGTGGATTGGCCATGATAAATTGCCCTTAGTGACCAAAAAGGTTAGGAGGGGTTATTGGGTTACGGGGATAGGGTGGAAGTGAGGGCTTAAGTGGCTCGGTGCAGTCTCGATGGGCCGAATGGCCTCCTTCTGCACTGTATGCTCTATGTTCTAAGAGC
Source organism: Scyliorhinus canicula (assembly GCF_902713615.1). NCBI lineage: Eukaryota > Metazoa > Chordata > Chondrichthyes > Carcharhiniformes > Scyliorhinidae > Scyliorhinus > Scyliorhinus canicula. The sequence continues at coordinate 166,908,682 of NC_052154.1, read as the reverse complement.
CCCCAGTTTATTTATGATCCTGGGCCAGAGCCCCAAATGTTTGGTATGATCTGGTTAGGGACCATTAACGCTTTGCTTAAAGTAGACAAAGTTTGATTTTCAAGACACTCGCTAAAAGAATAAAACCACAAGATTTTACGATATTTGAACAAACTTACAAACTACAAGGTCGGAACAATAAAACAATTTTTAATATCTGTCTTGTTTAACATCCAGGGTTAATATGAGATACATGTGAGTTAACTTGCAAACTATGGTTGAACAAACCATACTGGACCATACATAGATGCGACCAAGACAGATATCACAAATTTCTCAAAAACCTACCAAGATTCCAGTGAATAGTGAGTGAACCAATCTCAATGAAACTCTGTCTCTGTCATGAGGAATTACCATCAAAGATCTCACACTGGAATTCTCTCTAAATGTTGCTCCAACTTGTTTGGCCTCAGCGATGGCACAACATCCAGGATTTCAATCTCATCTTCCAAGACTCTCTTCTGGATTCTCGAGTCTGCCTTCGAGCACCGACTCACACGCACAACTTCAGCTCTTTGACTCAATAGGGCACAACCTTCTGCTGCCTTCCTTGATTGCCAGGGCTTCTCCGGAGCTCTCGTCGATTACCAGGTCTCCTCCTGAACCCTCTTTGAGTCTGCCAAATACAGTCCTCTTTCAGCTTGGAACCTCTTTGGCCCTCTTTTTTTAACATTTTGACCTCTCCCTGACCTCTCCCTATGGATCTTCCTCCTGCTTCCTCTCCCTTTGGGACATCTCCCTGTCACCTCCTTATCCCCTGTCTGGGACTCCTCTTAGCTAAGGTGCTCTGCTGCTGGTCCTGTGACCCACGTTTTAGTGCGGTTTCTTTTTTTTTCTCTTTTTCCGCAGATGCACTGATTTCAGGATAACCAAGCTCTTTAACTACTGGATTGCGCATGCATCGCCTGCCTACTCCCAGCGTTTGCATGCACCAAACTCTCAAGGCTTGCTGCAACTTGGAGTTCCCTGCCTCTGCTCTCGACAAGGTAAATCTGGATTTCTGAACAGTGCATACTGTAGCCATGGTGCCTTGGTGGTGGAGAAGGTAAATGTTAAATGTGGTGGATGGCATGCCTATCAAGTGGATTGCTTTTTCTTGGACCAGTGACCCTCAAGTGTCATTAGAACTAAACTGATTCAGGCTCCTAACTTGTGCTTTGTGGATGGTGGATGAGCTTTATGAATCAAGTGGTGATTTCCAACTTCGTGACCTGCTTTTGTAGCCACAGTATCTGGTTGGCCTGTTAATTTTCTGGTTAATGGTCGCTATCAGGGTGTTGCTGATGGAGGACTCAGTGATGGTAATGCCATTGTGTTCAGGGGAGATGGTTAGATTCTCCCTTTCTGGAGATGATCATTACCTGATACTTTTGTGGCACTAATGTCACTTACAACTTATCAGGCCAAACCTGAATGTTGTCCTGGTATTGCTGCTTGTGGGCACAGACAGCTTTATTATGTGAGTGGTTGCAAATGGAACTGAATGCTATGTAATCACCCGTGGATATAGGAGCATGTAGCAGTAGGAATAGTGCATAAGCCCCTTGAACTAGCTCCACCATTCATTAAGATCATGGCTAATCGTATTGTGGTCTCAACTCCACTTCACTGTCCGCCCCACAACCCTTGACTCCCTTGTAGTTCAAAAATCTGTCTAGCTCAGCCTTGAATATATTCAATGACCCAGCTTCCACTGCTCTCTGGGTAGAGAAGTCCAAAGGTTCATAAACTTCTGAGAGAAGAAATTCTTCCTAATTTCTGTCTTAAATGGGATATCCTGTATTCTGAAACTGTGCTTCCTACTTCTAGATTCCACCATGAGGGAGAACATTGTCCCAGCATCTGACCTATAAAGTCTCCTCAGAATTTTTAATGTTTCAATAAGATCATCTCTCATTTTTCTAAACTCCAATGGGTATAGGCCCAACCTGCCTATATGTACGAGCAGACCTCTGAAATGCCTCCAATTCAAATATATCTCACCTTAAATAAGGGGTTCAAAACTGTACACGACACTCTAGTATGGTCTCAGCAATATACTGCACAATTCTAACAAGACTATCCAACTTTAATACTGCATCCCGCTTGCAACTTAGGCCTATATTCCATTTTGCCTTTATAATTGCATGCTATACCTACATGCTAACATTTCTGCGCTTCATATAAAAGGATACCCAGATCCCTCTGCACCATAGCATTTCATAGACTCTCCATTTAAATATTTTGCTTTCCTATTTTTACTACTAAAGTAGATAAGCTCACATTTGCCCACATTGTAATGTATCTGCCATATTTTGGCCCACTGACGTAACCTAGCTGTACCCCTTTGCAGAGTTGTGTTCTCGTAACTTGCTTCCCAAACTATCTTTTATCATCAACCAATTTGGCTACAATAAACTCTGTCCCTTCACCCAAGTTATTAAAATAGATTATTAATGGTTTATGCCTCGCATTGATCTCTGTGACACCCACGAGTTATATTTTGCCAACCTGAAAATTATCAATTTATCCTGGCTATTCATTTCCTTTTAGTTGGCTGATCCTCTATCCATGCTAATGAATTGCCTCCAACAACACAAGCTCTTCTGTAGTAACCTTTTATGTGGCACCTTTTGAAAATCTAAATATACTGCATCTACTTGATCCTCTTTATTTCTGCTGCTTGTTACTGTGACGATCCCAGTTAAAGTTATAACCAGATGGGAAGATCTCTGAATGGAACTCTGGCTCAAAAGGCCGTAACTTTTCTTTTCCTTCATAAAATGTGGGGAAACAGAGTCACAGAACCACTAATTAGTTTTAACACCAAGAAAAAAACCATTTATTAAATGTGAAAAAAATTGGATGATGATATAATATGCTTTTACTCACCCCTTATCTTAATAATTGCATAAAGGCTTTAGGATTAACATGGATTACAAAGTATATCTTAATCTACAATGGTGACTGTGAGCAAATACACTCTCCACCCTGAACCCCAAGTGAATGTGAATGTCTCCTCAGAACTTCCCCAGATGATTGCCACGGGAGAGTTTCCAAAATCCACTCGCAAAACCACGCTTTTAAATCTTCTCTCATAATTATCCTTTCCCTTAGTGGTTTGCATTCCAAAATCCAGTCTAGGTTTACTAATAACTCTTCTAACCCAAGTTCCTGCTCCACTTTTGACAGTGAGTTCAGTCCAGAATTTTACACCACCCCGTTTTAGGCTTCCTTTGTCATAACTGCCTTTACACAATTTTTGTCATCGGCCACCGATTTCCTTAATTATTTCAACTTCCGTTCCACAGGCTGCAGTAAAATCTCACAAACCTGAAAATCGCTTCAGATATCTTTCTGATGTCTCAGCTTTCTTATCAGCTCTGCAAGTTGTTACTGAACAGTTCTAGTCACTTTAATCTTAGACGTCTTGGAAACCTTTCTTCATTTCTCTAGTTTCCTTAACTAACTGCTCTTCACATCTCTGCACTTGTTTTCTTAGCCATTACCTAGGTATGGCTTTTCTTTTAGCAAAGCTGAGAGAGATGTTGTCTCTCTAGCTTTCTAAACTAACTGCTTCTAGCAGAGCTGTGAGAACTGCCTTCTTCAACTGATCATAAATTCAGCCAAAACTAAAAACTCACAGCTTTTCTACCTTACAAGCCCCAGTTGCTGAGCAACATCCATATACTTCTGCTGGCCTATGTATTCTCCAAACACAATAGAAACACAGTTGGAACTTAACCAACGCTCACATATACCTATGTACAGCACAAATCTTACCTCCAGGCATCGAACATTAAATTAAACACACTTAAAACTATATCTTATTTCTGATGTTTTTCAATATAAATATAGATCCTTCAAAACTATCTTTGTTTTCCGAACAGTTACATCCTCAAAGAATTCTAATAAATTGTCAAGCACTATTTCCCCTTCATAAAACGATATTGACTCTGCTTTTCTAAATGTCCCATTGTACATTTTTACAGTGACTAATGTCAGACAAACTGGCTGGCAGTTTCCTGATCCCCATCTCACTCCTTTCTTGAACAAGGGGCGGGATTCTCCGACCCCGCGCCAGGTCGGAGAGTCACTGGGGGGCCGTGGGATTCGCGCCACGCTGCCCTGACCTCGGGACGCGATTCTCCGCAGAGCGGGGAATAGGCACCATTGGGGCCGGCGTGGTCGGCGCGGCGCCGGTCTGGGGCCGCTCTACGTGGATGGGCCTGAATGGGCCGAGCGGCTGTTAAAAAAACTAGTCCCGCCGGCGCCATTCTAACCTGCTCTGAGCCGGCAGGACCTCGGCGTTGAAGGGTTGGGTGGGGTGGAGTGGCGGGTCCGACCCTGGGAGGGGGTGCCTCCGATGTGGCCTGGCCCGCGATCGGGACCCACCAATCGGCGGGCCGGCCTCTCTGTCTCCCAGCCTCCTTTCGTCCGCGCCGCGCCTGTAGTCCTGCGCCATGTTGGGTCGGGGCTGGCATGGTCAAAGGAGACACCGCACATGTGCGGAAATCGCGCCGGTGGGACTGCGCATGCGCGGACTCACGCCGGACCCACTGCGCATGCACACATCCCCTGGCGCCCATTCCACGGCCGGATCAGCAGCTGGAGTGGCGTGAACCGCTCCAGCGCCCTGATCCTGGGGCCGTGTTGACGTAGTCAGGAAACGCAACGGCGTTTATAGCAGCATCAACACTTAGCCTCAGGGCCAGAGAATCCCGCCCAAGATTTATGATTACAATCGCAATTTTGCAATCGGCTGGGACCATTCCAGAAGCTGAGGAACTTTGGAGGATTTCGACTAAGTATTTCTGCAGCCACACCTTTTAATACCCAAGGGGACAGGCCATCAAGTCCAGGAGACTTGTCAACCTTTAAGCCATTATTTTTCTTAATACTTTTGCTCTTGTGATAGCGATTATTTCATGTTCCACCCTTGATTTTCTGTAATCATTGGGAGTCTTTTAGTGTCTTCTGCCATGAAGACAGATATAAATTTCTCCCTCTTATTATTTTTAATTCCTCCCTCCAGTATTATTTTTAATGATCGGTTTGCTGGTTTTTGAAGTTTTCTCAATTTTACGCCCTACCCTTAAATTTCACAGCATTGTACTTAACTTCCTTAGTTATCTACAGCTGGCTAATCTCCTCAAATGGGCTTTCTTTCTCAATGGAATATATCTTTGAGAGTTATCTAATATCTCCTTAAATGTCTGCCTTGCTTATCTTATCGTCTTACCTTTTAGTTTATATTCCCAGTCCGCTTTACCGAACTTTTTCTTCATGCTTTTGTAATTGTTTTTACTTAAGTTTAAGACACTAGTTTAAGACCCAAGTTTCTCACCCTGAGACTGAAGAGTTCTAAAAATAGCCTCTTCACACATTGGTTACAAAACTTATTGTTCTCAGAAATTATCCTGAATATATTCTAGGAATATGTCTTTAAGGCCATCTTTGCCAATTTGATTTGTCCAGTCTATTTGAAGTATAAAATCACCCATTATTCTTGCAGTTCCTTCTAAGCCCTCATTATTTCTTGAATTATATTCTGTCTATCAGAGTAGCTACTGTTGAGGTAGGGGGCTACTCTCATCAATTATTTAGTTCCCTTGCTATATCTTACTCCACCCAAACTGCTTGTACATCTTGACCTTCCGAACCAAGATCATTTACAATCATAGAATTTACAGTGCAGAAGAAGGCCATTCGACCCATCGTCTGAACTGGCCCTTGGAAAGAGCACCCTACTTAAGCCCACGCCGCCAACCCTATCCCAGTAACCCCATCTAACCTTTTGTACTAAGGAACAATTACCACGGCCAATCCACTTAACCTGCACAACTTTAGACTGTGGAAGGAAACCGGAGCACCCGGAGGAAACCCATGCAGACACGGAGAGAATGTGCAGACTCCGCACAGACATTGACCCAAGCCGGGAATCAAACCTGGGACCCTGGAGCTCTGAAGCAACTGTGCTAACCAATATGCCAACGTGCCGCCCTTTTTCACTCCTATACTGATCTCATCCTTTATTTACGGAGCTACCTCATCTACTTTTCTTTTCTTCCTATCCTTTTAAAATGTTAAACACCATTGAATATTCAGTTACCAGCTTTAGCCACCTTGCAACCACGTTGTTGGGCCATCATATTCATTCATTTATATAAATGAATCAATTCACCTATCATATAGGTATTCACAAATACATTCCGATAAATAGCTTTTAATTCTGTCTTTATACCATTTTCCCTACTCGTAGCCCATTTGCTGGTGCATTCATGTGCATGCTCTTTCCCTTCCTATAGACTCTGGTTATCACTACGTATATTACTATTCTGCACTATTATCCTTGCTCTTCAACTTTTGAAATTTTCTCTCACTTGAATCTTTGATAGCCCACTCTTTGGTTTAAAGCTCCATTCCTAGTTACTTAATTTGCTAGGACACTGGTTCCTGTGCAGTTCAGGTGAAACACATCCAAAGAGAAAAGCTCCCTTTTTCCCCAGTACTGGTGCCAGTAACACATGAATTGAAACCCATTTCTCCCATGCATTCAACTCTGATCTTGTTTATCCTGAATCATTTGCTCATTGCTGAGGAATGCCATTGATAAAGCAGCTAAAAGTAGTTGGGCCTTGGACAACACCTTGGGAAACCTTTGCAGCGATGCCCTGTGGATGAGGTGATTGATCTCCAAAGTCACAGCCATCTTCCTTCTTATTAGGTTTCTCTCCAACCACTGGAGAGTTTTTCAATGTTTTCCGTTGATTCAATTTTACAAGACACCTTGATGTCACACTCAGTCTTGGTGTCAAGGGCAATCACTTTCACTCCTCTCACCTCTGGAATTAAGCTCTTCTGCCCATGTTTAAATCAACGTTGTAATGAGCTATGCAGCCAAGTGGTCCTGGCAGAACCTGACAGCGGTGAGCAAGCAATTGGTGAATAAATGTTGCTTGATAGCTCTGCTAAAAACAAACTTCCTCACTGCTGCTGCTGATCGAACGCCTACTGATTGGATTGGATTTGTCCTGATGTTTGTGGACCGGCATATATGTGCAGCTTTTCACCTAGATGCCAATTTTGTTGCCGTACTGGAATGCTTTGGCTGGAGGCATAGCTAGTTCCAGAGCAAGTGTTCAACATTGCAACTGAGATGTTGATGGGACCCAAGCCTTTGCTATATCCAGTGTATTTAGCTGTTTCTTTTTTTTTATAAATGTTTTTATTCAGTTTTCGTATTTTATATTGAACAAATTACAAATTGTTAGGAGAGAGAAAAAAAAAAACAAACAAAAACAAACACGCAAAAATTAACATACATATTTACAGGTAAGCATCTTCGTAGTAGTAACTGCGCCCCCCCCCCCCCCCCTCAACATGTTTATTTAGCTTGGTTTTGGGCCTTAGCTAGCCATCGAACCCCCGTAACGAACCTGTAGCCCCCCCCCCCCTCCCGCTACCTTCCCCCGACTATTCTTCCTCTTGTACATTGGCCACAAATAGGTCCCGGAACAGTTGCATGAATGGCTCCCACGTTCTGTGGAAGCCGTCGTCCGACCCTCGGATGGCAAATTTGATTTTCTCCATTTGGAGAGATTCCGAGAGGTCGGACAGCCAGTCCGCAGCTCTGGGCGGTGCTGCTGACCGCCAGCCAAACAGGATTCTACGGCGGGCGATCAGGGAGGCAAAGGCAAGGGCATCCGCCCTCCTCCCCAGGAATAGATCTGGCTGTTCTGAAACCCCGAAGACCGCCACTATCGGGCATGGCTCCACCCTCACTCCCACCACTTTGGACATTACCTCGAAGAAGGCTGTCCAGTACTCCACGAGTCTGGGGCAAGACCAGAACATGTGGGCGTGGTTGGCCGGGCCTCTTTGGCACCGTTCACATCTGTCTTCCACCTCCGGGAAGAACCTACTCATACGGGTTCTTGTTAAGTGGGCTCTATGTACCACTTTTAGTTGCGTCAGGCTGAGCCTTGCGCACGTGGAGGTGGAGTTGACCCTATGCAGTGCTTCGCTCCAGAGTCCCCACCCGATCTCCATCCCCAGGTCGTCCTCCCATTTCCTCCTTGTTGCGTCCAGTACGGTGTCGTCCCTATCTACCAGTCGGTCATACATGTCACTACAGTTCCCTTTCTCTAGGATACTTGCGTCCAGTAGGTCTTCCAGTAGTGTCTGTCGTGGCGGTTGTGGGTACGTCCTTGTCTCCTTTCGTAGGAAGTTTTTGAGCTGCAGGTACCGTAGCTCGTTCCCCCCAGCTAGCTGAAATTTCTCTGTCAGTTCGTCCAGTGTTGCGATCCTGTCGTCCGTGTATAGGTCCCTGACTGTCAGTGTCCCCCCGTCCTGCCTCCACCTTTTGAAGGTGGCGTCGGTCAGTGCTGGTTTGAACCTATGGTTGTTGCAGATGGGAGCCCTGTTCGACATTTTGGTCAGGCCAAGTTGCTGCCGCAGTTGGTTCCAGGATTGGAGGGTGGCTGTCACCACTGGGCTGCTATTTAGCTGTTTCTTAATATCAAGTGGAGTAAATCAAATCGGCTGAAGACTGGCTTCGGAGTTCGTGAGATTTCAGGAGAAGGCTGATCTGCACCATCCAATTGGCACTCCTCGATCGAGAAGTGAAGGCGCCAGCCTTGTCTTGCAGTGATGTGCTGGGCTTTGCCTTCACTGAGGATGGGAGTGTCCCTGGAACCACCTCTTTCTCACATCTGTTGTTTTTTGTCCTCCAGTATTAGTGACTGGATGTAGCAGGATGACGGCCTTTGATCTGATCCACTGGATATGGGATCGCTTATCTGTATCCAGCGTTATTAATTCTGTTTAGCATGCATGTATTCCTTTTTTTCAGAAAATATTTTATTGAGGCATTTATAATTTTAACATTGACATTTCAAACAATAGGGATTTCCAACACATGCAAAAAACCCATAATAATAACACACCCAACTCCCCCCCCCGCCCTCCCAGCCCTAAACCCTAACTACCCAGACATGATTCCCTGCCCTTATTCGTCACTTCCGTACCTCAGCACACATGTATTCCAATGCTGTATCATAGAATGTTTACAGCACAGAAGGGAAGGTCATTTGGCCTGTTGTGGTTGTGCTGGCTCACCGAAGGAGGAGTTCACCGAGTGCCACTCCCCCGCCTTCTCCACCTAACCCTGCACATTCTTCCTTTCTAGATGATGATCCAATTTCCTTTTGAAAGCTTCAATCAACCTTGTCTCCACCACACTCTCAGGCAGTGTCCCAGATCCTAACCACCTGCTACGTGAAAAAGATTTTTCTCATGTCGCCATTGCTTATTTTCCAATTAACTTAAATCTATTTCCTCTTGTTCTCAATCATTCTATCAGTGGGAACAGTTTTTCCCTATCTAGTCAGATATGTTCTGAATACATCTATCAAATCTCCTCTGAACCCTCTCATCTAGGAAAGCTGTCCCAATTTCTCCAATCTATCTACGCAACTGAATTTCCTTAGCCCTGGGATCATTCTCATGAATCTTTCCTGCCCTCTCTGTAGCACCTTCCCATCTTTCCTAAAGTGAGGCGCACAGAACTATAGCTTCACAAAAGTTGCCACTTTATATTTCTAAGTTTTTCTGGTGCTGCTCCATGCCCTTCTACCTTAATGAATCAAGATTTGTTTTATTTTTTGTGTTTTCCATTCCTAGATTTTGGTAATGGTAAATTGAGGATTATGCTGGGCCATGAGGTTCCAGGTTGTGGTGTTGGGCTCCCATGGCCCACAGTGCTTTCATGGTTTCCCAGTTTAGAGCTGCTTCACAAAGATTTATTCTTAGTGCTAGATCTATTCTGAATCCATCCCATTTAGCATTGTGGCAGCCTCTCACAACATGGAAAGTGTCCACAGTGTGAGGAGGAAAGATCATCTCACAAGATCTATGTAGTGGTCACATCTATCAAAAATGTCAAGGCCGGATGTACTTGCAAACAATGGACTGGTGAGGATGTGGTCAACCAGGTTTTTCCTTCATAATGTCTCTCTGTACCTGGAGCCTGACTACCATGTCCTTCAGGAACTGACCAGTGCTACTGAGGTTTCCCAGTCAGTGGACATTTTTGTTTCCCTGTTACCCATGGTGCTTCCTCCAAGTGTTTGGTGTGGGGGATACCACTGTGCTGCCTGGGTGGGTCTGTCCTTCTGGTGTGACATTACTATCCCAGGGATAGTAATGGAGAAATCTGGGACTCTGGTTGAAATATATGATTCTGTGAATAGAGTGTGACTATATCAGGCAGCTGGTTGATTAGTCTGTGGAACAGCTCTCCCAATTTTGGCACAAGTACCTGGGGCAGCAGGGTAGCATGGTGGTTAGCATAAATGCTTCACAGCTCCAGGGTCCCAGGTTCGATTCCCGGCTGGGTCACTGTCTGTGTGGAGTCTGCACGTCCTCCCCCTGTGTGCGTGGGTTTCCTCCGGGTGCTCCGGTTTCCTCCCACAGTCCAAAGATGTGCGGGTTAGGTGGATAGGCCATGCTACATTGCCCGTAGTACTCCTAATAAGAGTAAGGTTAAGGGGGGGGGGGTTGTTGGGTTGCGGGTGTGGGGTGGATACGTGGGTTTGAGTGGGGTGATCGTGGCTCGGCACAACATTGAGGGCCGAAGGGCCTGTTCTGTGCTGTACTGTTCTATGTTCTATGTTCTATATCAATGAGGAGAAAGGCCGACTGGATTTGGTGTGTCATTGTTGCCTCTAAATCCAATGCCTAGGTCGAAACATAGTGATCTGTATGGTTTTAAGGAGTCAAATAAAAGCCAGATCAGTTGAGGATACACAATTTCCTTCTCAAAAAAGATATCTGCGAAACAGATTTTTTGTGTGACAATACAGTAGTTTCATGGTCGCCATTAATGATATTGCCTTTTTATCCATATTTTATTGAATTAACTAAGTTTAAACTCCCTGCTACCATGGTGAAATTTATACTGTTGTTCATTAATCCAGGTCTATAGATCACTTAATCCGGTCACATGACCAGTATGTTACCATACCCAGGTCAAGCCCCCAGCTGTCCAACACACTTGTCTTAGAGTTATAGAACCATTACTCCACAAAAGGACGAACATTCACTTCATCAAATTCATGCCGCTTTCCATAAAGCAATCGAGCCAATAGCATTCCCCACTCTATCCCTGTCGCCCTGCTAGTTTATTTCTCTCAAGTGCCCATCTGTAGTAACAGGAACTCTAGACGATCATCAGTGGATAACAGCAACAGACAGTTTATTTAGAGGCAAAAACTATTTACAGAAAATATAAAGAAACATTACAATACCAGCCAGCGACTCCAACCCTTCTAGACTGGATCTGTCCTGCAGGTTTTAAAAGCTCCTAGCCTCCTGGAATCAGGCACACGTTGCCCCGAGAGGCTGGGCGTCACGTGGCCTCCGAGGTTTGCTGAGGCCTTGATCGAGGAGGTCACATGACCCCCGATGTTTGCCGCAACACCATCTTATTTAGTTTTGAAATTATTGGTTGTCTTAGCTTCCACCACCCTCGTGTGATGATATGATCTGCATACTCGTCTGCCATTGGGCCAGAACGTCGGCTTACCATTGGCCCTGGTCGGTCATGTGCCTCTCGACCGATTGGCCGAGAGGCTGAGTTAACCACGCCTCTATTAACGAGATATAAATGCTCAAACGCCTGACGATCGTCCCTTTCCACTGTAGACGATCGCAGAGCTGTGTTCTAGTTAATTAAAGCCAGACTTTGGTAAATCACTCGCCTCGCGTGCAATCGATGGTACATCACCTCGCAGGCAGCATGTTCCAGGTCATTACCACTCGCTGTGTTTTAACTTTATCTAAACCTGTTATAATTTTTTACATCCCAAGCAAATCACCCCTCAAACTCCTTTGCTCCAAAGAGAACATATTTCGAAAAGGTTATTAGAAGTGTGGAATAAATGCATCAACTAGTTTATAATGCTCAGCATAATATATTGAGAATTGTTTTCTTATGCCCAGTAGCTTTCTGATTGGCTTCAGGCAAAATATTCCTAACTGCAAAGGAATGTTACAAATGTTTAAACTTAAATAAAATTTAGCTTTGAAGTAACAAAAGCATAAGAGGTTCTGTCGTCCTAAATGTGGTTGGTTATGATGAGATTAAATTATCATAATTGCAATTTCATTATTTTGCTATGGTTGAGCTGATAATTTAGCTGTTCCTGGCTTACATTTATCAGAAATATGTGTGCAACATAAATACGTAATAAAACCATAAAGAATCATAGAATAGAATCCCAACAGTGCAGCAGGAGGCCATTTGGCTCATTGACCCTCTGAAAGAGCACCCTACCTAGGCCCACCTCCCCCACCCTATTCCCACCCAACCATTTGGACGCTAAAGGGCAATTTTAGCATGGCCAATCCACCTAACCTGCACAATTTTGGACTGTGGGAGGAAACCGGAGCACCTGAAGGAAACCCATGCAGACACTGGGAGAATGTGCAAACTCCACACAGGCAGTCACCGGCCGGAATTGAACCTGGGTCCCTGGTGCTGTAGGGCTAACTACTGTGCTACCATGCCACCCTGGTTAAAGAACATTTAATTATTAATAGAAAGCTCTTGATAAATTGAACAATACCACGATATGTGTTACAATATTATTAGGGATTGTGGTCAGCAGTTTCCTTGGCATTGCTGGTCACTTTTATTCTCTCTTACAGTGAGGTACGTACGTCATTGCGTGTAGCATGATTTTAGCCAGGGTAAGTAAGGACGTTGGGCACTGAATGTATTCTCAATGCTGCCCAGTATTTCTTTGGGGTCTCATACCCACAATCTGAATGTAAAAGCAACATACCGTGGATGCTGGCAATGCTCATTCTGAAGAAGAGGCATATTCGACTCGAAATATTTTGAAGACAGGAAGATAGGATAGTTAATGGATTGATTTTCAGAGGAAAGAATTAGAGTGAATAGATGTCCTTCTGAGGAAATAGTGGTTAGTGAACAGGGGAAGAAGGCAAGGCACTGGCAAAGGATCATTCAGAAAGGATGAAGTGAAACTGAAATGAGGCGAAGAATTTTGGAGTGGATTTATAAAATTCTCCAATTGAACTGCTGCTTAAACAAGGCAGTGTATGTATTTATGGAACTGTCTCCAGCATATCTAAGCCAATGACATGAACCTGGAGCAGAAAAGTTGCCACGTATTTCTGAATTTCTTCTGAATTTCTTATTATCAATCATTGTTTTAAGAAATGTCATCCACGGGAGTGGCCGCAGCAAAGAGGCTCCCGTAGGTCCATGAAATCATGGTTTTTTTCGGGGGGTTTCCTGGCGGGTTTTAAAAAAAATTTAAGTCCCGCAAAATCGGCCCTGCCTCCCTTGCCCAGCCCAGGCGCCAAAGCTTCGTTCCACGGAGCTGAAGAGAAAAACAACAGGAGAGACTGGTCCTGGTGGGCTCAGCGGAAAAGCTGCACATGGAGGAGCAATGGGGAGCGCATCAAGAAACACCCTGAAAGTCAGAGCACGAAGAGGATAAGACAAAAAAATATAATTTTTTCTTCAACTTTTTTTTATCTCTCCTGAAAATTTAAAAAACTTTTTAAAATAAAAAAAACTTTTTAAAAGAAAAAAAATTCCATTTTTTTTCTTGTGGGGGGGGGGGGGGATTTCTTTTTCGCAACAAAATCCAGGAAAAAAAGAGAAAAGCACATAACTGAAATATGCCTGCAAATAATAATAAATCGGGGGGACGGCGAGATGTAAGAAGGAGCAGCAGCGAAGGCGAAGGAAAAAGGCAGGAGCTGCGGCCGCGCAGGCAGACGGCCCCATGAGGAGAGACTGAGGTTCAGGTGAACCTGGAAGCGGAAAAGCTGACGAGCCGAGCAGCGGAGCAGGAACAGGACGCGACCACCCCCCTCCGCACAGGGGAGGGATAGAGAAGCGTGCTGAAAACGGGAATAAATGCCATAAAGGAGGAGATAAAAACGGAGATAAACACCATGAGGGAGGCACTCAGGACGAAGCTCCACACAATGATGAAGGAGCTGCTGGCGGAGAAAAACGGACAAAATGCAGCGACAACATCGATGGCCTGGAAAGGAAGGTGGAGGCCCAGGAGAAAACAATTCAGGAGTTGGAGAGGGCCGCCTCGGATCAGAGCGACAAGATGATAACTCAGGAAACAGAGGTGAAAAGGCTGGTAACGACCCAGGGGAGCCTAAGAGGGAAAGTGGAGGACCAGGAAAATAGGTCCAGACGGCAGAATGTTAAAAAAGTGGGTCTGCCAGAGGGGATGGATGGCAGAGACCCAGCAGGCTACGTCACCCAAATTCTGGGCAAGCTAGTGGGAAGGGAGAAATTTCCAAACCCCCCAGAAATCGACATGGCACAGGGCGCTGCGACCCAGGCCCAAAGCCGCGGAGCAGCCCAGAGCGATTATCGCGAAGCTGCACTGGTTCCAAGACAGGGAAAAAATCTAAAAGTGGGCCCGGCGGACAAAATCGAGCACGTGGGAAGGGAAGACCATAAGGGTGTACCAGGACATTGGGGTGGACCTGGCCAAAAGAAGGGCTGAATTCAACAGGGCCAAATCAGCACTGTACAAAAGTAATGTGAAATTTGGGATGTTATTCCTGGCCAAACTCTGGATAACATTTGAGGAGAGGGAGCTGTTTTTTAACACCCCAGCGGCAGCTGAGGAGTTCGTTAGAGTGAACAAACTGGGGGAGGGACAGCCACGACGGCCATTATGAAAGCAACGGGGATGGAAAAGAAAGGAAGAATCAGAACAAAGAGCGGAGGACAGACTGCAAACAGAGACAATAAGATCATGAACTGTACACACGTGTTTGGTATACTGCGCAGGACTGTGCTGACTCATTCCCGGGCTCTTTCCATCTCTCAATGCAATGGGGGGGGAGCGAAGCAAGGTAAATGAAGGTGAGAAAGGTGGACAGGAGGGTGAGACAGGGGCTAGCAAAAGGAAGGTAAAACAGGACCTGAGCCGGGCAAGTACTGGGAGGGGGACCACGCGGCTGGCGAGGAGGGCCAACACGGGAGGGCGGGAAGAAAAGAGGGCCGCGGCGTGCCTCTCGGGGGGGGGGGGGGGAAACAGGGCAGAAGGGGGTGAAGAACACAGGGGGGGGACAGGGACTGGGGGGGGGGGGGGGCGGAGAGGAGCCGGGGGAGCACGCAGAACAAAAGAGAAGCAAAGAGAAGGGTGAGGTAGATAAGCAGCATGAACACAGGCCTCAGCGGGCATGGAGCAAGGCAAGGAACCAAGATGGCGCCACAAATAGCCACTCGGGAGGGCTTCAGGGCGAAGGGAGACCCTGGAGTGCAGGGGCGCAGCCACGTGGCGTACACATAGCTGGCGGCCATGTTGGGTGCCCCCTGGACAAAGGGAAACCACGGAGCCTTAGGACCCGACCTCATGATGAGAGCGGCAACTCTGGTCATTTTGACGGCCCCCTAACAAATTGAAACCCTGGAGTGCAGGGGCGCATCCACCAGGTAATTATGGGTGATCCCGCAGGACCGGGGGATCGAAAACCCCCCATCAGAATTGTTACCTGGAATGTAAGGGGACTCAACGGCCCAGTGAAAAGATCCAGAGTCTTCACCGACCTAAGAAGCCTAAAAGCAGACACAATGCACCTACAAGAGACGCACCTGAAGGAGAAGGACTGACTGCTGGTAAGAAAAGGCTGGGTGAGACAGATGTACCATTCATGCTGAGGGACGAGGGTGAGGGGGTAGCAATATTAATTAGCAAGAGGACGAAATTTATGGAAACCGAGGCAGTTACGGACCCAGGGGGACGGTACGCCATGGTCAGCGGTGTCCTGGAAGGGGCACCAGTCGTACTGGTAAATGTGTACACAGAATTCATAAAGAAGACCATGGCAGAAATCCCCGACCTTGACAGGCACCGACTGATTATGGGGGGTGGGGGGTGGGGGGGGGGGGACTTCAACTGTGTACAGGACTCACTGAGTGACCGATCAAACCCCAAAGCAGGGACAAAGACTGGCATGGCTAGGGAACTAGGAGCATTTATGGAGCAGATGGGGGAGGTGGTCCCATGGAGGTTCCTGCACCCGGGAGAGAAGGAATTTTCATACTTCTCACAAGAACGCAAGGTATACACAAGTATCGATTTATTTGCAGTGGGGAAATCGGTGCTTCCAGTGATCACGGAACGGAGTACTCTGCGATTGTTATATCCGACCACGCTCCACATGACATGGATGGAGGTTGGACACGGACCTCCTGTCCAACAAGGCCTTCTGTCAAAAAACAGAGCAGGCCATAGGCGACAATGTTAGTAAAAACCAAAACGGGGAGGTCTCACCCTCCACGTTCTGGGAGGCACTGAAGGCCGTGATTAGAGGAGAGATCATAGCCTACAAGGCAAGCAGAGATAGGGCAGAGAGGGTGGCCAGGCAACAACTGGTGGACTCCATCCTGGAAGTCGACAGAAAATACTCCGAGGCCCCGACTGTAGAGCTGCTGGCGGAGAGAAAAAAGTTGCAAATGGACTTTAACCTGCTATCCACTAGGAAAGCAGTGTGCCAACTCCGCCAGACACGGGGGATCTTCTACGAACACGAAGACAAGGCTGGCCGCCTATTGGCTCACCAGCTGAGAAAGCAGGCAGCCACAAGGGAAATAGCGCAGGTAAAGGATAGCAGAGGCAGACTGGTAACAGAACCAAAGGAGGTCAATCGAGCATTTGAGACCTTCTACCGGGGACTGTACGCCTCCGAGCCCCCCAACGGGGATGAAACAGTTCCTAGACGGACTGGGACTACCAGTTGTGGAGGAAGACAGAAGGGGGAGCTGGAAGCACCAATGGATCTGGGAGAAATCATGGAGAGCATCAGCTCCGTGCAGGCGGGGAAGGCACTGGGACCCGACGGGTTCCCGGCGGACTTCTACAAAACATTTTGCACCAGCCCTGGCCCCACACTTTTTTTTAAAAATAATTTTTATTGGAATTTTTTACAGAAAATATAAAAATATAACAACAAGTATAGCAATAAGCAGTAATATGCAACTAACAGCCCCATAACACCCACAATTCCCCCCATACCGTAACATCACATGTATCACACTCCCCCCACCCCCCCCAACAAGAGAACTTAACCATAAATTAAAATGAAATAAATCAAATTTAAATAAAATAAGCAAACATAATCAACGTCCCACCACCCCCGGGTTGCTGCTGCTACTGTCCCAGTACCCTATCGTTGAGCCAGAAAGTCGAGGAAGGGTTGCCACCGTTTAAAGAACCCTTGCACCAATCCTCTCAGGGCGAATTTCACCTTCTCAAGCTTAATGAAGCCCGCCATGTCATTGATCCAGGTCTCCACGCTTGGGGGCCTCGCGTCCTTCCATTGTAGCAAAATCCTTCGCCGGGCTACTAGGGACGCAAAGGCCAGCACACCGGCCTCTTTCACCTCCTGCACTCCCGGCTCTACCCCAACCCCAAAGATCGCGAGTCCCCATCCTGGCTTGACCCTGGATCCCACCACCCTTGACACCGTCCTCGCCACCCCCTTCCAGAACTCCTCCAATGCCGGGCATGCCCAGAACATATGGGCATGGTTCGCTGGACTCCCCGAGCACCTGACACACCTATCTTCATCCCCAAAGAACCTACTCATCCTCGTCCCAGTCATGTGGGCCCTATGCAGCACCTTGAATTGAATGAGGCTAAGCCGCGCACACGAGGAGGAAGAATTTACCCTCTCCAGGGCATCAGCCCATGTCCTGCCTTCGATCTGTTCCTCCAGTTCCCCCTCCCACTTCATTTTCAGCTCCTCTACTGACGCCTCTTCCACCTCCTGCATAAGCTTGTAGATATCGGATATCTTCCCCTCCCCGACCCAGACCACCGAGAGCACCCTGTCACTCACCCCCCTCGCGGGGAGCGCAGGGAATCCCTCCACCTGCCGTCTAGCAAATGCCTTTACCTGCAGATATCTAAACATGTTTCCCGGCGGGAGCCCAAATTTCTCCTCCAACTCCCCCAGGCTCGCAAACCTTCATGCGATAAACAGGTCCCTCAGCTGTGTAATGCCCGCTCTATACCATCCCTGAAATCCCCCATCCATGTTCCCCGGGACGAACCTATGGTTCCCCCTTAACGGAGCCTCCATCGAGCCCCCCACTTCTCCCCTATGTCGCCTCCACTGCCCCCAAATCTTGAGGGTAGCCGCCACCACCGGACTCGTGGTATACCTCGTGGGAGGGAGCGGCCACGGCGCCGTTACCAGGGCCCCCAGGCTTGTATCCCCACAGGACGCTCTCTCCATCCGTTTCCATGCTGCCCCCTCACCCTCCATCACCCACTTACGCACCATCGACACGTTGGCCGCCCAGTAGTACCCCGAGAGGTTGGGCAACGCCAAACCCCCCCCCCCCCCCCCCATCTCTACTCCGCTCCAAGAAGACCCTCTTCACCCTCGGGGTGCCATGCGCCCAAACAAATCCCATGATGCTGCTGGTCACCCTTTTAAAAAAGGCCCTAGGGATAAAGATGGGCAAGCACTGGAAGAGGAACAAGAACCTCGGGAGAACCGTCATTTTGACGGATTGCACTCTACCCGCCAACGATAGCGGCACCATGTCCCACCTTTTAAATTCCTCCTCCATCTGTTCCACTAGTCTGGTGAAGTTAAGCTTATGAAGAGCCCCCCAACTCCTGGCCATCTGCACCCCCTGTACCTGAAACTCTTCACTGCCCTCCTGAAGGAGAGCCTCCCAATCCTGGCCCCACACTTAAGGGACATGTTCGCGGACTCACTGGCAAGAGACACCCTGCCCCACACGCTAGCGCCGGCCACAATTACACTGATACCCAAAAAAGATAAAGACCTGACGGAATGTGGATCATACAGACCCATTTCATGCTGAACGTGGATGCAAAAATACTCGCAAAGGTTCTGGCCAAAAAGCTGGAGGGCTGTGTACCAGAGGTGGTTGCAGAGGACCAAACGGGCTTTGTCAAGGGTAGGCAGCTCACAGCGAACATCAGGAGGCTGCTGAACGTAATAATGACCCTCCCCCTGGGGAGAGAACACCAGAGGTGATCGTCTCCCTGGACGCAGAAAAGGCCTTCGACAGAGTCAAATGGAACTACTTCCTCGAGGTACTGGAACGGTTTCGGCTAGGAGTGGGGTTCACTGCCTGGGTGAGGCTCCTGTTCAACACTCCCAAAGCGAGTGTCCGAACTAACACCACCAGCTCTAAATACTTCCAGCTGCAGAGAGGAACAAGACAGGGCTGCCCCTTGTCCCCACTCTTGTTCGTGCTAGCGATCGAACCCCTGGCGATAGCCCTGTGGGATACGAAAAGCTGGAAGGGAATCCGGAGAGGAGACAGAGAGCAGAGTCTCACTCTATGCAGATGACCTGCTCCTCTACGTCTCGAAGCCACAGGAGGGACTGAAGGCAACACTACAAATACTGAAAGAGTTTGGAACCTTCTCGGGCTACAAACTTAACCTTGGCAAAAGCGAGGCATTCCCAGTGAACCTAAATGGGGGAGGGACAGAGCCGGAGGGGCTCCCATTCAAAACAGGCCAGAACAGATTTTGTTACCTGGGGATCCAGATAGCCAGAGACTGGACACAAATCCACTAGGGCAGCACGGTAGCATGGTGGTTAGCATAAATGCTTCACAGCTCCAGGGTCCCAGGTTCGGTTCCCGGCTGGGTCACTGTCTGTGCGGAGTCTGCACGTCCTCCCCGTGTGTGCGTGGGTTTCCTCCGGGTGCTCCGGTTTCCTCCCACAGTCCAAAGATGTGCGGGTTAGGTGGATTGGCCATGCTAAATTGCCCGTAGTGTCCTAGGAAGTAAGGTTAAGGGGGTGGGTTGTTGGGTTACGGGTATAGGGTGGCTACATGGGTTTGAGTAGGGTGATCATTGCTCGGCACAACATCGAGGGCCGAAGGGCCTGTTCTGTGCTGTACTGTTCTATATCTATGTAAGTGGAACCTGACCAGGCTGGTGGAGGAAATAAGAAGAGACCTTCAAAGGTGGGGCTCACTTCCACTCTCCCTGGCGGGGAGAGTGCAGACAATCAAGATGAACGTACAGCCAAGGTTCCTCTCCCTGTTTAGATCCATCCCGATCTTTATCCCCAAGGCCTTTTTCCAAAATATAGACAGTTTAATCATGGCGTTTGTGTGTGGGGTGGGGAAGAACCCGAGAATTCTCAAACAGACAGTGCAAATTAGGAAAATCAAAGGGGGCTTGGCCTTACCAAACTTACAATACTACCACTGGGCAGCAAAGGCAGAAAGAGTGAGGGGATGGGTACAAGAACCTGACACAGATTGGGTACAAATGGAGGAGGCATCCTGTAAAGGAACGACCTTCCGGGCCCTGGCCACAGCAGCACTCCCATCCTCCTCAACAGGGTACACAACGAGCCCAGTGGTAGCGGCCACACTGAGAACGTGGATCCAGCTGAGACAACACTTTGGGATAGCCAAAATCTCCCCCATGGCTCCCATATGTGGCAATCACAGATTCCACCCAGCCATGCTGGATACCACCGTCAAAAGATGGAGGTGGGACGGGGGCACACTGACGGTTGGGGACTTCTACGCAGGGCACAGACTGGCGACACTGGACGAACTGACAAGGAAGTGGAGGCCAGCAAAAGGACAGGAAATGAGACACCTCCACATAATTGGGCAGCACGGTAGCATTGTGGTTAGCACAATGGCTTCACAGCTCCAGGGTCCCAGGTTCGATTCCGGCTTGGGTCACTGTCTGTGCGGAGTCTGCACATCCTCCCCGTGTGTGCGTGGGTTTCCTCCGGGTGCTCTGGTTTTCTCCCACAGTCCAAAGATGTGCAGGTTAGGTGGATTGGCCATGATAAATTGCCCTTAGTGTCCGAAATTGCCCTTAGTGTTAGGTGGGGTTACTGGGTTATTGGGATAGGGGGAGGTGTTGACCTTGGGTAGGGTGCTCTTTCCAAGAGCCGGTGCAGACTCGATGGGCCGAATGGCCTCCTTCTGCACTGTAAATTCTATGAATAAAACACTTCCTCCGCAAAGAGACAGTCGGGTACCCCGGGGCCCCAGAAACCACACCACTGGAGGACCTGATAGGCAAAACGAAGGCGGGGTCTATGTGCAAAAATATACGGACAGTTACGAGACAGAGCCCAAACACCACTGAACGAGACCAGACAAAAATGGGAGGATGAACTGGGTACGGAGATAGGATGGGGACTTTGGAGCGAAGCACTGAGCAGGGTGAACTCCACCTCCTTCTGCGTAAGGCTAAGACTAATGCACCTCAAAATGGTGCACAGAGCGCACCTGACCAGAACCTGAATGAGCGGGTTCTTCCCGGAGGTGGAGGACAAATGTGAGCGGTGCCAGAGGGGCCCGGCCAGCCACACACACAAGTTTTGGGCTTGCCCCAAGCTTGCTGGGTTCTGGACAGCCTTCTCCAAGGCAATGTCCAAGGTTGTGGGGGTGAGGGTGAAGCCATGCCCAATAGTGGCAATCTTCGGGGTATTGGAGCAGCCAGAGCTACACATGGGGAAGGGGGCCAACGCCCTTGCTTTCACTTCCCTAATCGCACGCTGGAGAATCCTGCTCGGCTGCCGATCGACAGCACCACCCACAGCTACAGACTGGCTCGCCGACCTTTCGTAATTTCTCTACCTGGAGAAGATTAAGTACGCCATCCGAGGGTCAGTGGAAGGCTTCCTGGATATTTGGAGGGCAGTTCGTCGGTCTGTTCCAAAACCTGTTCAAGGCCAGTAATGAGGAGTAAGCTAATAAGAATTTTTTTAAAAACCAAGATAGATGAGGTGCCAAAACACTGCGCAACCCGCGGAGGGTGGGGGGTGAGGCAGAAGGAAGGTGGAGAAACCACAAGTGATGGGGGAGGGGCTAAACCCCCTTTTTTGGGGTTTTTTCCCCACTCTGACCGGAAAGTAAAAGAAAAGCACAGTTGAACGGGAGGGGGGGGGGGGGGAGGGGGACGACAATGGGGGAAAGGGGAGGAACCATAGACCGATCCAGAGGGCAACAAAATGCACATGGGGTCAGTTAAACGAAGGACAAACTAAACCTCTCTGTATAATAAAGGAAATTAGTGCGGGCAAGAAACATGTGATCTGTATATATACAACTGTTTATAAATATGGGAAATGCCAATAAAAAGACTTTAAAAAAATAAATTAAATGTCTTCACTTCGACCCATCCGTATTCTTTCGAAACACCCATTTTTTTTTAGGAGATCAAAAACCGAAAAAGTGGTTGATCTTTTATGTGACTGTTTCCCATGATGATGAATAGAATTAGGGAGTTAAATGCTGGGTTTGCCTGAGAGCTTTTAAAAAAGGGAGTTGGACTGTATTACAATAACTTAACTTTGTTAATGCTTATGTCTCCAATTTAGTGCATCAATAATACCATATTTTATGTAGCACACAGATTTATAAAGTTTCACAGAAAGCAATGAACTATAAAAAGCTTGATGACTGATGTATCTCGGAATACAATACTATCAGTTAAAATAAAGCATCTTTCATGGTTAGAAAACCTATTTAGAAAAATTAGTAAATGGCCAGATTATTCAAAGAAAATTAAGAAAGAAAATATCCTTGAGCAAAGGATAATATTTAACTTTAAGACCAGAGTTCAGTATGAATTACTGATCAAATTGTCAACCTCTGTTGTCTGTCCATCACTTAATAAAGGTGCTCAGCAGAACACATCTGCATAGCACTAAATAACAAAAAAAAGGTCAGATACCTTAGAGTCTGATCTGATGCATGCTTGGCTTACAAATTGTCAAAATAATTCATAAAAGCAATGAATGTTCTTGAATCATTTAAATTTAAACATTTAACTCGAAATGCTGGGTGTTGCTGGCCTGACAGTAGCAGAGAAAAATAAAGTAAAATCCTGAAAACTTCTAATAAAAAATAAATGTTCAATCATTAACCTCTACCCATAGGTGTTGGTTACTAGATGATTGGGGGGTGCAGTGGAGAAATAAAAGATGAAACTGAGAAATAGAATAGAGCCATAGAATTGCTACCGTCCATTCAGCCCATTGAGTCTGCACCGACCCTCTGAAAGAGTACTCTACCTAGGCCAACTTTCCTGGCTTATCCCTGCAAACCCATAACCCCACTTAACCTGCACATCCCTGGACACTAAGGGACAATTTAAAATGGGCAATACACCTAACCTGCACATCTTTGGACTGGGGCCACAGGATAGGTCAGACCTTTGATGACGCTAAAGATGGGGGGCCCCACGACCGGTCAGGAGTATCACCTTTTTATGGTCATGATCTTTAAGTCATCTTTGTCTACAGGAATAGTCCCAGAAGACTGGAGGATAGCAAATGTTGTCCCTTGTTCAAGAAGGGGAGTAGAGACAACCCCGGTAACTATAGACCAGTGAGCCTTCTGTTGTGGGCAAAGTCTTGGAAAGGTTTATAAGAGATAGGATGTATAATCATCTGGAAAGGAATAATTTGATTAGAGATAGTCAACATGGTTTTGTGAAGAGTAGGTTGTGCCTCACAAACCTTATTGAGTTCTTCGAGAAGGTGACCAAACAGGTGGATGAGGGTAAAGCAGTTGATGTGGTGTATATGGATTTCAGTAAATCATTTGATAAGGTTCCCCATGGTAGGCTATTGCAGAAAATACGGAGGCATGGGATTCAGGGTGATTTAGCAGTTTGGATCAGAAATTGGCTAGCTGGAAGAAGACAAAGGGTGGTGGTTGATGGGAAATGTTCAGACTGGAGTCCAGTTACTAGTGGTGTACCATAAGGATTTGTTTGGGGCCACTGCTGTTTGTCATTTTTATAAATGACCTGGAGGAGGGCGTAGAAGCATGGGTGAGTAAATTTGCAGATGACACTAAAGTCGGTGGAGTTGTGGACAGTGCGGAAGGATGTTACAGGTTACAGAGGGACATAGATAAGCTGCAGCGCTGGGCTGAGAGGTGGCAAATGGAGTTTAATGCAGAAAAGTGTGAGGTGATTCATTTTGGAAGGAATAACAGGAAGACAGAGTACTGGGCTAATGTGAAGATTCTTGGTAGTGTGGATGAGCAGAGAGATCTCGGTGTCCATGTACATAGATCGCTGAAAGTTGCCACCCAGGTTGAGAGGGTTGTTAAGAAGGCATACGGTGTGTTCGCTTTTATTGGTAGAGGGATTGAGTTCCGGAGCCATGAGGTCATGTTGCAGCTGTACAAAACTCTGATGCGGCCGCATTTGGAGTATTGGGTGCAATTCTGGTCGCCGCATTATAGGAAGGATGTGGAAGCATTGGAAAGGGTGCAGAGGAGATTTACCAGAATGTTGCCTGGTATGGAGGGAAGATCTTATGAGGGAAGGCTGAGGGACTTGAGGCTGTTTTCGATAGAGAGAAGAAGGTTAAGAGGTGACTTAATGGAGGCATACAAGATGATCAGAGGATTAGGTAGGGTGGACAGTGAGAGCCTTTTTCCTTGGATGGTGATGTCTGGCACGAGGGGACATAGCTTTAAATTGAGGGGAGATAGATATAGGACAGATGTCAGAGGTAGGTTCTTTACTCAGAGAGTAGTAAGGGCGTGGAATACCCTGCCTGCAACAGTAGTGGACTTGCCAACACTAAGGGCATTCAAATGGTCATTAGATAGACATATGGACGATAAGGAATAATGTAGATGGGCTTTAGAGTGGTTTCACAGGTCGGCGCAACATCGAGAGCCGAAGGGCCTGTACAGCACTGTAATGTTCTATGTTCTATCTCCTATAATGGCATTCGCCTGAAAAAATGTTGCCACAGGAAAATTTAATCAAACCGTGTCTCAAATTTATGATGAGCATAGTAGCTTTTGTTTTTAAAGACGGCTAGAGATTGGGAATGGATCATGAGCTGATAGTTTCTTTTCCTAACCCAAGAGGGCTGAAGTTAATTGCAGCACCCCTACCACCAGTGAGGCTGAGATAACTAATGATGGAACCATCAATTCACCAGACACATGTTTCCGATATGATATGAATCTAGGCTTTAATCAACTTACTTCAGAGCCAGCCTGTTACCCGTTGATGAACTCTCTGTGAACTGCAGGCTGACTCTGGACAAGGGTATTTATACAGCAGCACTAGGGGGAGGAGTCATGGGCGGAGCCAAGGGTGGATCCCTGTACAAACACCTGAGCAGTCCCAGAGCTACTCCCCCTAGTGGTCGGATAACGCTACTGCGCTTACAAATATACAGTGTGAATTTACCATGTTATATTCATCACATTCACCCCCTGCAAAAATAATCAAGTCCGGCGGGGGTGATGGTTTACAAAGTCAGTCTGTCCGATGGTCGAACTGTCCGCAGTGATTTGCGGAGCACCGGGGTTGCAGCCTCTTGCGGTGGCTGGATGGGTGTTGTGTGCTAGGGTATGATGGCGGACTTCAGGGACGGTTGTATCCGAGCTTCATACTCTCCTGGTTCGACCGGGACTGGGGGCGCTGGGGGCTGGCCGGCGTGGGTGCGTGGAACTGGTGGAGCGAGCACGTGGGCTCGGGAGCGTGAGGGGGCGGCAGCATGGGGTGTAGGGTGAGGGGTCCTTCTGTGGGGGTCGAGGGGGCACTGGATCCGGCGGGTGGCAGATCCCGGAGGGATACAGTGTCCTGACGGCCGTCAGGGAACTTGACGAATGCGTACTGGGGGTTGGAGTGGAGCAGGTGCACCTTCTCAACAAGGGGGTCGGTTTTGTGCGCCCTGACGTGTTTCCTCAGAAGTACGGGGCCCAGTGTCCTCAGCCATGTCGGAAGTGAGACCCCCGTGGTAGTGCCCCAGGTCTGGATGTGTGAAGCTCTCAGTGCTCCCGGAGTCGAAGAGGCATGGCATTTTGTACCCGTTGATTTGGACCTCTGTCATCGAATTTCGCAGATGCTTCGGGTGTGATTGGTCCTGAGTCACTGCGCTGAGTTGCGGGTAGTCGGCGGCTCGATCAGCTGTGCTGGAGTGGCCCCGTGATGACTGCCCTCTGAGTTCGTAGGCGTACTCTTCCGATGAGTTGTCCGAGCATGGAGATGCCGGTCGGGCCCGTGGATCGCACGTGGCGGGCGGCGAGGAAGATGGCGTCCAAGATGGCGGCCCCCATGAGTCGCACATGGCCGGCCGCGTGGTGGAGGTTTTCCAAGATGGCGGCCCCCATGGATCGCACGTGGCGGGAGGGGGCGGAGTCGGGGCATAGGCCGCAGCGTTTCGGGCCCTGCGGGCCTGCGGGCGTGGAGAGCGATTACTTTGTGCCGCTGGGGAGTTGGAAGCTGGGGCCCTTTTAGCGAGGCACACTCTTGCGTAGTGGCCTTTCCGCCCGCAGCTGCTGCAGGTCGCGTTGCGGGCCGGGCAGTGCTGCCGCGGGTGCTGGTTCTGGCAGCAGAAATAGCAGGCTGGAGCAGCACAGTGGCTGGCTGGAGTAGCGTAGTGGCTGGCTGGGGCAGCATGGTGGCTGGGCGGCTGTGTAGCACAGGCCTGGGGAGTCGCTGGTCAGGGGCCCATGATTGGGTTGCGGGGTCCGCGTGGAACGAGTTAAGGCTGCGGAAGGAGACCTCCATCGTGGTCGCAGCTTCCACAGTCGCTTCTATGTCTTGGGCCCCCTTTTCCAGCTGCCGTTGGCGCACATAATTAGACCTGAGGCCCGCTACAAAAACATCGCGTACAGCAAGTTCTCTGTGTTCAGCCGCGGTAACCTCTTGATAATTACAGTCATTTGATAAATTATTGAGTTCCCTTAAGAACTCGGCGAGTGATTCTGTAGGCCGCTGGCGGCGAGTCGTGAACACATGGCGTGCGTAAACTTCGTTAATAGGCCTTACATAAATCTTATCGAGAACTGCTAGCGCTGCAGTATATGAACCGGCTGAGTTTAGTTGCGTAGAGATTCTGTGGCTCACCCTCGCGTGCAGTAGACTTAGCTTCTGTTCCTCTGTCCTTTCGGCTGTGCTCGCTTATGCCAGATAGGCCTGAAAACACCACATCCAGTGGGAGAAGATTTCTTTTGCCTCTGCATCCTGCAGGTCGAGTTCCAGGCGTCCAGGTTTGAGGGCCGATTCCATGATTAATATTTACTGTTCTTAAGTTGATTAAATTGATGGAACCATCAATTCACCAGACACGTGTTTCCGATATGAATCTAGGCTTTAATCAACTTACTTCAGAGCCGTCCTGTTACCCGTTGATGAACTCTCTGTGAACTGCAGGCTGACTCTGGACAAGGGTATTTAGACAGCAGCACTAGGGGAAGGAGTCGTGGGCGGAGCCAAGGGTGGAGCCCTGTACAAACTCCTGAGCATTCCCAGAGCTACTCCCCCTAGTGGTTGGGTAACGCTACTGCGCTTATAAATATACAGTGTGAATTTACCATGTTATATTCACCACAACTAACTCAGTCCAAAGTGGGGCTGGGGTTAGCTGACACTTTTGATCTTCCTGATGTATCTGGCTCAGTTTGTTTTCAGATTTATATAGAGCGGGATTTGTGGCGGATAGTTTTGGAAAAGCTGGGGATGGGCCAATAGCAGGCTCGCGTGGTTGCTGGTGTTGGTGTCGCGGGGAGACAGTCTAGCTGGACAGTGGTAGGGTTGGCACAACGAAGCCCGGACACGATGGAAGGAGGCGAGACACAGCGGCCAAAAGAGTGAGGCTGCTTGTAACATCTTCACTCGCCATGGAAGCGGTCCAGCTTCCCGCAGCAGCAGGCCAGGTCCTGGAGAAGCGGCAGCAGAGGAGCCAGAAACAGGGAGAATACACATGGAGATGTCCAACAACAGCAGCTGGAGGAGAGGAGGAGGATAAACAAGTGAAAGGAGAAACCAAAGGCAGTGATGCAGGACTAAGATCAGAAAAGGCAAAAAAAAAACAACAGGCTGCAGCTGGATTTAAAAATGTTTTTTTCCAAAATGGAGCCAGAGCATGGCGACTCTCAGTTCTCCCCTGAAGATCCTCTTCCTATATCTTTTAAAACCGTTAATATAGTATGTTCTATAATTAGCAATTATTACAGTATGTTTTCTGTTTTTATGTATGGAGCGATCTGCCAGGACTGTAAGCACCTCAGTAGACGTGACAATAAATCAAATCAGCTCAGGTTTGATTTCACCGGAAACCCTTACTTTCAACTGGGTAGTGCTCCATGTGGTAAAATGTTATATGTTCATATTTGTTATCAACTCTGCAGGAATACATCAAACCAAAGTTTCAGGACAATACATGTGCCTGCAGCCCGTTCTAAATCTTGTCACCTTCCTTTTTGTAAAGTGAGCTGAAAGCCCGAGTGTAAACCAGCAAACTGGTTCATTTTACCTGAAAAACACAAATGGAAAAAAAGCATTGCTTTTGTAACACAATTTGCCTCATTCCAAATTACCCTTCTTTCATAGAAATATGCAGTTTTGCCCCATTTTATGAGCTAAAATCATTTTATAAATCCTTGAACTGACTGGTAATAACCTTTGAAAGTGAGATCTTGCTATGTCTCATGCAGTTGTAGTTTCAACTTGTCCAGTGAGAAATTGATACATGAAGGCGACCTCTCCCTTCGCTCCTTGTGTTGCCGATTACCTCATTGAGCTGCCAATCAAAGCTACATTCTGAATGAGAAACATTCCCTTTTGGCGTGGAAGCTATGGCAACTGTATTTTCTGTTTAGCTATGTAACCACTCCACACCTCCCACACCGAGTTTATTAGATGAATGTATTGCTAACAATGAAGGTGGGAATGTGCTCAACGTGCATTATCTCAAAATTAATGAAATGACACACATCTGAGATGGCCCATTGGTCTGGCATTCAAACTAATTTGTTCTAAACATTCCTGAAAATATCTTTCTCTAGGAGTTGACGCTTTATGAGCTAAATCTAACTTCATAGCAGCAATGTAACACAAATTAGAATCTCTTACCAGCCAAGTAGGTAAACATCTCTATTATACCGAGGATCGAGGATTCTGATTACAGATTTAAGTATCAATCCTGGCATAGTCTGTCATGTTTAATTTCTCATGACCTCATCGCTCTTTTAGAGAAATATTACCGGCATGATTCAGCAGCTTCTTCGCTCCCGTCTTTGTGTCGGGACAAGGCTGTTGAATCTCACGAGAAGCCTCTTGCGAGAATGGCAATGCTTGAAATGTCTTGGGTGATCCGACGGAATCTCACAAGAAGTCGCAATCTGGATTTTGCCCTCACTGGGCTTGACCCTGATCAGCATATTTAAATGAGTCATTCATCTCATTTAAATATATGTTTGCCTGATTCTCCCAGTGCCTGGAACTCAGCAGCTGCTCCTGCGAGACCTCGCCAGGGCACCGATCAGTACTGGTCGAAACAAATGTGGGCATGGCGTAGAAGCACATGGGGGAGAAGGTCTCTCAAGTCATGGGAGACCCCTGAGTGGTTAAGGACAGGGGAGGGTGGCACCCTGGCACACCCCTGGAAACCATGCATCTTGGAACTGCCAGCCAAGCACCCTGGCAGTGCCCACAGGCTGGCAGGGGCACTGAAATGATGCCTGGTTTGCAATGCCAGAGATTGGGCACCGGATGCCTTACCAGGTTGAGAGGGTGTTCCTGGGGCCCCCCAAGGTTGGGGGAGGGTAGAGATCAGGGCAACAAGATAAAATGGCGCCCCATCTGCGAGGAACCTTTTCTTGCAGCCACCGACAATCACCTTGCGAAACGCGCCTGAAACCGGACATAGAAATTTTGTGGGTGAATTGTGCCCTACAGAAATCGTGTCCTACAGCTATGTGACCTATGTAGGATATTTGTGTTTTATCCTTGAGTTAGAGTAGCTTTTAAATAATAACATGTGGACAGAGTCGTTCTTTGACTTGTTCAAGATTTTTCTAAGTCGTCTCTCAATTTAATTTGGTTTAGGAGGTTCTTGTTCTTTTTTTAATCCTGCCTTCCATTTATCTGGAGAGATTATTGGAATATGCACTTTAGGAAGGATTTTGAAGGTTTAGATTGAATACAACGCATTCATTGGGATGCTATCTGATTTGAGGAAGTACAAATACAAAGAAAGATTTTGAAAAATCGGGTCTTTATTTGGTGCAACAATGTGGATTATGAGGCAATACAATAGATTTTTTTTTAAATTATGAAAACATTGATGAGGTAGGTAGAAACAGACTGTTTCCAATGCTTGAGGAGCCAGAGCTACACGATTCAATTTGGTTTAGGATGTTCTTGTACCTCCTCTTTATCCATCTTTCATTATTTTGGTGAGGTGATTTGGAGAAGAGATTTAGAATGGGCACAAGAAATCTCGACAAAGTTGTGAGGCTGTGTATTTCACTTACGCTGAGAGCTGAATGTACTGTTTCCATGTTTTAAAAAAAATAATCTAATTCTATGTTTAATTGTGTTGGTATGCACAGAATGTTTTCTTACTTCAGGAGTTCCAGGGTTTTACATGGGAAGAAGACTATCTTGGGTAACTTAGCTGATAAAACGGGGCATATTGAAATGACTAAATGAGTGTAAACTCCATTGTGTAGTTTTGCCAATAAACCTGGCTGCGTGTGCAAGACATTACCATTTACATTGAACGATGCTAAAAACAACTATCTATTTGATACCAAAAGTTAGTGCTCGTCTTTTAACTAAATTATGACCCCCACAATGTATGAGGGGTGTCTGTATGGTGAAAGTAAGATATTAATCGTTCTTCATTTGAGAACATCCCTGATTCTTTCCTGCAGCTCTTTTGGCCCGAAACACAGAATCTTGAATTTTATTTATCATTTGGAGGTTTGAGCCAATTCATTGGTTGAATATTTTAGGTTAAAAAGAAATGACTTACTTTGCCTTTTTAGAAAGGAAGGAACAGTTGGTCATATGGGAAGTAAAATAAAATTTCCCAATCAACATTTGGCATTCTTGCAAAATGTGAAGGCTGCTATCATTTGAAGCTAACAAATTTAACTTTGTCCACATGCTTTGTTCCATCATCCTCCGGAACATTCACAAGACAGACCCAGTGTAAGATGCCATTCACTGTGTAGCTTTTGTCATTGTGTGTCTTTCATTTTCTTTTCTTCATGAATGAAACTACATAACGCTTCTCTTTTCAAAAAATCTTTACTCATGGCCGCATGAATAAGACAATTTATATTTTCTACAATGTTCCATTACCAATCAGGGAATAGGGAAAAAGAGTGAGACAAACATTGTGGACTGCATTTTCTCGGCTCCAGGGCAGTGTATCTAGGGGTGACCCCAAAGATGTGCTGGGGAGCAACCCTCCCAGTTAAGGATTGCACGGCAATTGCCCAGGAAGTTCAAATCATTTGAAAATTCTATTTAGATTGCAAACCTCCAATGATTCTGACTGTATTTCAACATTAGTTACTCAGTAACAGTTAGAAGAATTAGAATTACTTCTAGCTTCTGTGTAAATAAAGGACTGACCCATCGTGACCCCCTGTGGAACTCCTCCCAAATCCCATGGGACCCTCCCATTTGACTTCAACCAGCCCTCTGGACCCCACCATTCCCCACCCCATTTACCCACTATTCTCCCAACCCTCACCCCCAACATCCCCAATATTTCCCAACCCTTATTAGCCTCCTCCTGCCCTTGCGGCGTGACCCGACTCCTGAATACCTCCTACCTCCCCAAAACAATCCCAACCCATTCCCCTCTCCCTTGGTCTCTTGGTCCAACCTGACTATAACACAATCTAAGCTCAAAACCCTCCCTCCTTTCAAGCCTTTTCAGGTCTCCTGAGTTGGACCGCCCTCCTCCCCCACCCAACGGCTGACCCGACTATTCCCCCCCCCCAGGACTCCCCGACCTAATATCCCCATGTCCCCCTGACGTGACTCGCAAGCCCCCACCACCCACCCAACCCAACTCCCACATCTCCCCGACCAGACGTGACTCCTTCACACCGACACGGCTCCCTTAGACTCCACTCGCAATATCCAACCACCCACCCCCAGGCCTGGGTTGACACTCCCACTCCTTGGTAAACATAACTGAATCCAAAGTTTTCAGGGAAATCAGAACATTTTTGCTGAAAAATACCAGAATGAATGAGGATCAGATTATAGGTCGGTGACGTTTCATTGGAACTGAGGAACTGTTAATTGTTTTTCTCTCCACAGATGCTGCTTGTCTCGTGTATTTTCAGCATTTTCTCTTTTGTTATATCAGATTTCCAACATCTGCAGTACTTTTCTTTTACAATAATATAACAAGAATTTTCTTGTAACTGTCGTGAAGAGAGGTGGAGAAAGAGTCTATCTACAATGTGATTTTGCTTAAGACTTATACAGGAGTCAGGAAACCAAGCTGCACCTAGCCAGTGTTAAACCTCATCTTGGTGTTCTTTGTGAATACTGGTGAAGTTGAAGAAACAAATCCTCTTTTCCTTTGCCATGTTAATTACAAAGTTTGTCAAAAAAAGTAAAAGAGCTATTTAACTATCAGTACAGTTCAACAAATCAGTGATATGGGTAGATAATGGGAGCTCGAAATGATTGGTTTATACTTGATTATTTAATTGGCTGTTCTACAATTTGCACAATTTGGGTTTAAATCATATCAGTGTCTGAAAAGAGTGTTGACTTTGTGGGTCTATTTCAGAATCATTTTGTTATTTATGGCAGTTAATAACTATCCTTTGCATCTCTGACAAAAGATGCTTGATTTAAGGCATTCTTCAGACAGATTATGTCTGACTTCCAAGCAAGGTTTCTAAGTCCTCAGTATATCTTAGGAGCAGTTATTTAATTTAATTAATCACTGTGACCTTTCCGTGTAATTTACATTGGCAAAACATTTGTTGAGATAGAGGGAGCAGTTGCAGGATACAGACTGTTTGTGGGTAATAATGATTTACTTCTAATTCATTATTTCTTGGTCAAGGTTATGCTACTACTAGAAAACAAAGCACAAGCATGAATTTAAAGTTTCAAAGTGAGTTCAGTACTGAAGCACAATGTTAACCTTCCACTTTGTTGTCATTTGTGCAATGTTGTATGTTTTTTTAAAAAGCAGAAATAAGTAAACATTTAATCTGGTAAAGTATAGGCAGCTAGGTACAATACATTTTTCTGTAAGTCAACAATTAATTATGAATTCTTCAATATTTCTCTTTAAAAGTAACACCAAATTAAAGAAGAAAAAGCTAGCCATTACTTTCTGTACAAAAAATGTTACCATCTATTTCTCTTTCAGTTACAATATCTTCATCGATTCTTGTATATTTTATATGGAGGGAAAGCTGTCACTGTAGGTCTCCATTTTTCTTTTGAACTGATTTTCTGATTCCTGGTAGGTAGGTACTGTTACATACTTAGCCAGCAGTGTTTTTGTTTTGACTTTCCATCTCTAGTTTAGTTATTGTGCCAGTCCAAAGTGACATTCTGTGGTAAAATCTCTAGAGGCACACAAGCATGCTTGTCCTCCCAACCTACATCAGGCTCAAGTGGACATAAGAAGGTAGGAGATAGAGGCCGCGATTCTCCGCAACCACGATGGGTGGGAGAATAGCGGGAGGTCCGCTCCCGCACCTCCCGCTATTCTCCCATCCCCCCAAAATGGCGTGTCCGGTTTTCCGACACGCCGCTCGGAGAAACGCGGGCCGCCGTTTTTCACGGCGGCCCGCGATTCTCCGACCCGGATGGGCCGAGCGGCCTGCCGTTCCAGACCTGTTCACGACGGCGGCAACCACACCTGGTCGCTGCCGTCATGAACATGGCGCGCCAGGTAAGCGTGGGGCCTGGGGGGGGGGGGGGACGGATCGGGGATCGAGCACCACGACCGTGCTCGGGAGGGGACTCAAGGGGACGCACACTTTCCCCTCTGCCGCCTCACAAGATCAAGCCGCCACGTCTTGCGGGGTGGCTGAGGGGAAAAACGGCAACCGCGCATGCGCGGGTTTGAGCTGTCCAACCCGCGCATGCGCGGCTGACGTCATTAGGCTCCGCCGCCGCGTCATTCTTGGCACGCCGGGCCTTGAAACCAGGGACAAGGCCCGGCCACCGAGTTTCCCGGTACGGCCCGCCTATCCCCCCGGGTAGGAGAGAATAGAGGGCCGGGAGAGGCTTCCGACGCCGCCGTGAACCTCTCCAGGTTTCACGACGGCGTCGGGCCTTGCGGAGAATTCCGCCCAGAGTAATTTTTTTTACGAGATGGGAGTGTTCTTTAACCCAGGCATTGTCAAACTCGGGGGCCCCACTGGTGGGTCGCGGGCGGGTGTCGGGAGGGTTGTGGAGCCGTCCGTGTTGTGGAGCCTTCCGTCGCGGCGCTCCCGATCGTGCAAATCTGCGCGCAACAACTGCAGCAGCCGGCTTTTAATAATTCCGGCTGCGAGAGGCCTTCAAAGTGACCAGAAACAGATAAATCAAATTCGGCCGCACTGCGCATGCATGCCCGATCATCAATAATTATGCGCATGCGCCCCGATGATCGGCTACGCATGCGCAATGCGGCCACATTTGTTTTTATATGGTTGCAGCCCTTTTTTTTTTAAGTTCCGGGGGGCCAAAGGGACCCAAAACAATTTCCTCCATTTTTGTCAGTAACAAACAAGGTAAGAGAAAATGGTGGGTCACGCCGGTTGGCCGGCGTGGGTCGTGAAGGTCGGACGGCGTGTGTCACGAAGGTCGGCCGGCATGTGTCGCGAATGTCTGCTGGGTTGGGTACCGAAGGTTGGCTGGTTGGTAAAAATGGGTCCCCGGAAAATAAGTTTGAAAAACACTGCTTCAACGTGAACATTCTGCTCAATGCCATAAAGTTACAACAATTGCAATGTGTCTTAATGTTGCCTTATGGATTGTAGATAAATCATTCCATTATCTCATTAAGCACATTTTTGGCATATGGTACTAATTCAGCAAAACATTTTGATCTACTTCTTCGAAAGAATATTCACCAAGAAAGGTTAAATTTTTAGGTTTATTCTTTTAACAAATCATACAGGACGTGAGAAACACAAGGCTTTAAAATGTGACTCGAGTTTGAAAAGGGGCCTCAATGGGGAGCGCGCGGCCGAGGCGCCTCATAACCCCATTTTGCTCGCCAGAACTCCTCAGTGTAGCAAGAGATTGGGATGGCAATTAAAAATGGCATCCTGATCTCCGAGAGCCCTGAAACTCCTCCCAAGCCCCAATGCATAATGGGAGGATCCCCAACCCCCACAGGGGCACCCCCAGCCCGATCGCACCTGTGCAAAAAAGCCAGAATGGCACCTTGGCAGTACCAACCTGGCAATGCCCCTGCCAGTGCACCTTGGCAGTGTCAGGCTGGCATCCACATGGCAGTGCCAGGCTGACCAGGTGGCACCTGAAGTGCCAGGATGCCACCCTGCCCAAAGGGCTTACACCTGGGGACCTCCGATCCCCTGAGAGACCTCCACGGGAGCCATTCTGTCTGGTCCCCATTTGTACAGAATAGTACCGAACAACGCTCACCCAACAAGGTCTTTGAGGTAAGAGAGACTGATCCCATGCCTCCGGTAACTCAGGAATCTGCACATTAAAGTGAGACTAGCGGGCTCGTTTTAAAATGCAGATTTACTAAAAAGTGATCCTGCCCACAATGGGAGTGGAGTCTCCTCGCTTTTATCGGCCACACTGTGCCGCGGTGAGCTGCTGTTCAGGCGCAGCGTGGGTATTAAATCATGCCCATACTTTCTTGTTCTCCATAATTTCTACATTTGAAATAACTAATTGTTTAAATTGATAGCTGATTTGCTCGTTGGAGATGCCAATCTTATTCTGTACTGGGTTTAAGGAACCCAGCCATACTTGGGCTTTTAATTAGTCCTTGAAAGAATGTGCATTAATATAGTGCTTTCAATTTCTCCGGTTACCCTTCACAAAGTGCTTCAGAGCCAATGAATTTTCAAGTGTAGTTACTCTTGTTATGTAGGCAAATATGCCAACAGATTTGTGCACAGAAAGATCCCACAAATAGCAATGCGATGAATGAACACCTAATGGCTGACATCTTCCGTTCTTGGTCGCGGCTGGGATTTTCTGGTGCGTCTGAGAGTTAATGCAGTTTTGGCCGGAATGCTAAATTTTCTGTTCTCGCTCTCAACGGGTCCTACCCTGGATAAGACTGGAGAATCTCGCCCGTAATATTTTTCACCATATCGATTCAGGGATATGTGCTCGGATGACATAATGAATATTGGCTACTGAGAGAATTCCCCAGCTCGATGAATAGTTCCATGGGATCTGTTATGTTCAACTGAACAAGCAGAGGAACTTGGTTTAATGACTCATCTGACACGATTGACATTTTAACACTCCTGCAGTGCCAAACTGTCAGCCTGAAGTTGTGCTCGAGTCTGCATTGGGCTTTGGCCTTTTCAATCACATTTGAGAATTTTACCAATGAGCAAGCTGATACATTTTAGCATTCTCCTCCTTGCACTTGTTCCCCTTGTATGAGATAAGGATGTGAACCTAAGTAAAATAAGAGATTCTGGTAAATATTTGGCTAAAAATCAGATATCCAAATTCTTGTTGCTAAGCAAATTACAGGAGGACATGCATACCAAAATCTGAAACAAAAGCATGCCAACATTCAGTTAATTGTTATAGTTAATAGTGCTCGAGTAAGTAACCACATTAGCTATAAATGTTTCTTTAAATTATGAGAATATAAACACTGCATTTTTCGAAGATACAGGAAAAGGAAGAGTTGAACATATTTGGTATGCAAAATGCTTTTGACTTCTAATTTTCAGTAGTAAATACAATTGTTCATAAAGGAAACAAGCTGTATTTTGAGAATTTCAGATTATTTCAGCTAAGGTGAATGATGCAAGTTAGTTCTAGGGATGAAAAAGATTTGCACCAAATAAATAAATTAAAGCAATTACTAGCAAGCTTTAGGGCTCCCAGCATGTATGATACAGTGCTAAAACTAACATCATTGTGACAATTATCAGTATTGTGGTCTTTCACAGCTTGATGTAATAGTGATTACTTTAACTCTAGTCTAAGTGAAATTAGCTTGTTACCCTAATGCATTGAAATAAATGATAATTATGATTGTGATTTTTGTGCATTCTAAATAGAATATTTAGAATAATAATATTTACGGCTGATTTCACATTTTGACACAAATATGTATTTTTATGTTAAAGAATAATTATTATTTAAGTAAATCTATTTAATGGTGACTGTTAGTGAAGCTTTGTAATTTGATGTGGTTTTATTTTCAGGACTGAGTGCTGTCTCATTTAAAACTTCTAATATACACAATCTGGGTAAATCAGGGCAGTCTAGTTTGTTACTAATGAACTTGAATCCCAGAATTGACTATGTGCTTGGGAATCAGATTTCTACATTTTGAGCTCACT
Source organism: Scyliorhinus canicula (assembly GCF_902713615.1). Classification (NCBI taxonomy): domain Eukaryota; kingdom Metazoa; phylum Chordata; class Chondrichthyes; order Carcharhiniformes; family Scyliorhinidae; genus Scyliorhinus; species Scyliorhinus canicula. Next base: position 166,871,289 of record NC_052154.1, on the reverse strand, counting down.
GGTCTGCTGTAATATTGAGCACAAATGATAATTAATGGGAACCCACCTATGGACACGTTTATCCATTGTCTTTGATTAGCAAGTTTATACACAGAGCAGAAATGACTGATAGTTTACCCAGGTATGTCTGAATCAAGGCCAGGTCATTTTACAAATGTTGCCATTAAGTCTTTTCATTCATCTTATTTTAAGTGGTCATTCTATTGGTTTAACAGTATTGGATTTAGAAAGCCACCTGTCAAGCCTGTGAATCCAATACTGTTAAACCACAGTTGGTGACCAACTGTCCTATATTTTAATGATTGTCCCTTATTTTGACTGCCCTGCCTGCATTCCTTAAGGAACACCTTTTGTGTCTCATTACTACCTGAGGAAGGAGCAGCGCTCCGAAAGCTCGTGTTTGAAACAAACCTGTTGGACTTTAACCTGGTGTTGTAAGACTTCTTACTCTCATTACTAGGGCAGTCCAAAAGGGAGACTGGGCCAGTGAGTCTCCTCTTGTGTTTTCATTCGTCTTTTTTTATGAGTATTTGCACACTGTGGCCGTTGGCAGCCAGCACCCTTCCCTTCAAGGTCATCTTTCTGACTTGCCACTACTTTTATGAGCTAAAGGGTTCGCTCCTCTGCAGCGCCATCAATGATTTGCTCTTGACGGGGTGGGATATTGACTAATGGCAATGAATGAGGCTTTGGGTTATTTTTATTATCTACTGGGCCATTTACTGGCCACAGTTGGAACCAAAGAATATACAGCTTGTGGATTGCTGTAACTGAACTGGTAGGTTTTTAATTTATATTATGCTGTGCACTCTCACTGGCTTAAATACAAAGACTGGGCCTAAAGCCTGTGCATCTGACTGATAATGACACTCGTGCTCACGTGACTCACCTCTTAAGGGACACTGCCGCCCACATAATATACAACATCCCCTCCCCCTTTACTTTGAAACTTCCCCTTAAGCAAACGCCTCCAGTATTTACATAGTGCCCCCAGTATTTACATAGTTCCAAAAGCAACACTTATGCACAAGCAGTTGAAGTATTTACACAGACAAGAAAAACAGTTTCCACTAGAACTAAGGTCTGTCTGGCTGTCACCTGTTTTGCGCCAGCTGTCTCCTTACTTCGGATGTAGGATTGTTCCCCACCTTAGGGATACTGAAAACCTCGGGTGAAGAGGATTCACCCCCAGCAGGTGTACAGATGGTCTCTTCCACAAGCAGTATCTTCAGTGATTACGATGGTTTGCCCCGGGGACAGTGTGCTGACTTAAGGTAGCAAGACCCTTCTTGAGACTCTGTGGTGATGGGTTGTTCCAACATTTGGGAGGGTGTGCCGCTAACAACTGGTCAGCGTGCCATTACCACAGGATCTTGTCCCTAGTCTGGACCATGTAGGATATGGGACCTATCTGGGCCAGTACGGTGGCAGGTACCTACTTGTTAGTCGTGTTGTAGCTCTGGGCCTGTACTTGCTCACCAAAGAAGAGAAGAGTGCCTCTTGGAGTTATTTTCCCTTCTGGATATTTGGGCGAATTGGTTCTTCTCGACAAGCTTGTGAGTTTCTTCAGATAGCGAAAGGTCAAATGTGGTTTGTAGCTTCCTTTTAACAGTATGTATGCATGAGAGTTCTGGGTGGTGGCATGAGGGGTGTTTCGGTACGTAGCCAGGAAGCTATTGACACGTCCCCTCCCCCTGTGAAACTTTCAATGAGTGCTTCAATGATTGCACATATCTTTCTGCAAGACCATTGGTCGAGGGATGATAAGACACCTACTTAATGTGTTGAATTCCGTTCCATATGTCCGTGAATTCTTGCGCGAGGAGCTGAAGACCACTGTCGCACACAATCTGTATGGTTTCTGAACCTCGTGAACATTTCACTTAGTTTCTCAATGATCCGGTCAGCTGAAGTGAACTTCATTATCGTCACCTCTGGTCACTTGAAATGGGCAGCAGCAGTATTAAAAAAATTTGACCATTCAAGGGTCCGGCAAAATCAGTGTAGATAAGTTGCCATGGCATCTTGGGCCAAGGGTGCAACGGTGACAATGGTGGTGCGTTACTGATTTTGGTACAAGCTTGGCACAAACTGGCTTTTTCCTCAACCTGAGCATCCAAACCTCCTGGCGAGCTCCTTCATCCTCACCACACCTGGATGGCTCTGGTGCAATTGCTCCACCACCTTGTCTCTTAAATTCGGAGGAATGATCACCTGCATTCCCCATAGTACACAGCCATTCCTGACAGCTCCCACTGCCTGGACATATATGGCTTCAATTCTGGATGGTTCCTACTGCCCCTCCCTTTCAGGACCAGGTCCATCACCTGGCTCAGAACAAGGTCATTTCTGGTATAATTCTTCACTTGTGCTGCTGTTACCGGTACATTTTCAGATTGGGAGAAGTAGAGAATCTTCAACTCACAACTGGATTTCCCCCAGTTGAGGGCAGGACAATGCATCTGTGTTTGCATGTCGCTCTGACTGCCTGTATTTGATATCATGCGTATGTGTGGAGAGGAGTAGGGCGAACCTCTGAAGTCTACTGGCTAGCATTAAGGGAATCTGGGAGTACCGCCCGAAGATGGATGTGGGTGGCCGATGATCGTCAGCAGCCCAAAGAGCGCGGTTATAAGTGGTGGTAAAATTTCCTCACACCGAATATTATTCTGAGGGTCTCCTCTAGTTGTGCGTACCTTGCCTCTTCATTGATTAGGGAGTGTGAAACAAAGACAATCAATGTCTCCTCTCCATTGAATAGGGCCAATTGCAAGGGCAATTTAGGGTCGGAGTGAACCAAAGCATCTGACCTCTGAAGTGCTTGTTTGACAGCGAGATATGTTCGCTCTCAGTTCTGGTCCCATTTCCAAGATTAACTCTTATATAGAATCAATCATAGAATCCCTACAGTGCAGAAGGAAGCCATTCGGACCATCGAGTTTACACCGACCCTCTGAAAGAGCACCCTACCTAGGCCCAATCCCCAGCCCTATACCCATAATCCCACCAAGGGGCAATTTATCATGGCCAATCCACCTAACTTGCACACCTTTGGACTGTGGGAGGAAACTGGAGAACCCTGAGGAAACCCATGCAGACATGGGAAGAATGTGCAAACTCCACATAGACAGTCACCCGAGGCCAGGTCTGGCGCTGTGAGGCAATAGTGTGAACCAATGTGCCACCAGGGCGCACATAGAAGATTGTGTAATGGACTTGAAAGAGTCAGCAAATTTAGAATAACTTTGCCATTATAATTCACGAGACCCAGGAAAGGGACACGTTAGTAGATTGAGAGGCCGATATGATTGCCTCCATTTTCTTTGTTGCCTTGTGAAGCCCCTTACTGCCTATGACGTGCCCTAAAACTTACCCCCCCCCCCCCCCCCCCTGCTCCCACCCGTCATCTCCTTTGTAAAAGAAACCCACCGAACCTGCAGCATCTTGCCTACCCATACAAATGTTAAAATTAACCTGTCCATTTTTCGTACGAATGCCTTAGGCAGGAATATCGAGAAGAACTGGAAAACAAACAGGACCTCGGAAGGACTTTCATATTTACCATCTGTGCCCTCCCTGCCACCTCTTCAGTCCCACCTCTTCAGTCCCTCCACCAAGCCGGCCAGGTTCCACTTATACATTGTGGTCCAGTCATGGGCCACCGGAATACCTAAACAGCTAAACTTACTGCTGACCAGATTGAATTGTAGGGCACTCAAATTTGCACTCCTCCCATGGGCATTCAAAATACTTTGCTTTTTGCCACATTCAATTTGCATCCTGAAAACGCATACAATAGGTGGATTGGCCATGATAAATTGCCCATGCTAAATTGTCCTTAGTGTCCAAAAAATGTTAAGTGAGGCTTACTGGGTTACGGGGATAAGGTAGATACGTGGGTTTCAGTAGGGTCCTTTTTGGAAGGGCCAGTGCAGACTCGATCGGCCGAATGGCCTCCTTCTGCACTGTAAATTCTATGATTTCTATGATAGCGTAAACAGCAGCGGGTACCCCTGCTTTGTGCCCCTATACCACCGAAAATCATCAGAACTTATTCAGTTTGAACTTGCACTAACCATATAAAGGAGATAAACGTTGGCCCGAACCCAAAGAAATACTCCTCTCTACCCTATCCAACGTCTTCTCCGCATCCATAGATACAATAACCTCCTGTACCTTGCCCTTCGATGGAGTCATAACCACATTCAACAAGTGCCTAATATTGCTCTACAGCTGTCGTCCTTTCACAAAACCCATCTGATCCTACGAGACCACTCTGGCACAAACCCCTCCAGTCACCTAGCCAGCAGCGTAGCCAACACCTTCACATCTGTGTGTAAAAAGGAGATAGGCATGCATGACCCATGCCCCAGCAGGTCCTTATCCTTCTTGGGGATTAAAGAAATCAATGCGGGTAGCACGGTAGCACAAGTGGATAGCACTGTGGCTTCACAGTGCCAGGGTACCAGGTTCGATTCCCGGCTTGGGTCACTGCCTGTGCGGAGTCTGCACGTTCTCCCCGTGTGTGAGTGGGTTTCCTTCGGGTGCTCCGGTTTCCTCCCACAGTGTGTTTAGCATGGTGATTTAGCATGGCGAATCCACCTAACCTGCACATCTTTGGACTGTGGGAGGAAACCGGAGCACCCGAAGGAAACCCACTCACACACGGGGAGAACGTGCAGACTCCGCACAGACAGTGACCCAAGCCGGGAATCGAACCTGGGACCGTGGAGCTGTGAAGCAATTGTGCTAGCCACTATGCTACCGTGCCGTTGAACCCGCGCTGCTGGTACCACTGGTTCACATCCAAAATTGCCCCCACCAACCTCTGTTTATCTGCCCTCCACCTTATATCTATGGACCTTGTACGATATCACCTCCCCCTGCACCCCTGCCTTCAACATCTCCCAAAATGTGGAGAGTGAGACCTCCCCGTTTTGGTTGAACTCTACATCACCCTTTATCACCGAAGCCACCTTTTCACAAAACAGCAGCGCCAAGTCCATCCTCCACGAGGGTCTCTGTGCCCGGTCTGTACCCAGCCGGACTTCCATGTGGTGCAGCATATGGTCCGAGACAATTGACACCGCCCCCACTATCCCTGCGAGCACCGATTTCCGCACCATGAAAAAATCTATACGTGTATACCTGGTGCACATGGGAAAAGGAGGAAAACTCCTCTCTTGGATGTCTAAACCTCCATGCGTCCACATCCCCAATCTGGTCCATGAACACCCCCAACTCCTTTGCCATTCCCAATCTGGCCAGCAACTTTGGGCTCTAACACACAGTTGAAATCACCCCTTTTATTAATTGAGGTGAATCCAAATTCACCGGGACCCAGATGGCCGCCACCATCGTCTTGATAAATTCCGCATCGTCCCAACTGGGTGCATAGACGTTCACCAACACAAACGGCGCTTCCTCCAAAGCCCTTCTCACCACCATGTACTGACCCCCTGCGCCCCTGTCAGTGGCCACCACAAACACCACCCTTTTGCTGAATAGAATCGTAACCCCTCTCGGCTTGGAATCAAACCACGAATGAAGAGTCTGTCCCACCCACCCCTTCCTCAACCTCACCTGATCCTTCACCCACAGGTGCATCTCCCGCAGAAAAACTACCTTCGCCGTTAAACTTTTCAGGTGCAAAAAACATCCCCAGTCGCTTCACTGGACCATTCAACCCCTGTACATTTGAAGTCATTATCCTCACCATGGGTTTCTGGCCCCCCTACCCACTTGAGTCCGCTATCCCACCCAAAACTAAACTATCCCTGCCCCAAGCCCTTTCGTGTCCAAGCCCACTCAAAATGGCCATCCCCCTCTCCCCTACCTTCACCGACACAGCCTGCTGCATCACCAACGCACTTCTTTCCCCATGCCCCCCTGCTCCACTCTCTTGCCCCAACCCCCCAGCCCCTACCACCCCAAATTACCTGACCCCCCCCACCTGTCGTAGCCCCCCCCTCTTCTGTACACCAGCATCCCTGCTAGCGTGGCAGCTCCCACCTGCAGATCAGCACAAAGATCCCCATCCATTGCCTAAACTGCCCACCCTCCCACAATACCTTCCTACCTCCACTCACCAGAGAGTCCCTGCCCAGGCATCCCCCCCACACCCGAACAACAATTTGTGCTGCAAGAAAAGAGTGTTGATTGGTTGGCAAGTGGGCTCTGATTGGTAGAGGAGTTGCCATGCAGGGTGCACCTGAGAGCAGCTAATTGTCGAGCTGTTCTTGAAATTTAATCAAGGCAGGTTGACTCCGATTGGTCAAGGCATCGCCATGAATCAACCAGGAAATGGCTGTCCCTGAAGCTTCTGGTGAGTTGAAAAAGGTGCATTGTGTGAACTTCAGTCTGCAAAGGACAGGGCCTTGTGTGTGAATAGATGTAGCTTCAAGCGTGTATAATTAAGCTAAATTTCATGCAAGTCTGATAAGCCTAAATTGGTTGTCAGTGTAATTCTTAGCGCAATCAGGATTGTTTAGCAACTGCTTACATTTTCATCCAGCTGTGTATTGTCAGAAAACTTAGATACGTTACTTTCAGTCTCTTCATCTGAGTCCAATAGAGATTGAAAATAGCTGAGGCCCCTGCAATGAACCTTGTGGCACTCCACTAGTCACAGCCTACTAACCTGCCCTGTTTATGCCTAATATTTGCTTCCTGTTGCAGTTAACCAATCCACTATCCAGGCTAATATATTATCCCAATGTCCATGAGACCTTGTCTTGCCTTTCAGCCTTTTGTGTGACACCTTATCGAATGCTTTTTGGAAATCCAGGTATACCACTAAACTTTTATGTGTCCCTTGTCAAAACTGCATTCCAATTCTGGTTTGATTTTCATCACTACTAACCTGAACAACCGGAGGCACACAGTGAAGTGAAAGCATGTGGACATTTCACAAAGTCAGCTGTCATTGTTGAGATTGGGAGTGGTTGCCAGAGTACTGTGTTCAGTTTTGAATGCCAACAAACCAGGGAGAAATTTGATTTCTACCTTTTCTGCAATGTGATACAGTACTGAAGGTAAGGACTTCATACGACACCAAGTAGGCAGGGTAACAATTAGGTTTATTTACTGTACTCACACTACCACAATTATACTACTCCTCCCTCCACAGGGTCACCCTCCCCAACCTGCTCCCAGGTCAGGCTTTATATCCTATGAAGTTGATCCCAATCCATACTCCAAGGTGTAGGAGGGAAACCGTATACAATATAGGGTTTGGCCCCTGATGGGACCTGCGAGGCTGTGTGGAAATGGTATTTCCAGACCATGATTGACCTTTGGACCAAGTCGATCAGTGTTGCGAATGGCAGTGTGTCCGGCTTGTCCAGTTAGGCGTGGCTTTTAAATGAAGCATAGGTTGGACCCCTGATGGTGGTTAGCTGCCTTTCCTCACCCGCGATGGTGTTTGTCTGAAAAAACGGTTGGACCCCGCTCGACGTATTGGGCCCAATTGTCAGCGTCAAATGGTTCCAGCTAACCAATGAGCCCCATCGCTCTGCTCGGGGCGGAGGCCTCTCCAAGCCGAGATGAAACTGGTTGGTGGGGAAAAGTCCAGTGGCTGGGGCAGCTCCACTTAATTCTCCTCGGCAGTGTGATAGTCGAAGGTAAGGACTTCATGCTATTCCAGGTAGGTAGGATAACAAATAGGTTTATTTATTCTATTCGCAATACTGTACTACAATTATACTACTCCTCACTCCGCAGGGTCACCCACCCCGACCTGCTCTCAGGTTGGGGTTTATCTCCTGTGAGGTTCCTCCCAACTGGGGGAAGGCTCTGCTCCCCCAATCATCTGGGGGGTTCATACTCCAAGGTGGAGGGGGGCAACCGGGTACAATATAGGGCTTGGCCCCTGAGGGGTTGTAACTAAGGAAAATGTGTGAATGTAGTATGTCTGTTGTCCACCATAAATATTTAGTTGTAGCTATTGTGCTAGCTGGAGGAAAAAACCCTTCCATCATTAGGATTTTGCATTATTGCCAGTCAAATAACAGGCTTCAGTAGATTGCAATATATTTCATTGGGTAATTTCATCTGTCGTTCTCAACAATTTAGAATCTCTGAAAGCTTTCAAACCTTGCATATTTGAAATGAAGAGGGATTTACTACCAGTGAACTTTTGCATGCTTTTATAATGGAAAGTGGCTGCAACAATACAAACTGGTTATCACAACTGAACAGATATAGTGTAAGGCGTTTTTCTCTTACTGCAACAAGATAACAACTGGTTTGATAAAAATGCACCAAGAGATAGTTCCAAAGCTTACACCCAATATTAGAAAATGTATTTCCATCTGTTTAGTAACATAATACAGATTGATATTTCTTCCATCTCTTAGTAATTTATAGGTGCTGTGATATTAAACTTTATTCGATAGTAATAATCATACTAATCCTCTTGGGAACTGTGGCAATGTTTCCATGAATGGCTGTTACTTTGGAAAAGTAATGAAAACATTTCGTTTTTGGAATGTAGGCAAATATCTTTTGTATCTTTGCACTTGTTTTGTAGACTGTCATAAATTGACAGCAAGCTTTTTTAAATGATTGGCCCAAATGTAGCGGTCAGCGATGGAGCAACAACTCTAATCTCAAGAAAGTTACCCACAAAGATCTTGTGATCTCTATAGCATGGATTTCCCTTTCTCTGATGGCAATTAATATCAAATCAAGGGAATCTCGCAGTATGCAGCAGCAATGATGTCAACAGCAGTCAATTTCATTGAGGTATTCTCACAGATAGCAGACCAAGAAGCAAAAAGCACTGAATTGCTTTACTTTTAATTTAAAATGTTAAATTACAAAATAAATGGATTAAGATAGAAGGTATAATAAATTCAAATTATGTTTTAAAATATATGGATTTTTATTGTGGAGAAATGTGACATTCCGCAAAATATAAAATTAGCTTCTCGGAGGTAGTGAAGTTGATGAACATCAATTGTGAACTTGGTACACTGTTCAAAAAATCCAGTTTCATCTCAATTCACAAAGTGCAATATTTTTGAAAGGTTCTTACAGCAAGACTAACAGCATAAGAGGAGAAATTTTCATCGGTTGATACATTTCCCAGTGATTGCATTCTGAGTACCTCAACAGTGCATCGTCTGGAGATGCGGAGGATCAGAGACAGAACCTTTTGTATTTCTATTGTATTTTAACAATTTGCTGACATCCAAAGTGTTGACAATTTTCAAATTTGTCATCATCACCAAATTTGTATTGAATTTACTTTTCTACATGCAAAAATATGTTTGCTTTAATTAATTAGATACTTTTGCTTTCATTAATGAGTACAAGAGGGTCTTGTATTAGTGCCATCCCAAAGGTTATGGTTTAAATTGTCTGAAACTAAACATTTTCAAAATGTAGTTTCCACATTTAAGGTGTTACCACAAATGTGTAAATAGCTTTATTTGATTCCCAAATATTCTATGTTGGAATGAAAAGAAATTGTGTGTTATGAAGATATTAGAATTATCATGGAATCTTCAAAATTATTTTGAATAAGACCTATTGATATTCAAATCAAACTTTAATCAAAGCTGCTATTCAGCTGAAATTTGCCATAGCAAATGTTATATTTTCTAATCTCATTTTATCAAAATATATCTCTATATGTATTGTACGAATTATGCAATTATCTAATAATCTATAACATTTGTGTTGTATTTATGTGCCTCCTATCATAATTTTCCTTTATAAATTCCAGTGTCCAAAGGACCTGATCTTGCAGTCAGTAGTGAAGGGACAGTTTTCATCATTCATTTTTTTTTTATTCGTTCATGGGATTTGGGCGTCGCTGGCTGGCCAGCATTTATTACCCATCCCTAATTGCCCTTGAGGGGGAAGTTATGAGTCAACCACCTTGTTGTGGATCTGGAGTCACATGTAGGCCAGACCAGGTAAGGATGGCAGATTTTCTTCCCTAAAGGACATGAGTGAACCAGATGGGTTTTTATGACAATCGGCAATGGTTTCATGGTGATCATTCGATTTTTAATTTCAGATTTCTTTATTGAATTCAAGTTTCACCATCTGTAGTGGCGGGGTTCGAACCCGGGTCCTCAGAGCATTACCCTGGGTTTCTGGTTTCTAGTCCAGTGACTAGAAGGGCAGCACAGTAGCACAAGTGATTAGCACTGTGTCTTCACAGCGCCAGGGTCCCAGGTTTGATTCCCTGCTGGGTCACTGTCTATGTGGAGTCAGCGGGATTATTGGGTTACGGGCATAGGGTGGAAGCGAGGGCTTAAGAGGGTCGGTGCAGACTCAATGGGCCGATTGGCCTCCTTCTGCACTGTATGTTCTATGTTCTAATACCACTAAACCACCACCACCTCAGGCTGAAAGCTGCTGTTGTCTGTAAATTATCAACCACTTCGACCAGTTTATTAGTAAACCGTTTTAGCCAGATGCCCTTATATGCTGTTGCACGTTTTACTTGAGTGTAATACGCGTTTATTGGAGTGTATTAACACGCCTCCGTTTAAAGGCCGTGTGCTTAACACTACTACAGCTCTGTGTATGTAATTTCAGCTCGGAGTCGCCAGGTGCCGTATTTAGACACCTCACAAGTATGTCAAGGTCAGGTTCAAAGTAATAAAACTATACACCGATTAGTAAGTTCAAACGATTAATATTTATTATACAAATATAATAAATACGCATGCATTCGCTAAAGACTAATACTTATTTCTACTATTAAACGACTAAATACTTATCTACGTAGGAACCAGCAAGGTCAGGGGACAAGGCCTTTGTTCCTTTCTGGACTGCACCTTCTGTTCACTAATAGTCGGATAGTGCATAAGCAATGCCGGATTCACGTAGCGAGCGTCGTTTTGGCACTTACTGAACGATGGCTGGTGCTCAACGGCCGGTGATGAAAGACAGGATCTGGAGGCTGGAGTCGGAGTCAGAACAGCAAGCCGGAGCAACAACAGACAGCGAGGCCGGAGCAAAACAGCAGTCCAAGCCGGAGCACAAAAACAGACAGAACCTTGTGCGGGGTCTACCTTTATAGGTCCCCCAATGTCCGTGCCTTTTCGGGGCGGGCCTTTACCTGCCATGTATCGATTGGGCCATTTCCCAATCGATATCTTACAAACCCCCCAATCTGAGGGTCTCTTCTCGATGGGTGGGGCGGTCTCTAGGGTCTTTTGTGATGGATACTTCTGGTGCCGTTTCGTCTGGGCGTCCACTCAAAGTATCTATTCAAACCCAAATGTTGCTATTGTGTGTGCCCAGATCTGGATCGCCTCATTACTATGCAAAGCGTTTTGCTATTTACACCTTTGGTTGAGATCTTCCACCTGGCCATAAACTAGTTTCGATACGTGCAGAATGCTAATTAGCCTTTGCAGACTGCTTGTCCTGGCTAAGACTGTTTTCTCCCTACAATCTTAGCAGTTCTCCATTTTGTTAGCCCAGTGTCCATCTTAGGTGGCTACAATGCGACATGAACAAAGGACAAATACATGTTCACGATTCACCCCAAATTTATTCACATACACAATAAAACAGTTATTCCTGTCAAATAATCCCAAATATAATATGCCCAAGATTCTAATACTACCCATGCTGATGACCTTCATCGAGCTGCAGGTCCAAACCACTGAACCAGAGTCGACTCAGAGCCCTTTTTTGCTAAGGTGAGTCTCGCACGCCTCTTTCATCTATTCTCTCGTCCGCCGTGGATTCTTCTCCACTGCCTCTGTATCGAGTCTTTGCTGGGGAGGGTCCCTGGATGTCTATTCTTATCCCCCTCTTTGCATCTTCATAGAAGTTTCTCTGGTCCTCAGCAAATGAAGTAACTGGGTGAGGGTCGCAACAGCCAATGGAGTTGCTAATTGCAGCTATACAGGACACCAGGAACCCCCCCCCAGGGTCCATCCTCACATGCATTGTCCGCATATAACCTTATCTCATATAAGGTAACGGAAGGAAATCTTGGTACCAGAACATCTGTATTCATCTGGGCAATCCACAATAATCGATCCATTTGAATGGGGCCAGTTATCTCCTGTTTACAGGACAGGACCAGACTTGCCCTGGTTGTTTGTCTGTCCAGTATATTTGAACTTGGCTGTTTGAATTCCCATCAGGCCTGTCTCACTGTGGTTTTAATTTAAAATGTCCAATTGGATATCTGGCCTAAGATTCAGGCCGTTGGCCATTTTACCACAGTCCCTCCCTTGATCAGCGAACCGGATCAAAAACTCTAACCACGTTCCCGGATGGACACGCATCAGAATCTCAGGCAAACAGTCCTAATCCCGAACCCAACATATATACATCCCATTTAAGATACAAAGAAAAAGAAAAACATTTGGAGGCGAGAGTCCTTAATATACCCCTCAGTCGCGACGTCGGATCACCGTTTCCATATCCAGGGGGCGTGTTAGTTCCTTATCCAGGGTATGTTAATTCAAACTTTCGGTTGATGGGCCTGTTCCTGTGCTGTATTGTTCTTTGTTCTTTTTGTTCCTTCCATGGGTCTGTATCTTTGTGTCCATTCCAGGGTGAAGAATCCCAAGTAGCAAACCGTGCGTATGTAATGCATTCTGTAAAGAGATCAGGGTAGCATCTGTTATTATTTCCCAATATTTGATTCCTTCTTCCCCTTTCCCCTCCCACCAGATGCTGGCTCACGCTCTTTACTTGACCCCCTTTTATAATATCTTTGTTCTAGAATCTGAGGTGGCCAGGCATCTATGTTAAATTTGTACCTCCTGTGGACAATGAGTTTTGTGGCTAATACCAGGAGGCAGAGTTACACAAGTAGAAGCCGCAAGCGCGAGAAGAGATAACGCAATATGAAATAAGAAGAAGCACGTGGAGATTCAAATTGCCCTTCCCGCCAGCAGAAAACAAGCTTAAGTAAAATTGGCATGATGGCCCATCTGATGCTCCAGGGATTGGACCTTGAATCTTGCAAGTACGGTTTATTCATCGAGCAGAACCAGTGTCTGCTACTGCGAGAAGATGATGCATTTTTCCTGTGTGAATTTTGGGCAGAACAGGCAGTTTTGTGGAGACCTTCCATGAAATCAAGGGAAGAAGAAAATGTGGATCAAGGGAAAACAAACACTGTATATTTTCTTATTTACAATTAGGGATGGTAGAGTTCCAGTATTCTTCCTGAGGTGGTGATTTTTAAATGGGCGGGCTCTGGCTATTGGTCATGTGATCTTCACACCTGTGATGTGTTGGGCTGCTGGTCAGAAAGCACTAGTGACTCAAGCTGGCTGCTCATCTATGTTGTGATAACAATGGCCCGTGACCAATTATACTTTTATTCGGCCCATGTGATTAGGCACAGACTGCCCAAAACCAGGCCAAAACTGATTTTTACCCTTCAATATCTTCTTTGGTGACTTGGTGTCCATTTTATGCGTTCACTCCTGCACAGTTATACAACATTTTGCTTCATTCGAGGAGCTACATAAATGAAAATTGTAATCTTTTGTGTCACCCACAGTTTACCTAGGAACCAGATCTTTAGACAAGATCAACAATAAGGGCAATTATGTTAGTGGCTGTTAAAATGACCTCAGCCTTGAACTGCATCATATCAAGCCACCTCAGAAGATATATGTGGAATTACTCAATCCACAATTCACTGGGCCATGAAGCAGGTGATAGATGCTTTGTTTGCCAGGGCCAGCTCTTTCATCACTTTCCCCATGGAATATAGCCAGCAGCATGAGACAGCATTACAATCTTTTTCCTGGTGGCATGTTTCCTCAAGTGCTTAGTATTATAAATGGTAAACAAGTGACTAAGTTGTCCACTATCTCGAAAACCATAACAGTCTACACATCACTATGCAGGGGGAAATAAACTAAATGGATTGTTTGTTGGGAGTGAGCATACCTTCTTGTATCATTCCAGGATTTGTTTGGACGATTTTGCCGAAGAAAATATTTGAAAGTAAGAGTTACATTTAATGTTGACATGTTTTTAATAGAAATATATTTTGACAAAAAGGCACCGAGTCTAATTGTAGTTAATATGCTAATATGGATATTATTTTCTACCGAGGTCAAGTGTTAAGACATTTTTAGAATTTATAGGCAATCGGACAAAACACTTTGACATCCCTTATTTTGGAATGTTTTGATTTTTGTTATTTAACAGAGAGATTAGTAGAGACAAGATGTACATACAGGTTGACACAGAAGGTTTTTTTGGAAAGAGTAATTCTGTGAGGGCAGTCAAGTTAATAGAAAGGAAAGTTAGAAATGTTTTCCCAGAAGAAAACAAGTTAGAAGTACTGGAGTAAAAACCGAAATCACTGGAAATATTCAACAGGCCAAGACTACCTGTGGAAAGAGTACAAAGGGAACGTTTCAGGTTAGCAACCTTCCAGGCTCCTGAGTATTTCCAGCATTTTGTTTTATTTCAGATTTCCAGCATCCATAGTATTCGACTTTTAGAAATGCTGGAGGATGGTTAGAAACTACCTTGCTTCAGTCAAATAAGTCTTGTTCTTTGCTTTGTGCTTTCCCTTGTGATAGAGTATGATGTTTATCTTTTCCCACTTAACTGCTTCCCCAATGCACCTCCCCATTGGTATGAGGAAGTGAACTCTCAGGATGCAGCTGAACCTATATTATTTTGGAAGTATATCTCAGTAATGCTAAAATCTGCTGTGCAGCAAAATGGACATGCATATGGAGAAGAAGTTGAACAGCATTGATTGCCTTACATGCTGCCTCAGAGAAGGTGTACCAGCTGAGAGAAAACACTTCTTATGCCATGCATCCTGTTACCCTATTCTGGATATTACTGTGACAATTTTTCTGAGTCCTGAAAACCTTTGTGCATTTTTTCACACAACTTATGGATCTTAAGAGTATGTACAAAATTGAGCTTAAATGCTACTTCTTATAGAACCGTGACTCTCATTTATGATGATGATAATTATTTTTTGCTGCAACTCCTGCAGCAATACACTCCGTGGAAGCTTCTCCAAATAGAGTCTTATTTAATCTGTTCCCATTTCTCTGTATATGCTATTAGCTGTTAGTCGTTATGCAATAATGTTACCTAAGACAGCCAGCAAAGAATACTGAAAATATTTCTTTCTCTTGTTGGCATTGAGATTGATTACTTAATAAATTGGAAGAAGAGGCTTCTTCAGTTTATTGGTTGTGTATTTAAAAAAGGGTGGCTATAGAATTGTGTGAATCATTATCAATGAGATATTGCTGTTGTTGAAGTAACTAACTGATTAGTAGGCCATGTCATTGTATTTTCTTTGGAAACTTCTGCTGCTCCTTCATAAATGTACTACTATTTGCAACATATTCATCTCCTTATTCGCTGGAAGCTGAAGACGTATTTGTGCAGTCATGTTCTGCTCATTGGTCCTTTAGTTAAAAACATCACATCATGTAACGGTTTGTTGTAGAGACCATTTGAATTCTTGAACTATATGTGACCTCTGAACAAAGCAGAGGAAGTACCTTGGTATTACGTTAGAAAAAAAAGGATATTTCATGGAAGAAAAATAGCTACCGTTGCAAAAATAAGATATGGTGCATCTGAATTGCAAGTTTTGTTGTCATTTCAGCATATCATACTTTCGAAGCATGGTTATGATTATTAAGGGCAGGATTCTTTGACCTCCTGACCACGTGTTTCTCAGCGGCACGCCATTTGCTGCCGGCGGGATTCTCCGCTCCCGCTGCCATCAATGGGAATTCCCATTGAAGCCACCCCACGCCACTGGAAAACCTGTAGCTGGGAGTGCACTACCGGCAGGATCAGAGAATTCCGCCACCAGTGACCGGCCGGAGAATTCCAGTCCACATGTCCATTTAAAAATAAAGCAAGTTTTAATATTGCTTGTACCTACTGAATCTTAAATTGCTCATTAGTGAGACTGTAGTGCAATATTTACAATTGATAACCAATGACTGAGCTGACCTACCTTGTGTTGAGCAATGGCATTCTAATCGGAATATTTTGTGCTTATATTTGGATCTGGAATAAATTAAAAAATTTAATACATGAAATTCTGTTTGGACTAAATCTGCATTGTGCCTTTATTTGAAGTCATTGGCCATTATTGTGCTTGCCTAATATTCATTGGTGCCCATTTTTGTTTCTTTTTAGGTGTGACATGGTGATATGGGAATTGCAATAATATGGATGGAATTTTAATTGTTAGACATACGTACAGATCAAACTAGGCTTCAGCAGACATAAGTTTGGTAAGATTCAGCATTTTCTCAAATATTCCTTAATTTATCCTTAAGTGCTGTAAATAATTTGATACAAGAAAGCAATGAGTTACATTTTGCATTTTAAAGACTGCATTTAATTTGGTATTTAGGTGTATCTTGACAATTTATTTAATTTGTGTGAGATGGTGCAAGATTTAAAGGGTCTCCAAAGGAAGAGTAAAAGATAGTTTACACTGTTGTATTATGGAGTGGTTATGCCAACTCATGAGTAAGTAAATATATTATTTGACTGTGTAGCCTACTTTCCCCAGTTAACATTTAAGTCATGTCCCCTCCTCCACTTCTGTTGCTCGTTATAATTAGACCTAATGGAGAAACATAGGAACATAGGAATTAGGAGCAAAAGTAGGCAATTCAGCCCTTTGAGCCTGTTCCTCTATTCAATCAGATCATGGCTGATCTCTTTCTCGTCTCAAATCCACCTTCCTACCTGTACCCCATATTCCTTAAACTCATTTTTTTAAAATCAAGAATATATCTATCTCCTTCTTGAAACCATTTAATGAATCAGATTCCATCGCACTATGGGGCAGCAAGTTCAACAAATTCACCACCTTCTGTGAGAAGTAACTCCTCCTCATCTCAGTTCTAAATCTATCTCCTCTCAACTATATTAGTGACCTCTCATTCTAGATTGCCCCACAAGGGGGAACATGAATGAAATGAAAATTGCTTATTGTCACAAGTAGGCTTCATATGAAGTTATTGTGAAAAGCCCCTAGTCGCCACATTCCAGCGCCTGTTCAGGGAGGCTGGTACGGGAATTGAACCCGCTCTGCTGGCCTGCCTTTGTCTGCTTTAAAAGCCAGCTATTTAGCCCTGTGCTAAACCAGCCCAAAATGTATGTACATGATTCGCCGGACTTCCCCCGCACCACCCACATCCCTCCTCCACCTCATCAAAAAATGTACTCATCCGGGCCGCAGTCGTATGAGCCCTGTGGACCACCTGGAACTGGATCAAGCTGAGCCTGGCACACAACGAGGATTCATTGACTCTCCTCAGGGCCTTCTCTGCCCAACTTCCAACTGCCTTCCCAACTCTTCCTCCCACTTCCTCTTCACCTCCCCGATTGGGACCCCTTCTAACTCCATCAGTTCCTTATATTTTTCCGAGACCCTCCCCTCCCCAACCCCTGTTCTAGGCATCACCTTATCCTGTAATCCGCTTAGAGGGAGGTGAGGGAAGCTTGGAACTTGCCTCTGGACAAAATCCCATACCTGCAGATACCAGAATCCGTTCCCAATCAATGCCTTTTAGTATTTTATATACCTTGATCAGATCCCCTCTCATCCTTCTAAACGAGTATAAGCCCAAACTGTTTAAACTCTCCTCAAACGTCAGCCCCGGAATCAGTCTGGTGAATAAACTTTGGAACTGCCTCCAATGCCACCACACTACCATGCCAGTGCCTCCAATGCCACGACAGAAAGAATTAGCTTACATTTATATAGTACCTTTCCTGTTCTGATGAACCCTGTAAGTGCTCCATCGCTAACGAACATACAAAATAGGGGCAGTAGTAGATTATGTGACTCAAGAACATAAGAGATAGGAGCAGGCGCAGATCATAAGACCCATCGAGCCTGCTCCGCCATTTAGTACAATCATTGCTTTACTTGGGCTTCAATTCCACTTTCCTGCCCATAGCCCTTGATTCCCTGAGAGACCAAAAATCTATCTATCCCAGCCTTAAATGTATTCAGTGATGGAGTATCCACAACCTTCTGAGTTAGAAAATTCCAAAGCCTCATAACCCTTGAGTGAAGTAATTTCTCTTAATGTCAGTCTTGAATGATCACCCCCTTATCCTTAACATTGTACCCCGTGTTTTAGATTCCCTGACCCAGCAGAAACAAACTCTTGGCAGCTACTCTATCAAGACCCTTCACAATTTTGTGCATTTGAACAAGATTAGGGGCTTTTCACAGTAACTTCATTTGAAGCCGACTTGTGACAATAAGCGATTTTCATTTTCATTTCATTTCATTTTCAAGATTGTCTCTCACTCTTCTAAATACAAGAGGAAATAGTCTCAATTTTCTCAGTCCCTTATCATAGGACCTATTTAATGAATCTTCACAGTATCATCTTCAATGCATGTGCAGGAACCCATATCCGGGAAGTTCGAGACCAGACATTTACCACATATAGGAATTTTCTGAATTTTTGGGTCCTTGGCTGTTGGCGTGGGGAGAGTAGGATAAATTAAAGCTAGACTGATTTCACCGCCATGTTGGCCCCAGCTGGGAGAGGGAAATTAGGGGATAAACGGCAGACCAGGCTTGCTTCTCTGTTAATCCCGGACCCAAAGAGCTGGGGATCCGTGTGTCCCTCCTTGGATATTACAGAGAGCAATGACTGAGTGGGACAGTAGGGCCCGGTTTTTGGGTACTGCAGTATTCCTTACCTACCAATTTAAAAGAAATTCCATTTGTACCCACTCGCTGCATCCTGTCTATTATGTCCTGTCTATGCATGCAAATATATCACCATACCAATATATAATGTGTAACTCCATTCGCACTTAACTTGTCTATTAACTTTTTGTGTGGCACCTTATCAAATGCCGTTTGGAAATCCAGCTATACTACATTTACTCGTTCCACTTTATTTATCTTACTAGTTCTCTCCTCAAAAACCTCCAATACATTTATTCAACTAGATTCCCCTTCAGTAAACCATGTTGACTTATTCTAATCATACTAGGTTTTATAAGTATTACTGCTTCCTTAATAATAAATTCCAGCATTTTCTAAGTGTTAGGCTAACTGGCCTGTTGTTCCTTATTTTCTCTCGCATTCTTTTCTTGAAAAGTGGGATAACATTTGTCAATTTCCAATCTGATGGGAGCTTTCTCGATTCCGACAAATTCTGGAAAATCACAGGCCAGCACATCCACTATCCCTGCAGATATCTCCTTTAGAACCCTAAGTGTATTCCATCAGATCTGGGATTTGTCACATTTTAGTCCCTTAAATTTCTCCAATGCTAGAAATACTAGGTTGATGTTAATTTGCTTAATTTCCTGACGATTTTAGCTCCTAGTTTGCCTTCCATTTCTGGAATGCAATGTGTTCTTCTACTGTGAAGGCAGACATAAAATATTTGTTCAGTGCCTTTGCCATTTCCTCATTTCATATGATAATTTATCCTCTCTCTGATTCTAATGGACTAATGTCTACTTGAGCTACTATTACTTAACAGGGTTTTGTATTTCTGGCTAGTTTTCCCTTTTGGAGGCCCTTTGCTGGTTTCTAAAACACTTCCAGCCTTCAGAATTGTTACTTTTTTTTTGCAATACAGTATTGTAAACCCTGACTCTTAATCTAATATTATCCCTAATTTTCTGAGTGAGTCACAGATGGGTCTCTGTTGCCGAGCTTTTGTTTCTCAATGGAATATATTTTTGTTGGATATTTTAACTTGTGTCTTTAAATGTTTCCCATTGTTCATTTACCTCCGTACCGTCTGTATTTACCAAACTTACCTCAGCCAGTTCTCCCCTCATACCTGTGGAATTAGCTTTAAGTTCAAGTTTTTGTTTATGATTGGAGCATGTCACTTTCATATTTAACCTAGAGTTCAATGGGCAGCACGGTAGCACAGTGGTTAGCACTGTGGCTTCACAGCGCCAGCGTTCCAGGTTTGATTCCTCGCTGGGTCACCGTCTATGTGGAGTCTGCACGTTCTCCCCGTCTCTGTGTGCGTTTACTCCGGGTGCTCCGGTTTCCTCCCACAGTCCAAAGACATACAGGTTAGGTGGATTGGACATGTTAAATTGCCCCTAGTGTCCAAAAAGTGTAGGAGGGGTTATTGGGTTATGGGGATAGGTGGAAGTGAGTGCTTAAAGTGGGTCGGTGCAAACTCGATGGGCCAAATGGCCTCCTTCTGCACTGTATGTTCTATGTGTCTCGGGTAACAATTCAAAGATTATTATCTTTGATGTTCTGCATTTTCATTTGGATCTTAACTCCTCAAAATCTCTTAGCGCGGAGCATCATTTCTTGTTCAACCTATGTCATTTGTTCCCAGCGGACGATAACTGGATCCTCCTCTTCTTGCTCCAAGTTCCTTTTCAGCCACATGGAGATGTCCTTAATCCTAGCCCTGGGCAGGCAACAGAACCTTTGGAATTCCTGGTTGATGCTGCAGAGAACAGTATCTATTTCCTGACTACACTGTCTCCTATCAATACTGCAGTCCTCTACTCCCCTCACTTGAATGGCATCCTTCACCATGACGCCATGTCCAGTCTGTTCACCCACTTTGCATTTCTTCCCCTCATCCACACAGTTAGCAAGCACCTCATACCGTTTGGACAGTCAGGGCTGAGGCTCTTCCATCGCTACCTGCTGGATCCCTGCTTGCCTGACTTGTTGTGACATCCTCGTGCCTCTGACTACCGACCAAATCAGATGACCTTATCCTAAGGGGTGTGATGACCTCCTGGAAAGTGTCCAGGTAACTTTTCCTTACTTGTGGCATCTCAGGCTTTGCAGCTTAGCATCCTGCTGAATGACTGAGCTGAAGTTCCTCAACCCGCTGACACTTAATGAAGATGTCTTTTCCCTGGATCACACAGGTATCCTGGAATCCCCACATTTTGCAGATGTAAGACACCACCTCCCCTATCATCTTTATTACGTGTTTATTAATTTGTTCGTTTTAATTAATTAATTTTAATAATTAAACTACAATGCCCAGTAAGCTTTACTAGTGCTCCTACGAAACCGTACTGTCGATAAAACCTTAGTTATCAATGAGTTGTACCCGTTTATAAAGGAAAAATGCGCAAATACTCCAACTGGCTCCTTATAATGTCACAGTTTGACTTTTCCCAAATGTGGTTGGTTCACGGGCTGAGCCCCATCCCCAGCTAGCTCTTTAAAACTTCTGCATCTGCCCTCAGTCTCGTCCCTTGCAATGAAAACACAAATTTCCGACAGTGCAGAAGAAGGCCATTCGGTCCATCAGGTCTTCACTGACCCTCTGAAACATTACATATGCCCACTTCCCCACAACCCTGTAACCCCACCTAACCTTTGGACACTAACGATCAGTTTAGCATGGCCAATCCACCTAACCTGCGCATCTTTAGACTGTGGGAGGAAACTGGAGGAAACCCATGGAGACATTGGGAGAATATGAACTCCACACTTTCACCCAAGGTCGGAATCGAACCCGGGTCCCTAGCGCTGTGAGACACCTTGCCACTGTGCCACCTTTGTAAGAGCCGGTGCAGACTCAATGGGCTGAATGGCCTCCTGCACTGTAAATTCTATGATTCTATGATTTCCACTGAAGCCTCTGGGTGTGCTCCCTATTTAGTCCCCTCTCGCTCTCTTTCAAGTCTCCAAGTCCACTGACTGCTCAAGCCTGCTCTGTCATCCAATACTTCCACATCATTCCACTTTCCCACTATATCCCCATATCTCTAGATACACTGAGTAACCAAAATATATCAATCTCAAATTACTTATAAAGTGTTACAGATTGGACAGCAATTGTGGCAATCAGTTTATGCACAGTAAGGTCCTACAGCAGTAGTTTGACAATGTTGTGCTAGTTGTTGTAATGTTGTTGGTAGGATAAGTACTGGCACAGGACATAGAGAAAATTATTCTATGAATAGTAACATGGGATCTTTTGGTGAATGGACCTCAATTTTCTGTCACACCAGTTCAGTTGAAGTGCCTAAATTCTGGAGTGTGTCTTCAATCACGTTCTGACTTCAAGGTGAGAGTGTTACTACTAGGCCGGACACTTTATGCTGGTCTCGTTATTTAGATTCTGTTTTCATGATTTATTGTGTTCACAATAATTCAATGCACTTAGTTTCTTTGAGAAAATGCACAATCTCAGTTTTCTCCAGAGATTCACTGTAGCCATTTTGTATTGTTTAAACTGGATTCCTAGCCAAGGAAGCCCAAAAGAGACCTGAGCAGAAATAGCAGGAAAAAAATAAAAGACTTAAATAAAGAAGAGGTGGAAACACGAATATCAGAGAAAAAAAGCTGGAATTGAGGGAAGAAAGGTAGCCAGTGAGTAAACAGAAAAATATTTTTTAAATAAGCTATTTGTCAACATATATATAAAAGTATAAATAGAAGTACTGGAAGCGTCCCATTAAGAATTGACTGTTCAATTAATACAATTTTGTTTAAAAGGAGGTTTTAAATAAAATTATTTTTTCGCCTTTAAAACTCTTTTAATTTAAATTATTTCTTTCTTCAAGGTTTCTACGCATCGTAAAAGCTTAGTTTTCAACTGAAAGGGGAATGCTTGGCTGACTTTGGGCAATACAATGGAGGGATGAAGGGTCAACTACCCTTTTGAATGGACTCTTCCAATATTTGCTTAGACCATTAGTGAATGGCCTTTAAAGTCTAGATTCCCTGCCAATGTCTATCATCTAGATCCCATTTATATATTCCACGTGTTGCAGTAGCTGTGAGCAGCTGTCAAATAACTTAGGAGGTTTTATTCACTCCCTTGATCATCTTCATCCAAGCAATTTGCGTCTACACAACTTAGTGCAAGAGATTACAGAGGAACCCATTATTATTTCAAAGGAGGCTTATTTGAGGCCAGAAGGACTAAGGTCCAAAATATTTTCTCCCTTTTAAACCATATCTCTGGACCTTTTATATAGGTTCCAGCTTACAAGAGGCTTTTGCTGTAGCATGCTGCAGCCTGGTTTTGTATAGATCGCTGGCCATCCCTTTGGGATGCCCAGTGGATACTAATCAAAGTGGCAAATCTGGCAGCTTCCTCTGGTACAGTGACTGCATGTTCTTTGAACAGAGACCTGAAGAGTTATCAATGCAGGTAGTGGAAGCCTTCACCCTAAAGAATTATATCACATCTTTTGAAATTCCATAATGTACAATGGCAGTCTGCTGCCACACATCTTCCTCTCACTCAGCGAGCACTTAAATACGTGGCTAGTTAAGTTTTTCTATTCACCAAAGAAAATTTGTGGTGAGTTAGGTGAACCTCTTTATGTAAATATAGAACATAGAACAGTACAGCACAGAACAGGCCCTTTGGCCCTCGATGTTGTGCTGAGCCATGATCACCCTACTCAAACCCACGTATCCACCCTATACCCGTAACCCAACAACACCCCCCATACCTTACTTTTTAGGACACTACGGGCAATTTAGCATGGCCATTTTGAGAAGTTTATTTATCTGGAGTGCATACCACTTTTGTTAAGAAGGACCATGTAGGTAAAGTAGGTTAGTGCAAGAAAGCAGTTAAAAAACATGTCTGCTGTACCACTTTTCCTGTCTGCACATACTGCATATTTACCTCTTACTTTTCCTTTTTGTTGTCCCAATACTACTTCCTCTTCTGCACTGCAGCTCTTTTCTTCATTTTGCTTCATGATTACATTTCTTTGAATTGTAATGTTATGCAGAGCCATTATTATCTTCAACATTTTAGCTGTGCTACAGCGAATTCTACTCCACTGCATAGCCTGAGCAATCCAAACAGTGGATTTTTGTTTCAGCATCCCAATGGTGTGTTCTACTGTAAACCCGATGAGATATGCATTTCTTTTGTATTAAGATTTTCAACAGAGCTGTCAGGTCTCCCAGATGTAGCACTTGGCACCCCTGTAACTTTTCAGACTGCAGGACATTGTGTGACAAAGTCGCAGGGCACACAAATATTCACATTATTTCTGTGATAACTTCATTTTGTGGAAGCCCACGTTGTCTACTACATGCTCATATATGCCCGTAAGTGGTTGAAAATGATGGAACAATTTTATTTTATAAAAAAGTACAACATGTCATATGGACACCTTAGCTTGACCCAAAATGGAGTCCAGGAGGGTCAGATGAATTTTGTCATTCCTTCATAGACAAAGAATTACCTCATGCCAGTCATTAAAAAGTAATGTCCATGGGTGGAGTGGCCTCCACATGAGAAAGCATTCAGGATGCAAAATCACTTGTGAATTTATAGCTCCTCTTGTCTAGATATTTACAGAAACTCAAATTTAATGGCTCCCCTCAGACTCAGCATCGATGAGCTCAAAACATATCAAATAGATGTAGCGAGAAACCACTTTATCACAAGCATGTGTGAACAGTCACCATTCATTCTGCATTGCTTAGCAATCACTTCTAACAACAAATCATCTGAGTGAATAATGGGAAGTATTGACCATGTGATCACATGATGGAACCTGACTAGAGATAACACACCTTATTATTCCAAGGATCAGCCAGGTGAAAGTCAATCTGCAGATCAACACAAGGGTCCATCCTCCAATAAGAAGAAAGGAACCCTGTCTAAATAAACAGTCTTTACAGGCAGTGAGAGAGGGGCTAATTTGTCTTCACCTATATGATTCATTTTCTACAGAAGCTCAGCCACAATGTCATAGAAAAAATGCAGAAACTTTTAACCTTTATTTATTTACAGAGAACCATGAGTAAAACCCATCAGGATTGTAATGCTTGGCTCTTAAAGGGCTAATTTAATTACATGATTTGTTTATTATTATTTGGTTACTTACCTAAGTGTACACTTCATCTCTAGAATTCACCTTTTGTGTGCATGCGTGCAACCGCGGTCGGTGTGTGTATATGCTGGTATGCTTGAGGGAGTGAGTGTTTTCATTGCATTTATATTTCGGGGTGTTGCATAAAAAAACATTTCACTTTTCTCTAATTTAAACTTACAAGAAAGCCTGTTACCTGTTTATTCTTTAAAGCTGCAACACGCAAAGGTTTACAACACTCCCTCTAAAATATACAGCATGTTGCGGACCACTGAGAGCGGAGGGAAAAGCTATCCTATCATCTCTCTTCATCCATAATAGTGCTATATTATTTGAAAGTTCAGGGTTGTTTTAGTGGTGTTGATTGAGGGATAGACATTGGCCAGGACTCTGGAGAATTCACTTCAAATGTCTTTGGATAATGTCATAGGATCTTTTATCTGAAAGGATAGTTTCCCCTAAGTTCATGCTTACCTCGAACAAAACTTCACATCGCCACTGGTATCTCACAAAATTAACTGATATCTTTTTGTTCTGTGATAACATTTTTGTGTGTGATTCATAGTATCTTGAGAATCATTTGATGTTTAAGTTCTAAATTCAGTTAATATTTCATGTTGGAACTATTGCAGCATGTTTTTTTTTACTCCAAGAGAGATTTTTCTATTATTCTGAAATGCATATTTTTTTTTGTTGTTTTTATGTGAGAAAGATTATTCCTGAGGTCTTTTTTTTTGATGGAGAAACAAATTAAATATTGAAAGCTTTTGAAATCAACAACTCAGACTAATTCCACACATTAGTATTTGTTTAAAGTCTTCACCATATACATGTATATTAAATTCAATACATGGGCTACATGTTTCAATTAACACTTTTATGGTAACTATATCCCATTTGGTAAAGCGATCATACTGCTTGTATTATAAGTTACCCTTGTCAGAAGCACAGTGCTAAATATTTTCAGCATCTCTCTTGCCTGACATTCATTGAACTACCCTGGTTTCCTAGTCATCAGGATTAATTGGTGGGGTTTGAAGCAGCATTTCCTATTCTACAGCTATAAAGCTAAGGGAACACAGTAAATTTATGGCACATCATTCATTTTTGTACAACTGAAGTTACACATCTTGAAACAAGTCCCCATATATAATCCTACAAACTATCTGCTTTTGTTGTTTGATGCCCTGCTGCCGCACTTTTGACAAAGTAATAAAGCGGAGGCAGCTCCAAGGAGCTTCTGGCCCACATTATTTTACAGATAAACTGTGTTTGTATTTACAACATTCAATATCATTCTTAA
Source organism: Scyliorhinus canicula (assembly GCF_902713615.1). Classification (NCBI taxonomy): domain Eukaryota; kingdom Metazoa; phylum Chordata; class Chondrichthyes; order Carcharhiniformes; family Scyliorhinidae; genus Scyliorhinus; species Scyliorhinus canicula. The sequence goes on along the minus strand of NC_052154.1, from coordinate 166,845,194 downwards.
AATTAATTCTGCAGTACTGGTTAAAGGGGATAATTTTACTTGTTAACAGAGCTGTAACTCTGGGGCCGCGAAGTGTGAAGTCCATCATCCACACTTTGATGACCGTGTCCTAACAGGTCCTCATTGTTTTATTTCTTTCAGCCAATACCTTGTCTGTATATATTTTACTTTAAATTTCCATTGTTCGCAGTCATTGTATGATATTTTTGAAATCTAAGTACACTATAACATATGGTTTTTCACTGCCTGCTTGGAATGTGATTTCTTCAGCCAGTAAAGTCAGAGAAGGTGTATTCAGGCAGGATTCACTATCTTTGAAAGGGAAATAGATGCTTATTCAATTGTTCTCATGTAGGTGGTTTTCTCCGAATAATTGCCATTTTAACAGATATTGATGTTATACTTATGGGCTTGAAATTATCTGAGTTAAATTTGACCTGTTGTTGAAAATCAATATTATGTTGGCTTATTTGCCATCTGGTACCATGGCAGCACTCAGCTATTATTTATGTGATAGTTGCTGGCACTTCATATATTGAATCCCTGGTCTTTATTGGTACCTTGTTGTTTTGAGCACTTTTTTGAACCTCCATCTCATTAGTGTTACTCCATTAATACAAGGCATATTAGTGTAATCGTCTCTATTTAATATTTTGCAAAATAAGTTTATTATTTGGTTTCTGCTCATCCTCCGATATATCCCCTTCGGTATTGGCACCTTTTCGGGTTCAATCCTCTTGCTGTTAAAGTACTGACTGACTTATTTGCTGTGTTATCTGCACCCTCTCCAAGCTCTTCTCTTTTGCCCTTCTCATTTGCAATTCTTCTTTTTAATTAACATTTTATTGAGGTATTTATGGTTTTATAACAATAACAGAAGAAACAGTGTACATACAAATATAAACATAGTGAAAAAGCCGTCTTCCTCCCTCACAGGTCCCACTTTTTCTAACCCTCTACTCAAAACTAAACTAAACCCCAACCCCCCCACCCCTCTTTTTCTGCTGATGGTTAATTTTCCCCAAAGAAGTCGACGAACGGTTGCCACCTTCGGACGAACCCTAACAGTGACCCTCTCAGGGCGAACTTGATTTTCTCCAGACAGAGAAAGCTAACCATGTCAGTTAGCCAGGTCTCCGACTTCGGGGGCTTTGATTCCCTTCAAGCTAATAATATCCATCTCCGGGCTACCAGAGAGGCAAAGGCCAGAACGTCTGCCTCTTTCTCCTCCTGGATTCCCGGGTCTTCCACCTCTGGACTCGGTGCCACCCTTGTTTTCAACACCTTGGATATGACATCCGCAAACCCCTGCCAGAATCCCCTAAGCTTCGGACATGCCCAGAACATATGGACATGGTTCGCTGTATCCCCCTTGGTTGTAGGAGCTGGAAGGTTGAGACCTGCCTGCGTAGGAAGTCCCGTGCCTGCAGGTACCTAAACTCGTTCACTCCCGTCAATTCAAATTTCTCCTCCAACTCCCTCAGGCTGGGAAAGCTCCCCTCTATAAACATATCTCCCTTCCTCTCGATCCCCGTTCTCTGCCATCTCCGTAACCCTCCATCCAGACTCTCCGGGGCAAACCGGTGATTATTACAGTTTGGGGACCAGACCGATGCTCCCTCCACTCCCACATGTCTCCTCCATTGCCCCCACACTCTCAGGGCTGCTACCACCACGGGGCTGGTGGAGTACCATACCGGCGGAAACGGCAGAAGTGCGGTTACCAATGCCCCCAAACTAGTGCCCTTGCATGATGTCGCCTCTACACACTTCACCCATACAAAGCCAGAGATCACCTTATTGACCCGTTTAAAGAAGGACCGTGGAATAAAGATGGGGAAACACTGAAACACAAAGAGGAATCTCGGGAGGACCATCATTTTCACTGTCAGTACCCTCACAGCCATTGACAGCAGGAGCACATCCCACCTTCAGAAATCTTCCTTTATTTGGTCTACGAGTTGGGCCAGATTTAGCTTACGCAGCCGTTCCCATTCCCGCGCCACCTGGATGCCGAAGTACCGAAAGCTTCCCCCTACCACTCTAAACGGCAGCTCCCCCAAGCGCCTCACCTGCCCTCTTGTCTGGATCGCGAAAATCTCACTTTTCCCCATGTTCAATTAATTATCCGAAAACCGGCCAAAATCCCCCAGAATACTCATAATTTCTTCCATCCCTTCTAGTGGGTCCGAAACATGTAAGAGCAGGTCGTCTGCGAATAGCGAGACACTGTGTTCCAGCCACCCCCTGGCCCAGCCCCTTGAGGCTCTCAACGCAATTGCCAGCGGCTCTATGGCCAGCACAAACAGCAGTGGAGTGAGGGGGAACCCTGCCTCGTCCTCTGGTGCAACCTAAAATAGCCTGATGTCAGCCTGTCACACTGGCCACAGGCGCCTGATACAACAGTCTGACCCAATCGATGAAGCCCCTTCCAAATCCAAACCGCCCCAATACCTCCCACAGGTAATCCCATTCCACCTGATCAAATGCCTTCTCTGCGTCCATTGTGACCACTACCTCCACGTCCCTACCCTCTGGGGGCATCATAATTACATTCAGCAGCCTTCTTACATTGGCCGCCAACTACCTACCCTTAACAAATCCCGTCAGGTCCTCCCCAATCACGTCCGGAACGCAGTCTTCAATCCTTGAGGACAAGATCTTGGCCAACAGTTTGGCGTCTACATTTAGTCAGGAGATCGGTCTGTAGTACCTGCATAGCCCCGGGTCCTTATCCCGCTTCAGGATCAGTGATATCGTGGCCTGTGACATCGTCGGGGGAAGCCCCCCTCTCTCCCTTGCCTCATTAAATGTCCTCATCAGCAGTGACCCCAGTATTCTAGAAAACATTTTGTAAAACTCCACTGGGTACCCGTCCGGTCCCGGGGCTTTACCAGACTGCATGGCCTTCAGCCCTTCTGCTGTTTCTTCCATCCCGATTGAGGCCCCCAGCCCTTCTACCAACCCTTTGTTCACCTTTGGAAACCTCAACCCCCCTAAGAATTGCCTCATCCCCTCCGGCCTAGCTGGGGCTTCCGACATACAGCCTGCTGTAAAACTCCTTAAGCGTCTTATTAACCCCTGTTGAATCTCCAACCAGGTTCCCATCCCTGTCCCTTACTTTCCCAATCTCCCTGGCTGCCTCCCGCTTTCTGAGCTGCTGTGTAAGCATACTGCTGGCCTTCTCCCCATATTCATACATCACTCCCCTCGCCTTCCTCAGCTGCTCCACCGCCTTCCCTGTAGTTAACAAGCCAAACTCAGCATGTAGCCTCTGTCGTTCCCTTCGAAGCCCTGCCTTTGGGGCCTCCGCATAACTCCTGTCGACCTCTGGTATTTCCTTTATCAGTCAGTCCGTCTCTGCTCTTTCTACTTTCTCCCTGTGGGCCCGTATCGAGATCAGCTGCCCTCTAACCACCGCCTTCAGCGCCTCCCAGACCATTGCAGCCGAGACGTCCCCCGTGTCATTAACTTCCAGATAGTTGTGGGTACATTTCCTCAGCCGCCCACACACCACCTCATCCGCTAAGAGTCCAACATCCAGCCTCCAGTGCAGGTGTTGGCCACCCTCCTTGCTCACCTGTCGGTCAACCCAGTGCAGGGTACGATTCAAGATCGTGATCGCTGAATCCTTAGTGTATACTACCCCCGTCAGTAAAGCCCTGTTCAGGATAAAAAAGAAGGCAACCCGGGAGTGCACTTTATGCTTGTGCGAGTAGAAGGAAAACTCCTTCACCCGCGGTGGCCCAGAGCTCCATGGGTTCCCCCCCCCCCCATCTGCTCCATAAACTCCTTTAGCTCCCTTGCCATTGCTGGCACCCTGCCTGTCTTTGAGCTAGACCGGTCTAGCCCTGGGTCAATGACTGTGTTGAAGTCCACACCCCCCATGACCAACTTATGCGAATCCAGGTCCGGGATTTTCCCAAACATCCTCCTTATGAACTCCACATCTTCCCAATTTGGTGCGTACACATTCATGAACACCACTGGCAGCCCTTCCAGCTTTCCACTAACCATGATGTACCGACCCCCCACCCCACATCCGCAACTATCCTTCCTGCCTCAAAGACACTTGCTTGTTGATCAGAATCGCGACCCCTTTAGTCTTAGAGTCCAGCTCTGAGTGGAAAATCTGTCCGAACCATCCCTTCCTTAATCTGACCTGGTCAGTTACTCTAAGTTCCGTCTCCTGCAACATTGCCACGTCCGCCTTCAGTCCTCTCAAATGCGCGAACAGGCGTGCCCTCTTAACCGGCCCATTTAGCCCTCTTATGTTCCATGTGATCAGCCTGGTTGGGGGGGCTCCCCTTCTCCCCACACCAATCAGCCATCACCCTTCTTGGGCCAGTCCCCAGCTTGCGCCCCACGCATCCTCAGGCCCGGCCCCAGGCAGGCTCCATCCCTGACCTCTCTATTGTCCCCCAGCAAAAGTCCCTCCCCCATCAGCAGAACATTTCCCCCCCTCCCCCCACAGTAACAGCACTATGCAAACCACCTCCTTCAACAAGCATAACATCTGCTCACCCACCACTGCGCTTCCATGAGCTAGCCCGCCCAGCTAGCTTGGTGGTCCCGCCCATGGCGCCAGACATTTTCCCACCCTATTGTTTCCCCCCCAACTCAGACACACATAGGCAAACGAAAGCAATCCCAATCCAATTGCCCGAAAGAAACACAAAGAAAATCAAAAAGATCCAACATCTAACATTCACACCTCCATCCCCTATCAATGGAAATGAAAACTTCAACTCACACAGCTCAGCCGCAGGCCCCAAATCAATACAGAAGGCATTACAGATAAGATCCAAAAACAATTTTTTCAACATGAACGCTGCAGCAAAGTTGAGTTCAAGCACCTCTGTCCGCTACCAGCCCTTTCCTTCTAGCGAAGTCCATCGCTTCCTCGGGCAACTCGAAGGAGAAATGTTGCTCCTCATGAGTGACACAAAGACAGGCCGGATACAGAAGTCCAAACTTGACCTTCTTCTTGAAAAGTGTTGACTTTATTTGGTTGAACCCTGCTCTTCTCCTGCACACGTCCGCGCTCAGATCCTGGTATATACGCAGGATTCTGTTCTCCCATTTACAGCTCCATGTCTACCTGGCCCACCGTAAGATATACTCCTTGTCCAGGTACCTGCGGAATCTCACCACCATTGCCCTCGGGGGGCGCGGCTTCCTCGCGAGCGCTCTGTACGCCCTGTCCACCTCCAAGGGTCGGGTGAACGTCCCCTCCCCCAAGAACTTCTCAAACATGTCCGCTATGTATGCCCCTGCGTCCGTTGCTTTGGATCCCTCCGGGAGACCCACGATTCTCAAGTTCTGCCAGCGGGACCTGTTCTCTTGATCCTCCACGTTCTCCTGGACTCTTTTCTGCTGGTCTCTCAACATCCCCACCTCCAACTCCACTGCAGCTTGGTGTTCCTCCTGCTCAGTGACTTCTCCACTTTCTGGATCGCCCGATCTTGAGCATCCAGTCTGAGTTCCAGCTGCGCAATTGATTCCTTAATCGGGTCCAAGCATTCCAGTTTCTGCTTGGCGAAGCCCTCCTGAATGAACTGCATCAGCTGCTCTGTTGACCGCTGGGTCGTCGAGCCAGGACTCCGGTCATCTGCCATGCTTTCTCCCGCTGCAGCCTCAGCCCAAGCTTTCTCTGTTTGCCTATTTCTTCCTTTGCGAGCACTCCTGATCTGCCTCTCCATGCACTGATGTTGGATTCCTCTTCACAATTGCATCCAACATCAATTTTCCGAATCAGATCCAACAAAAAATCGGGGAAAGAGGTCCAAAGGTCCAACCTGAGCGGGAGCCACCAAATGTGCGACCTACTCCTTCATGGCCGCCACCGGATGTCCTCATTTGCAATTCTCAGTGGATCTTGTGCCCCTTCTTATTTGAATGTTGATTCTATCAAATTAACCTATTCTATATTGTATTCTGTTTTCAGTTAAGGTTTGTGCGTCTATTCCAGTTAATTTTAGACCTGTATTTGTTGTGTTACCATCTTTTGAGGCAGGTAGGTGCTAATAAAATAATTTCCTCCCAATCAGAGTGCATATCTGCAATACTCACCTGGGCTGGCCTACACGTGACTCCAGATCCAAAGCAATGTGGTTGACTCTTAAATACTCTCTGAAATGGCCTAAAAAAAACCTCTCCGTTGTATCAAAACTACTACAAAGTCTAAAAAGAAAGAAAGCAGACGTCAAGGCAACATTTGATTGAATATGGCATCAAGAAGCCAGAGCAAAACTGGATTTAATGTGAATCGGGGGTAAAACTCTCCATTGGTTGAGGTCATACCTAGCACAAAGGAAGAAGGTGTGGTTGTTGGAGGTTAGTCATCTCAGTCCCGGGATATCAGTGCAGGAGTTCCTCAGGTTAGTATCTTATGCCATATCCAACGGGTGAGAAACACTCCTAGTAAGCATGGTAGGATACAAAGAAATAAATTTATTAAGATACACTCCTGAACTCCCATTCCTCAAAGGGTCACCCTCCCCGACCTGCACCCAGTCCAGGGTTTTTATACTTGGAACCTTCCGTGTTAAGGGGGAATTACCGGAAGGAATCATACTCGTTATGAGGTAATTGGAACGGATGGTGCACACTCCCCTACTTCCCAGAAGGTCATAATACCAACCATCTCCAAGTGCTTTATCAATGACCTTCCTTCCAACATAAGGTCAGATGTGGGGATGTTCGTACATTATTGCACGATGCTCAGCATCATTCGTGACTCCTCAGACACTGAAGCAGTCCAAATGTAGTAAGACCTGGACAATATCCAAGCTTGGGCTGACAAGTGGCAAGTAACATTTGCGCCACACCAAGCATTCACCAACTCCAATAAGAGAGAATCAAACCATCGCCCCTTGACATTCAATGGCATTACCATCACTGAATCTCCCACTATCATCCTCCTGGGGGGTCATCATTAACCAGAAACTGAACTGGGCTAGCCATAGAAATCTTGTGGCTACAAGAGCAGGTCAGAGGCTCCGACTCCCCAAAATCTATTTGCCACTACAAGGCATAAGTCAGAAGTGTGATGGAATGCTCCCCACTCGCCTGCATGAGTGCAACTCCCAACAACACTCAAGAAACTCAACACCATCCAGGACAAAGTAACCCACTTAATTGGCACCCTGTCCACAAACATGCATTCTCTCCGCCACCACCATCTACAAGATTCTGCTGGAACCCCAAGGCTCCTTAGGCAGCACCTTCCAAACCCACGACCACTACCATCTAGAAGGGCCAAGACGACAGATGCATGGGAACACCACCGCTGGAAGGTTCCCCACCAAGTCGCTGACCGTCCTGACTTGGCAATATTTTGCCATTCTTTCATTGTCGCTGGGTCAGAATCCTGGAATTGTATAATGGAAGGTGAAGTCCAACCAAATGATCTGGACCACTGATGCAGAACATGCTTTTCCAAATCTCAAAAGATGTACGTTACGCTAACCATGTCTGAGCTACTCCAGACTGCTACTGATCTCTGGGTCCGGATGGGATCCCTGGTTGTGTACTCAGAGCATGTGCGGACCAGCTGGCAGATGTGTTCACGGACATCTTTAACCTGTCCCTACTCCGCTCTGAGGTCCCCACATGCTTCAAGAAGATGACCACCATATACCGGAAAACCAGACAGCCTATGTGGCAAAATTTGGTTCCAACTCCATCTCCGAGTTTGCTGACGACACGATCTCTAATAACGACGAGTCAGAATATAGGAGGGAGATAGAGAACCTAGTGGAGTGGTGTAACAACAACAATCTCTCCCTCAATGTCAGCAAAACTAAAGAGCTGGTCATTGATTTCAGGAAGCAAAGTACTGTACACACCCCTGTCAGCATCAACGGGGCCGAGGTGGAGATGGTTAACATCACCAAAAATCTGTCCTGGTCCACCCACGTCGACGCTGCCACAAAGAAAGCACACCAGCGCCGATATTTCCTCAGGATACTAAGGAAATTCAGCATGTCCACACTGACTCTTCCCAACTTTTGCAGATGCACCATCAAAAGCATCCTATCTGGCTGTATCACAGCCTGGTATGGCAACTGCTCGGCCCAAGACCAGATGAAACTTCAAGAGATGTGAACACAGCCCAGTCCATCACGTGAACCTGCCTCCAATCCATTGACTCTATCTACACCTTCTGCTGCCTGGGGAAAGCAGGCAGCATAATCAAAGATCCCTCCCACCCGGCTTACTCACTCTTCGACCTTCTTCCATCGGGCAGGAGATACTAAAGTCTGAGAACATGCACGAACAGTTTCAAAAGCAGTTTCTTCCCCGCTGTTACCAGACTCCTAAATGATCCTCTTATGGACTGACCTGATTAATGCTACACTCCTGTATGCTTCACCCGATGTCAGTGTCTATGTATTTACATTGTGTACCTCAATGGCCTCACAGTAGCATGGTGGTTAGCATCAATGCTTCACAGCTCCAGTGGTCCCAGGTTCGATTCCCGGCTGGGTCACTGTCTGTGTGGAGTCTGCACGTCCTCCCCGTGTGTGCGTGGGTTTCCTCCGGGTGCTCCGGTTTCCTCCCACAGTCCAAAGATGTGCGGGTTAGGTGGATTGGCCATGCTAAATTGCCCGTAGTGTAAGGTTAATGGGGGGATTGTTGGGTTACGGGTATACGGGTTACGTGGGTTTAAGTAGGGTGATGATTGCTCGGCACAACATCGAGGGCCGAAGGGCCTGTTCTGTGCTGTACTGTTCTATGTTCTATGTGTTGCCCGATTATGTATTTTCTTTTTCTTTTATTTTATTTTCATGTACTAAATGATCTGTTTGAGCTGCTTGCAGAAAAATGCTTTTCACTGTACCTCGATACACGTGACAATGAACAAATCCAATCCAATCATAGGGTGCTCCTACACCACATGGATTACAGTCATATCAGAAGTTGGCCCACCACTACCTTCTCAAGGGCAATTAGGAACGGGCAATAAACACTGGCCGAGGCAGCTATATCCACATCCCATGAATTAATAAATAAAAGGAGCATTGGTAGAACAATACCTCTTCATAATTGATCTGCATTAAACTCATGGATTGATTGTCAACATACTCAGTAACTATGATGAGAAGACAGAGTAAACATGGTTTTAAGTATAGTTGAAGCTTTCAGTGTCAGGTTGAAGCTTGAAAATTCTTGCGCTCTTTTTCAATTGTTGACAGTAATCTCATGACAGTAATTTAAGTCACAGATAAATAGACTGGGTGTTCTCAGATAAGTGCAGGTAGTGGTGCTACCGAGCCACTGGACATTGAAGTCCACTACCCAGAGTACATTCTGGGCCCACCCTCAGTGCTTCCTCCAAATGGTGTCCTTACAAATTACAAATAGTGTTTCCATGGGTTTTGAATGTATTCCTGGTCAATCTAGTCTTGAAGTAGATGAGAGTGTGAAACCAACTTAGCCTCTTCTGCGGAGAGTTCCAGCCCAGCCTGAAAGACAAGTTAGAGGAGCATGAAAAGATGGGCATAATCAAGAAATTGACAATGCCTGCGGACTGGATTAGCAACATGATAGCAGTGGAAAAATCTGGAAGATAGAGAGTGTCCACCGGTTGAAAGGACTTCAGTAATAGTTTCAAGGGACCTCACTACACCATGCCAACCAATGAAGAAATTTTGCCGCAACTTACCAAGGCAAAAGACTTTTACCACCTTCGATACGAAGCATGGAAACTGGCAAGTGAAACTGGATGAAAGTCGTTGTTTTTTGATTATGTTCTGGATGCCATTTGGGAGGTGCAAATGATTGCACATGCTGTTTGGCATTTCTACTGCTCTGGAACAGTGTGCACACGGACAGCATGAGATAATCAATGATCTTCCAGGAGTGGATGTGATCATGGATGATCTGCTGGACTATGGACATGGAGATACGATAGAAGAAGCCATTGCAGACTCTGATCAGTATCTAGTCAGACTGTTCATCGGGGATCAAAAGATGAACCTGACGCTGAACAAGAAAAAACTGCAACTGAAAATGACTGAAGTCAAGTACACAGATCGTATACCTACAGTAAAAGGCCTTTTCCTTGATCCTGATAAGATGCGAGTTGTATCAGAGATGCAACAATCAATAGATGTAAAGGCAGTAAAATGATTTGTTGGATTTGTGAACTACCTAAAAAAATTCTTGCACAATTTGTCATCAGAATGCGAACTTTTAAGCAAACTGACTGCAAAGAAACTTCAGTTATATTGGGACACAGAGCAAACAGCTGATTCCACTTGAATCAAACAATTAGTGATGATATAACATCTTTGCTGGGCCCACGGTAGCATTGTGGATAGCACAATCGCTTCACAGCTCCAGGGTCCCAGGTTCGATTCCGGCTTGAGCCACTGTCTGTGTGGAGTCTGCACATCCTCCCCGTGTGTGCGTGGGTTTCCTCCGGGTGCTCCGGTTTCCTCCCACAGTCCAAAGATGTGCAGGTTAGGTGGATTGGCCATGATAAATTGCCCTTAGTGTCAAAAATTGCCCTTAGTGTTGGGTGGGGTTACTGGGTTCTGGGGATAGGGTGGAGGTGTTGACCTTGGGTAGGGTGCTCTTTCCAGGAGCCGGTGCAGACTCGATGGGCCGAATGGCCTCCTTCTGCACTGTAAATTCTATGATATATTATCTCAACTGTGAAGCAACCCTGCAGTGTGATGCCAGCGAAACAGGACTTGGAGCAACTATCATGCAGCAAGGCCGACCAGTTGTGGTTTCAATAGAGCGTTAATGCAAATTGTACAACACTATACGCAGATTGACAAAGTGTGCCTGGTTATTGGCCTTGTTTGTGAGCATTTTAATCAGTACCTGTTTGGGAGAAAGAAAATAAGTAATGGTAAGTCTGACTACAAGCCACTTCAAAGCACCTTTTGCAAACCTCTTCTATCTGTTCTGAAGTGTCTGTTTTCAGACTTATCATTTGGAAGTGAAGCAGAAGCAGGGGAAGCGGGTGTACATCGCCGACAAGCTGTTGAGATCTGCACTGCCTTTGAAGGAAAGAGATGAGAGGAGAGATGCTGAAGTATAGCCAGCAAGCCATCAAGGAATTTTAGTGTACTCTGAGGAAGGTAAGAGAAGTAGTTTTATGAGCCACACATGAGCAGTGAGATTAACCAGTGCAATACTTGAAAAGAACATCAAGCGAAGCAAGCTAAAGAGCCGCTCATAAGTCATTACATCCCAGAAAATAATAGAAAACACAGTTCTTTTGTTCATGCATGATGACTTTATCTGTAGGCCACGGATGTGTTAATAATCTTTTGGGTTGTCTATGATAATGTCAAAGATGAAAGGCTTTGGCATAATCTGTACCTATATGGTAATTACGCCGTTGGGATCTCATATGCCCAGAATCCTTGGGGGAATATGTGCTTCTCCGCTAAGGGGATGGGGCAATTTAAAGTACTTCCAATATAAAGCTGACCGTTCAGGGATCGGCAGGCACTCACTTGTTTGGGTAGCGCCAAGTGCCCTGTATCCAGGGCTCTTGAAATAAATTGTCATTCACTCAACTCAGTGTCAACTCCTGCTTTTTGCAGACACAAAACTGGTGACGAGGAGTAACTTGGTCAACTGTCGATACTGAGGCCTTGCAGCTCAGCCACTCCCTGACGTTCATGCTGTAAGTCGGAGCCCGCGTTTCTTTGCCATGCCATTGTTTGGACGGCTGGATGCCTTTGATGGCGATGTTGTATTTTGGGCCTGGTATACAAACCTTTCCCTTATATGGGATTATCTGGCGGCTTATGTACCAGCCAGTACCGGACACCTGCACGTTCGACTAGTTAGTGGAGCACGTCAGACAGCATTTTAGCCCATCACCGTCCATAATCATCCAGCGGTATCGATTTAACACGGCAGAGCAAGCCCCGGGTGAGTCAGTCACAGAGTTCATGACCTGATTTCAGAAATTCGCTGAATTTTGTGAATACAGGACTTAATTATCCGCGATGTTGCTCGATCGCCACATTTGCGGCATCAGAGATGCAGAGACGCACTGGAGGCTCTTAGCTGAGCCTTCCCTGAATCTTCAACAGGTGCTACAGATCTCTTTGTCTTGAGAGAGCGTGGGGTTCAGGAAATAAAGGGCATAGAGGTAAACGCTCTGAAATTAGGTCCCTCCTGTGGTGCACCCCTACCCCGTGACAGACGGTGAGGACCAAGCCCATTGGTACAGGCCCATCCACTGTGATGGGACCACTACCCGGAGTCCGTGAGGGCGATTCATCTCCGTGTGAGATGTGTGGCCCCCAGCGCGACCGTGGGCAATGAGGGTCCAGCGGTCTTGGCGACCCAGCTGGGGTAAACGTCTGTCCAGAGATAAGAACTTTATTTGGACAATCCAGACACAAACTTTCACTTGGAAGATGCAGACAAAGAGTATGCCATGCAATTGCATTGCCTGGCGGTGCCCTGCGTGGCCCTTGTCCGTGACCCCGTTCAGGTGAATGACCACATGCTGAAAATGGAGTTGGACACTGGGGCGGCTTTGTCTGTGGTGGCTCAGTGCACTTTTGACCACATTCGATGGGAAGTCCAGACTTTGGCTTTGATGGACACGGCGGCTCATTTGGCTAAATACACAGGAGAACAACTACAAATCATGGGGACAGTGTTGGCGCCCATTGTGTGCTCCAATTCGGAATTTGGCATCTGCCTGCATCAGGCAAAGTGCGTGTTCTATGCCTAAGAGGTGGTCTACTTAGGTTCTTGCGTGGACCCCGATGGGTTGGATCCAGTGGCAGAAAAGATAGGTGCCATTCAGTTATCCCCTGCTCCGATGGATACACTGGAATTCAGCTCGTTTCTTGGCTTGGTGAACTATTTTGGGAAATTTGTCCCAAACCTTGTAGCTGTACTGGCCCCTCCACATCTGCTCTTAAAGAAGCACCAGGGCTTGGGCTAGTACGACCCAGGTGGCTTTCATAGAATTATAGAATTTACAGTGCAGAAGGAGGCCATTTGGCCCATCGAGTCTGCACCGGCCCTTTGAAAGAGCATCCCACCCAAACCCACACCTCCATCCTATTCCCATAACCCACGGCCCATCCACCTAACCTGCACTTCTTTGGACTGTGGGAGGAAACCGAAGCACCCAGAGGAAACCCACGCAGACAAGGGGAGAAGGTGCAGTCACCGCACAGACAGTAACCCAAACCGGAATCGAACCTTGGACCCTGGAGCTGTGCAGCAACAGTGCCAACCACTGTACTATTGTGCCACCCATGAGTCGGCTTTCTGACTTATCAAGTGATGGCTGCCATCCTCTGGCGTGCTGCTGTACTACAATTCAGGCAAGCATTTTGTCGTCACCTGAAATGCGACACTTTATGAAATTGTGGCCCTTTTGGCCCATTGGATGCTGGATGGTAGAGCACGACCGATCTCTTTTGTATCCGATAACTGACTGCGGCTGAACGCAAGTACGCTCAGATTGAGAAAGAGGGTCTGGCAGTGGTGTTTGGTGTAAAACAAATTCCACCAGTACGTATGCAGTCGCCACTTTAACATCATTACGGGCTATAAGACTCTACTGGGCCTCTTTCCTGAGGACAAAGCCATGCCACCCAATGCGTCGACACGCATCCAGCGCTGGGCACTACTACTGGCTGCATGAGTACTCTTTTTGAACATCGGCCGGGGACCCACATAGCAGGTGCGCTGAGCCGCTTGCCCCTCCCTACCGAGGCCTCGCCTCCCACCCAGGTGGACAAGGTCATGGACTTCATGGACTCTCTGCCGGTCACCACATCATGCAACTGCGAATGGACCCGATCCTTGCCAAGGTGCAGCATTTCGTCTTCGTCGATGGCCAGCATAGACAGTTGAATGGATGTTAAGGAATGGGTTAAGAAACATTCCAATTAGATGTCTCATTGATCCAATAATTGACACTGATATGTAAAGAGGCTACAGCTGGCCTTTGGAGCATGTGATGTGATGATAGAGTTTGGTGCTGAGTGTGTTCAAAGAAAAGTGTTTGGGAAAAGGAACAGATCTCTTGACTCTACTCAACAGCAGCCAGAGACTAACAGTGGTAGCGGAGGATGGTTGCTGTGTAAATGTAAAGCGTTGAAACATACAACTTTTCCAGGAAAAAATAAATAAAACTTTTCATCAACCAAGGAGTAAGTGAGAAGGGAAAAAAAAAAGAAAATATGGCTGAACCTAGGATAAAGATGGCTCTTTTCTCTCCCTGCAGATGCTGCCAGAACTGCTAAGATTTTCCAGCCTTTTCTTTTTGGTTTCAGATTCCAGCATCCACAGTAATTTGCTTTTATCATAACTATGTGGTTGTTATGAGATCTTGCAAATTGCCAGCAGAAAAAGATGTCTGCAGAACTCATTGTGGGAATGTACCTTTGAATCTCCACAGTGTAAAACCTTGGTCCTGTGTATCCTTTGATAACTGTAGCCATCTAAGATGGCCACCTGCAAAGGACCATGGGAATTATGGCCAACCCAGGACTCGGACAGATACACAGCCTATGTGTATCTAAAATACAGGTAACCAGACCTGACCGAAACCCCCGCTCGTTTACATTTTAATGGCCCATTTTCCCAGGACAATAGAACTCCAATCTAGCAACCGGTACAGCCACAGACTGATCGGCGCCACTCCCCTTGCTCAGGAAGCACAACTGCCATGGTCAATGACCGCGAAGGACCTGCCCAGCTACCAAGGCACCCGCCCCTTTATTGGCCGAAATCGAAGAGAGTGATCAGAGCCCTGTCGAACTATTGGGTCCAAGGTTAAGGAGCGCCCCAAAGAGCAGAAATCCCAGGGGGATAAAAGAGAGGATAGCCATGTGTTCTGTCTCTCTTGGATCCGGCCTGTGCCTAACCCAATTGCAGCAGGAACAGCCAGCTAAGTTCAAGACCAACGATCACTACCTGACGGATGAGCCCAGCAGAGACAGAGCCACTTTCTGCGAACCAGCCAAGTAAAATCCAGATAAAGGCCTTATCCATTTACACAGTGCCGGTCGCCCTGAAGTTAAGTATAGGTTATTGTAGCTGATAGGTGTAGTTTAACTCGTAGTAGATATTGTGTTTGCATGTTGAGATAACGCTTGTGTATGTAAATTAACCATCTTTTGACCTAACTAACTGGTTGTATGGTCATTTGATCGATATAAGGGAAAGGCTTGTGGTTCACCGAGATAAATAAATAGAACAACATAACTTATTAAGAAATTGATGGAAAAAACTTTTGTCACGAACATGATTTTTTCACCTTGTAACAAGGGGCTACATAACTCTCGTTACAAGAGTATGACATTCTTCTGGAAATTTCAGTTTTCAAAATCACTTTTTTAATCCATAAGAGTTTTATAATCTGAGCAGGATCTCGGAATAATACTTTATCACATAAACATTGAAATATTTTGAGAACAAACTAGAAACAATAAGACCATGTTGAAATCTTTATTTCATACTGTTTACCACCTTGGCTTCAGATATATGGCTTGTCATTTTTGAAATCTTGCCTGCTATCAGGTCACTTCACAAGCTATGAAGAAACGAGCCCCAATTTGTCCAATCCTTCCCAACAATCTCTCTGTTCTGCTATTTGTAAATCTTATTTGAGCCATCTTCTGCCCCTCTATATGATTTTTATTGAACGGGGAGCAGAGCTGTTCACAGTGCTCCAAGTGTAGTCTAACCAAGGCTTTGTTTAACATGACTTTACTGCTTTTCAATTCTATCCCTCTAGAAATCCATTGCTTTGTTTTTGTTTTTCTATAGTTTTATCTTCAACCAGCCATTGTTCTAAATATTAGCCTTTTGCGCAGAATTTGGTCAAATACCTTTTGCAAGTCATGGTATACAGCATCATGTTTCCACGGTCTACTTGGGATGTCACGTTCTTTAAAAAGTCAAGAAAGTTGGCCAAAAAGAATCTAACCTTTCTGAATCCTTGTTTGCTTCTTGCTCAGTTATTATCACATAGATAATCTTTAAGCTTACTTCTGGTATTTTGCACAATTTTACACAGCTCTGAGGTAAAGGCAAGATGCACAACTCACTTAGGTCTATTCTGTTACTCTTTTTGACAATTATGCCAGTAGTCCATTTTCAATTTACTGGGATTTATTGAACAGCAATTTTATTGTGAACCACTGGCTCTGCGCCATTAACTTTCGCATCAATTTGGCAGATTCCTGTATATATAGATGGATAGGATTTCTGCTGGACTGACGCAAAAGGTATGGCAGCAAAGGGCGAGAAGATCTGATGAAATTCTCAGCAATTCATATCACCCTGGAATGGTTTTTTTGGCACTTCCATTTCATATATGTTGACGTCATTAATTGGATTTGGTTATTTCTATTTAAGGAGAACAGAATATACTCAAACTTAACTGCGACCGATTCCATGGTACTGTCATTAGTCAAAAGTAGCAGAATTAGCTTGGGCGAGATTTTCTGGGCGTTCCTGCCAAGGAGATCTTGTCCCACTGAAGTTGACCACCGTGTGGGGTCCCTGCTGGTAGGATGAGAATAAACGCTATTGACTTGGGTGGAAATAGAAGATCCGGCCGGCAGCCAATGGTGAGCCGCTTCTGCTGCAGGAAGACCACCGCAGGGGGCTGGAAAATTCTGACCTTTGAGAATAAGTATGTTAATATGTCATGTTTAATCTAAATATAAAGTTAAGATTGCAGCAGATCTAAAATGGTCCTCTGGCTCCAGTGTGTCTAGCTTTCCAGAAGATAGGCTTTTATTTTTGGCTCTCAAATAACGTTAACGAATCACTTAAGCCAGGAAAACTTTGTTTGGGAGTTTCAAACAACTCCCTCGCATGGATCATTCAGTTTGGAAATGTCCGTGATGTGTTTATGGATTATTTTATGTATGATTACAATTTGCTGTGGAGTCAATGCGTTTTAAAGGTTAATGAGATATTTAAGCTTCTGGCTTGAAAGACAGAAAGACTGAACCATAAAAATTGTGGTAACGTGGGTGATCCTGGTGAAACATAACTGAAAATAAGCGCAGATAAATGTTGCAGACTATAAGACTCCAGTCATGGCTGTATGTAGCTTTACATGATCTCTACTTTTGAATGCAAGTCCCTTCCACAGCTTGTTCCTTTACTGTGGGAGTGACAATCCAGTGCAGACCTCCTTGATTGCACTTTGCCTGACTTGTGGGAGAGGCGCAGGGTTGGTGGAAGAGTGAGGAACGGATAGTTGACCAGCTTCCAGACTATTTACTGCAGTGATACATAAATCTGTGCTGTTCGTGTTATTTTATTTGGTCTTTGGATGTGATGCTGGCAAGGCCACATGGAATAACCATCTTTGCTTGGCCTGAGAAGGTGGGTAGATCGCCTCCTTGAACTGCTGCAGTTCTTGGAATTCTGCTCACTCAATAGTGTTAGGGGTAGAATTCAAGGATATTTACCCAACGTCTATTAGGCCTAAAGGGGATCTTGGACTGAATAGTGTTCTCACAACATTACAATGCTTATTTGTCCCGGTGGTGGTCAGCATGGCAGGACTTGGTACTTTGAGATGATAGCTTCTCTCTCTACAAAATCATGCAATGAAATACTCATAATTTTTTTGACAGGTTGTTTATCTGATATCGGCTTTAGTGAGTTGCAATAGGATGGTTAAAGTTGTTATCTTCTGATCCTTTTGTCTAAATCGTTTCATTGCCTTGCCTTTTCCTATTAATGTAATGTTTTCAGTCTTGCAATCCCCTCCCAAACCATAGAGCAGGCAGGCGGCACGGTAGCACAGTGGTTAGCACTGTTGCTTCACAGCACCAGGGTTCCAGGTTCGATGCTCGGCTTGGGTCACTGTCGGTGCAGAGTCTGCGTGTTCTCCCTGTGTCTGTGTGGGTTTCCTCCCGGGTGCTCCAGTTTCCTCCCACAAGTCCCGAAAGATCTGCTGTTAGGTAATTTGGACATTCTGAATTCTCCCTCTCTGTACCCGAACAGGCGTCGGAATGTGGCAATTAGGGGCTTTTCTAGTAACTTCATTGCAGTGTTAATGTAAGCCTACTTGTGACAATAAAGATAATTTTTTAAAAAGAACAGTTTACAGACTCTGGCCTGTTGTTCTTCAGCTGCCTGGAACTCTCAATCTGCAATTCCTTCCCCAAACCCCTTTACGTTGCCACCTCGCTGTCTCCTTAATATCTATTTCTTTGACTAAGTTTTGTTCACCTCCCCCTAATATCTCCTCATCCTCAGCATTAAGATATGCATCTTAAGCTGATAATGAAAAAGACAGGTATGAAGTGATTCTCACTGCAATGCAACCTTTCCCATATTGCCTTCCTTCGATGTATGAATGTTATACACTAAAATAACTTCTACATATTTATCTGCTTTCAAACATGATTCTGTCAAAGAAAAGCTATAATGCTTCGTGTATTACTTACTCTGACGTACCTTCTCTTAAGGATCCTTTACTTCTTGCTGCTGCACTGCATACATTTATACTGGCCCTTTGCCATTCTTACTTCATTTTATTTCCTGCTGTAATGAAGCGGTTCTGTGATTTTTCATCTTAAAGACATTGCATACATGCAACTTATGTAAATGTCATTGGAACAGTAAGAACACCTAGTGCTTCTCTTGGCCTTTCTAGACTTTTCCTTGAAATAGTGTTGGCCTTCTTGTTTCATGACAAATGAGGAGTGAGCGAAGTGCTGGACAGGTTTACGGGTAGTGGTCTTAAACATTTTTTATGACCTGATTGATGCCCATTTCTGGCTGCTAAATATGTCATTAGCCTGTCCCATATTATTTTGTGTGTTCATGCTTTTAAAAGATAATACTTTGATTTCTTTGAATTTTGCTGGCTTTTACTTTTAAAGCAACACCGAGAAAGACTGCTGTTAGGTGCGCATTCCAGGCTGTTGTGGTGTACAAGCAGCTCTTTCTTATCGTGGACTGCTTGTACGTTGCAAGGGAGTTTGGCATTTTCCCCATCTCAGGGCAGTTTTCTGATTCTTTCTGTGAAAGCTGGAGTGAGAAATGATTGGGGCCGAGAGCTATGTATGCAGGAGGAATGCATGAAACCTTGCAAATAATCAGTAAGGAAAAGGTACTTAAAGTTGAGAGCAGGTAGTGAAAGCCATGAGAAGAATAGTAGGGAATTAGAATCAGCAGGAAATAAAATGAAGTAAGAATGGCAAAGGGCCAGTATAAATGTTTGCAGTGCAGCAGCAAAAAGCAAAGGATTCTTAAGAGAAGATACGTCAGAGTAAGTAATGCACGAAGCATTATAGCTTTTCTTTGACAGAATCATGTTTGATAACAGATAAATATGAAGAGGTAATTTTAGTGTATAACCTTCATAAATCTAAGGAAGGTAATACGGGAAAGGTTGTATTGCAATGAGAATCTCTTTATACCTGTCTTTTTCTTTATCCAACTTCTACTTCATAATTACTTATAACAACCTTTTTTAAATAGTTTTGCAACTCCAGCAGTCTTATATATCTCTTTTTCTCAATTTTCCTTGATTATTTACTGTCACTTTCAGTACCTGCTGTCGGCAGTTTCAATACAATTACCAAGCCGACTGTGCTTTCACGCTTATGTCAAGCATTCACTTATTTTAATTACTGTCAGGGATGTACTATAAAAATAGTGACATGTTTTCTTCTCCCGTTACATTTTTGCACTTGGTACAGACTAGGAAAATGCAGAGAAAAGAATATAGGCATTCCTGATAAGGCAGGTTTTCCTGTTACATTTGCTCCTCTGGCACAGATGTCAGTGACGTTGGAACCTAAAAGAAAATATATTTATTGCAATGAATGTATTTTCGCAGTTGCAGTTAATGTTGCTTTGTACCGCACTGCGTTTTACATTTGTGTGACCATAGGATTCTTTTTCACATGCTTTGTAATAGTTTGGGCAGATTCTATTTGCATTTTAATGTGTGTTTAGCTGTATTTTACAAATGAAGTTTTATAATCCAAAAGTTATTAAGCAGTTCATATTTAATCATTAACACCATCTTTGTGCTTAATTCGCTCTGTTGAGTTTGACTAATAGGTTTTAACTGCATAACATAACATTTACTTTTTACTCTGGCTTTAAACTTCATTAACCTATCTAGTTAATGTACTTCTTATGGAATTTAGTAATGTGACTCTTGTTGGGAAGAAAGCAAACTTTCTAGGCTTGTTCAAAGTGACATTTATTGTTAATGGGGAAGAAAGTTTCAAAGAATTCCATAGTTCTTTGAAGTAGAGGAAAGAGTTGCTCAGACCAGTGTGGTTGATGTGTACATAGATTTTCAAACTGCATTTGACAACAGTTTAATTTAATAGGCTTATTAGCAAATAATGAAACCCATGGGATTAAAGGAAAAGGAGAAGTGTTGATATTAACCTGGCTATGGAACAGAAAGCAGAGTCTATTGTTAAATGGTTGTATTCAGGCAAGAAGGAAATGTACAGTGGTGTTCCCCTGTTGGAACTTGGGTATGCAGAACATCATTTCAGAGTTTGTTGGTGATAGGAAACTGTGAAATTAATTAGACGCAGAAGAATGAGGAGGATAGTAATAACAATAAAAAATTGTGTTTTTATCTCTTTGTTAATTTAGATTTAGATTTATTATCATGCACACTGAGGCACAGTGTAAAGTATTGTTCTGTGTACAGTCCAAGCATTTTGTTCCCTGTATAAAAAAAACATAGGTCATACGATAAATACACATTGTAGCATGGTTAGAGATAGTATTAGTTTAAGAATGAAGTTTTAAAAGATTAGTACGGTAATAAGAGATGTAGAAAGAGGATCTGTGGGGGAGAGCCATGCTCTGGCGCCATCTTGTAGTTTGTAGCAAAATGTCCCAAGATGTTTCAAAGGAGTCTTATCAAACACATATATTGGGGGGGGGGACACATGGTGCAGTGGATAGCACTGGGATTATGGCGCTGAGGACCCGGGTTCGAATCCCGGCCCTGGGTCACTGCCCGATGGGGAGTTTGCACATTCTCCCCGTGTTTGTGTGGGTTTCACCCACAATCCCCAAAGATGTGCAGGCTAAGTGGACTGGCCATGCTAAATTGCCCCTTAATTGAAAAAAAAACCTCCCACGATATTAGGACTGATAACCAGAAGCAAGGTCAAAGGAACACTTTAAAGAAAGAAAATAAAGAGATGTTTATGGCAGCTGAAACACAGCTACCAGCAGAGGTGGGACAAATAAATCGAGATTTTCAAGACCAGAATTGGAAGACTGCAGATAAAATATTACAAAATTGGGATGTTCAAGCCATGTAGGAATCTTTTTAATTTTTAAAAAATATTTTTAGTCACGGCATTTAACATACATACACAGAATACAGAATATCAGAAGAAAACACATTAAGCCAACCAACAACCACTGACCTCCAACCCCTCTGACACTAGACCCACCATGTCCTTCCTGCCCCATTTTATCCCCCTTACCCCCCTGCCAAAACCCCCTCTTCCCCCTTACTCCCCCGCCAAAACCCCCTCTTCTCCCTTGCTGAGTCCTCAATTCTCCTTGAAGAAATTAATGACCCGTTTCCACCTCCTGGCGAAACACTCTACCAACCTCCGCAGAGCGAACTTGACCTTCTCCAGCCTCAGGACTTCAGCCAGGTCGCTCACCCACACCCTTGCCTTCATCAGATCTGCGTCCCTGCAACACAACAAAATCCCTCTCCGGACTATCACGGAGGGAAAAGCCAATATATCGCCCCCCCCCCCCCCCCCCCCCCGGGTCATCCGGCACGTCAAATATCGCCGTCTCCAGACTCGGAGCCACGCCCACACCCAGCACCTCAGACATCACGTCTGAGAACCCCTGCCACAACCGCCTTAGTCTTGGACACACCTAGAACATGTGGATGTGATTCGCGATCCCCCCCCCCTTGCGTACGCCCACATCTACCTTCCACCCCCGAAAAGAACCTGTGCATCCTCTGAGGACGGCACGTCTCCCCTCACGAAATCCCGAACCCGCAGGTACCTAAATCCATTCTCGTTGGACAATCCATACAATTCTTCCGACCTCTCCAGCCCCGTGAATTTTCCCCTTATAAACAAGTGAATAGTGAGTCCATATGCGATGGCAAGGTCAAGACCATGTCTGTAAATTGGAGAATTTTTATGAAAGGAGAGATTAAGGGAGGATAGCAATAATGTCAGGAAGAGAGAAACTGATAATTTAAGATGGCAGTTGAAATCATTGAATGAAAAGTAGTCAGGTGCGAGAGGCTGAGGAAAGAAAGCATGATGATAAGAACATTTTTATTGTATCTGGGTGGGCTGCAGAGAGCAAATTCTAATTGAGACATGAACGATGCTCAAAACAGGAGAAAGTAGTAGACCATGATTTGATTTTGTGATAAGAGCCATACCCCGCCATGCAGGCCAGTATGGGAGAGCCAGTATGGGAGAGATGGTGGAAGAATAGCTAGGCAGCGAGGCTTATTTAGAAGAGAGGTATACCCATCAGCTAGTTTTTTTGTCAAGTCCATGATGGTGTAGTCACCCACAATGAGCTCATGGATGGTAAGAACATTGTTGACAATTGAATGGGTACTCTAGACTAGAGGACGAAGTGGAAAGGGGCAGTGATAGCTGATCTGTTGGAAAAATCGTCAGGGTCTGTGCTGGCATGGGTGCGAAGAGTCAGATTGGGAAGAGTTTGGCAAGATTACCACCTAGCGGTTGCACTGGATAGGAAGGTCAGTAAGATGAGGCAGCTGCCGTTCCTGGTCATGAGGAGGTAATGATGTGTGCCCCAATGGGTCCTATGGAGGAGGCTAGGAGGCACATTCTTCAAGCTGACAAGTTATACTTGCTTCCTTCCACTGAGACGAAAAATGTTTTTATTTCACAGTTGCCCTGATTTAATCGAGGGGGCATTATAAGTTCTTGGGAGGAACCTAAACGAGCAAGAAACTTGCAAGTTGTGGCCTGGAAAATTTTAGCTGCTGAGCTTTATTTTCATATATAGGCCCCTAACCTCCACCTTGAATTTACTGCCAGGCTGGCAGAGAGGAGCAGCATGCACACCTGTGGGAATGGTCTCTTGCAATCAGGCAAGTGGTGAAGGGGTAATATGGTGCAGTTGAGGGAAGAGAAGAAGCCCTGGCTAATGGAGGGCCGGAGTTTTCTTCCGAGTGAAGGCCAGGTGAGCACTTATGACACATAAAGAAACCTTACAAAAAGCTTGCCTCTTTTTGGCCCTTGAACGAGCTCCCAACAGGTTTGGCCTGGCAAGGAAGTAGTCATTGCATCCACTCCATTCATACCTGCAGTTAAAATAGCAATTTGGACCACAGGGTCATATTTGTGGGTGTAAAACTGTGCTTCATTCAAATTATCAATATTCTAAGATAGTTTACCATTACGAAACTTTTAAACCAATTTTCTGTAAGTCACACAATTTTATGTTTAATTCCTTCAGGGAACATAAGAGCCAAGTGTAGCAATGCTGCCAAAAGTTGAGAAGGTGGTGGCATTTGTACTACACTATCAGGGCGTGCAGGAAGTCTCTGGTGGAAAATGTTCAGATTAAAAAGCAAGCAGATAGCAAGCTTATAAATAAACCTTTTAAAATTAACTCGAATTATTTGTTGAAGGTTGGGTTTTGCCGGGTTAATAGACTCATCCTAAATCTCATACTCAAACTGTGCAGAGAAGATAAATGGAACAGAGAAGATAAATGGAACAATGCTGCCAAATGAACAAAAATCACTTGTTATTAACGTCAAGGACCGTGTTACTACTTTGTCATTTACTTTGTACTTGAATTTGCGATCCATATTGAATGAGATTACTAAAGCATTTCTGCACAATGTAAGTATTACAGTATTACAAGTTTTGCAGTCTGATTAATATAGATATCATGGCTTTGAATTTGTTTGATAAGGAGAAATCCAAAATTCATTATTGTCTCTATTTATATAAATATTTTAAATGAAATGAAATTAATAATGATTTCCATTAATAAATATGCTGTTGTCTACAATTAGTGGCAGACAACACAATAGAAATAGACATGTCTTGTATATAGAGTCCCTACAGAGCAGGAGGAGGTGATTCGGCCCACTGTGTCTGTACCGACTGTCTGAAAGAGCACCCTACCTAGCCTGTTAATTTGCCTGTTAAATTGTGTTTAATTTTTATGTCGATTTTGGGTTTGATTGATAAAGTAAAAGTTTTACAAAGTGAAAAGTGATCCATTGGATTTTCCATGGGAGCCATTTGGGAAGTTTGGTTATTTCGCATATTGATCTCCACGGGGATAATAATTACCCACACAAGTCAGATTACTTTGTTTTCTCTTTTTCTGCACCTGTTCACAATACTCCTCCTTTTAAAGCCCTCCGTGTTAGTGATCTGACTTCAGTCGTCCACCAGTCAGCTCTGTCCATCTAGTTTAAGTTTATCTGTTTCATGCGTCCAGTCAACTCTGAGTAGAGAGCCTCTTTTCTCTACCCCCTTCAGTCTGATGCAGTATTTGCTCACTCTTACGTTTCTGAGCTTATCTTATCACTCCTTTAGAGGCAATTGTCAACATCATTGAGGCTAACAAGCATGGGCCTGTTTGAACAGAGACTTACATTTTAAGATTAATAATAGAGTTTTCCTGAACATGGCAGTTAGTAAATGATTAAATAAAAAGACCATTCACAGGTGACCGATCCATTATAGGCTAACTGTACAGTGCCGGTTAAGCAGAATGACTGGGATTTAAAAGATTAAATTAAATTGGCTTGCATTCCATTGTGTTCAGATGATCTAATCTAGGTATTGAAAATGGTAAAAGGATTTTATCAGGTGAGTTCAAAGGGACTACTTCGAGTTGTTTGGGAGTACAGAACTTGAGTATTGCTGAAAAAGACATTTTGTTGAAACTTTTCATCTTGCACTCATCAGGACAATTGCAACAATACGAATGTCAGGAGAAACAATGGGCTGGATTCTCCGTCCGCAGGATGCTCCGTTTTGCCGGCGCCCGGGGGTTTCCCGACGGTGTGAGGCTGCCCCACAATGGGAAACCTCACTGACCGGCCGGCGTAACGGAGCATCCCGCCGGCGTGGTGAGGCAGAAATGTGGCAGGGCGGAGCATCCCGCCCAACAACTTCACACTGTATGAGATTATACTGATTTTCCTGATTAGTGCAACATGAAAAGCTTCAACAAAGTGTCATCTTGAGCAATATTCATAGACTGCTTTCTTTAATGGAGGAATCAAGAGGCCAAATCGTCCAGTCTCCAGATTGTTGAAGACCAGACATACAACCAAAGATGCATGTTGGGATCCTGTGGAGGTTTCGACGTGCAGATCGACATGGGGAAGTGCCTGGGAAATTTCAACTTCTGATGGGCAATTCTACTGCTGCCAGGACCCTCCATGAATATCCCCAGCTCTGAGTTAGAGTCACAGATAAGCAATTCTTATCTGAATAATTATCCAGAAAATGTTAAACAGTTAAAACCTCGTCTCACATCCGATCTGAATATCCCCCAGATTGGCCAACTCACCCCTCTGGCCTGACCTGACTAATCCCTGTGAGCATCAGACTACCCCTTCCCATACAAATACCATCCTGATCTGATGTGACTAGCCGCCTTCCAAACCGACCACCCGACTAGCCTCCCAACCTAATCACCCTTCCTGACCAGACTCGCCTCCCACCAGACCACTGACTACCATGTCAACCCGATCCACTACTTCCATCTGACCTGACAATCCCTGACCACCTCTCAACCACCTGACTAATACCCTGACCCAACTACCCAATCATCTGCTCACTTACCTAGTTACCCACCCTACCTGCTCAACATTTCACCCACTCACTTACTCAAACATTCACTTGTTAATCCACTCACCCATTCATTCGTTCATTCACCCACATTCAAGCTGGACCTTTAAATTTATCAAGCAGCAAACTTGTGCCATTATACGGGAGAGTCTTCCTTGAACTCAATGCTGCCCTTGTGCCATTCCTTGATGGATGCTACGCTGTGCATTTCTGTCAAAATTTGGTTTGGAAGACGCCAGTAGAAATGTGCAGCAGCACGAAGTTGGGAGATCTATGGGTGCAGCAGTAACCTGATGATCCTTACTGCTGCTTGGAAGATCTGGGACAAGAGGTCAGAAAATGTAAAATTGGATCTTGGCTATCAATGAGGCCTTTTCCATCAACTCCATCTTCTTGCAATATCCCCAGAATCCCTGAATTCCTTTGATACTAAAAGGTCTATTGACTGCTATCTTAAATAGACTCTACAACTGAGCACTCACAGCTCCATTTATAGAGAATTCCAAAAATTCACAGTAGTTTGAGTGAAAACATTTCTCTTTAACTCAGTCCTAAATAGTTTATTCTGATATTCTGATCCAGTGTTGTAGATTCCCCAGCCAGGGCAAACTGTTTCTCATCATGAGGTCTGTCAAGCCTCTTAGAATTTGATGTTTCAAGTAGATCATCTCCTACTCTTATAAATGTCAGGGAACATGGGCCTGCTCTCTGCAACCGCTCCCCATGGGCAATCCCCTCATTCCAGAAACCAATCCAGTGAATCTTTGTTGCACTCCTTCCAGGTCAAGTATGTTGTTAGGAAATTAAGATAGCTGTATTTTTGGGTTTCAGGAATAAGTTCTAGCTTTCAGTTTAATTTACATTCTTTATTTGTGGGTAAAAAAAGTGAAACCTGGCTCTGGTTTCATATTAGAGTTGAGATAGCAGGTTTGGAGCTGTTTGTATAACCTACATTTGTAATGAGGTTGTACAGTAGTTTAGGGAAGGTTTTTTAAAAAAGTAAAGAAAAAATCTGTCTCTGTAGCAACAGGGGTCCAGAGTGGGGAACCCACAGAGTCAAAGCAGTAGTTTTTAGTTCATTGGTGATTATGTTCTCAGATAAATTGAGCAGTTTAAATCTCCCCACTAGCTGAGTTGTTGAGGAAAAGAAGTCTAAGAATTTTCGATGAGTTGCTCCAGTTTTTAAATAACAGTGAATGTAGAGAGAGTTCTGGATCTCAAGGGAGGTACCAAGTTGTCAGCAGTCTGCTGGAAGAGAGAACTGCAGGGAGCAGGCCTTAATGGAAAAGGATAAAGGTCCCAAGAAGACCTTAGTCAAAAGAAAAGAACATGAATCTGTAAAAGGTCAATTAAATCAAGAGTGAGGAGCATAGGAAGTCTCCAAGTTTAAACGGAGGAAGCTTCTGGAAGCAGACTTGGAACAAAATGGGTTTCTGAGAAACCAGAAGATCAGTGAAGACACTCAAATGTTGGTGACTCTTTTCTATGGGCCTGTGAAGAAATGGTGTTCTGCTGGTACAGCTGAATACCTAAGGGAGTGTATGTGCAAGGCGAAGCTGGAATGCATGTGGTGATCTAGGGGAGAGGAAAATCAGAGGGAAAGGCTGAATCCCTGGATATGGATCCTCATTGAAGATGTCTAACTGAAAGCATAGTTTGGGAGGGCATTCCAAGGTGAGTTCTTCGAGAGTGGAGATTAGAAACCCAAGTTAAAAGACTGAGCTTCTGTGGGATCAGTTGGCTCACTGTGTGGCAAGTGTCTGGACGGAGTTGATGAGAGATCCGTAACATCGGTTGGGGTGGCATTTGTCACTTGCATTTTAGAGTGTGGTGTGTCTGATCACAGGTTGCGTATTGGTTTACTGGACTGAGTGCTTCCGGTAAACATTGGAGTATAAGATAGATTTTGTAACTTGTGTTATCCTTACAAATCTGTATACATCTGCAAAAGCAGAGTTGTGGGTGAAAGAGTAGTGTGATTGTGCATCTTTTCTTGCTTCGTAAATGTTTTATTCGGTTGTTAACCTATGACTCTCTACATTTCTTAAAAACAAAAAAAAAGTTGGTATCTATCAGATCCAGTTCCACCCTAGGATCTGACTTGTCCAGTATTAACAGTTTGGATCGTAGCAATGTCCTTTCTTGGACTAAAGCTGCACACAGTACTCCAGGTGTGGCATTACCAACAACCTGTATAATCGTAATAAGACTCCTTTACACTTATATTCCAATCCCTTTGTCACAAACGTCAAAGTACCATTTACCACCTTAATTGCTTACTGTACCTGCAAGTTAACTTTCTGTGATGTATATACAGGGACCATCCATGTCCCTCTGAAAACATTTCCCAGTCTCTCACCATTCATCAGAATGATATGGTCAATCATCGGTCACATGGCTTGGTCTGATTGCAGTTTATATTGATATTCCGTGTGCCATGAAACCAAACAAATACTCTTAGATTTTATTATCTGCTCGGAGACTCAAAGTTTGTTAGAATTATTGTCTGCAGAAGTATTGGATTATTTTTGTAGCAACACAATTTTGTCATGTAACCGTTAAAGGCTTTCCTTGATTGAACCAGTTGTCATAATTCTTATTGCCGCTGAACTTTGCTTTAGATTCTGGTTTCATAATTCTGGCACAGTGTAATGGATTTTACCTGGCTTCCCATAAGCCTGTTTTCACTATTTTCTAGCTTTGTGTGACTTCTCAGAATGTGAAGATTGTTTGATGTAACCAACCTACAGACCGAGCAAAGCAATTCCATAACCAATTGATCCAGTCAAAGCTCTGCAGTCTTGCCACATCCAGTTGTGAATGGCGGTGGACATTCAAACAACTAACAGGAGGATGAGGCTCCGTAGATATCCCCATAGATGCCCCAATAACCAATGATTGGGCAGCACAGCGCATCAGTGCACAAGACAAGGCTGGAGCTTTTAAACCATCTTCTGTCAGACCTGTCAATTGGATGATCCAGCTTGGCCTCATCCTGAAGGCCCCAAGGAAGTTCCGAAAGTCACGGTTGTCTGTCTTCAGCCAATTCCAATCAGTTGATGTGATATCAAGAAACAGGTGAAGGCATTGGCTATATTAAAAACTATGGGCCCTGGGAACAACATGTGAGTAGTACTGAAGACGTGTACTCCAAAACTAGCCTCAATCCATGTCAAGTTACTCCAATACAGCTACAGCACAGGCACCTACTTGACAATGTAGAAAATTGCCCCAGGTATGTCCTGTCCATAAAAAACAGGACAAATCCAATCTGGCCATGAAGAGTAGAAAAAGCAGAAATGATACAATCATTGAAGACTCTATTAGTGATAAGACAAAGGTTTTCTAGGTTTTTCCTTTTGAATATGCAAGCCTACCTCATTTGTTGTCATCTTACAATTTATCTTCTGAAGGGATCCTTGCTACTAAGAAGCTCAAGGTAAGTTTTTCTCACGGTAAACACATGTTAGAATCCAGCAATGTAAAAAATGCTTCAAGGTTCTTCAGAAGCTGAAGCAGAGAAGACTTGTAAGACTACTCTCTAATTAATCTACCATTCACACGAGCTTGTGCAACCAAGGAAAGGTGTTAGGATCTCTTGGATCCATATCACCATCTCTACCGTTGATTTTAATTAAAGAATCCCTGACATGATAGTGAAAATTTATACAAATGAAATGGCCAAAACATCCTAATTTCTGAATGATTGCTTCTCTTTGGTTACAGTACTTGGCAAAATGTTGGTTCTGAAATTGGTATAGGTTCTCTCCTCACAATTGTGAGGAATGTGTGTGAGCAAACATTCCAATGCCAATAATCTTCCCGTCAATGGAAAAGCAAGATGTTTGTTCAGGAATTCCCATCTAAAACATTTTGTATAAATTCGTTCAGTGCAATATTTACAATCATTGATTGTCCAAACAGTGATATCGTCAACTTTGTGAGAATTTGTAGTGTTTGTTTCCTCATGCATCTCCTGCCAGTAAACCTCTTTGACAGTGGTATCCCACCTGTTCTCCACTCCTGAGTATTACTTATAAGCTATTAATATAATCTATCATACACCATATGTATTACAAAATGACTTTGGCCTGAAACATTAACTCTGGTCTGTCTTCAGAGATCCTCCCAGACCTGAGTATTTCCTGCATCTTCTGTTTTTATTTCAGATTTCTATCTTCCACGGTATTTTGCGATTAGATTATGATTAAAATACAGTTTGTTTAAAGCCCCTCTTTGATAGCATTGATGACTTCTGCTTCATGGAGCATGGGTGCCCAGGTGAAGGGAACCTGGTTGCAGGGAATGTCACATTATTCCAGTGACATGTGGTTCAAATATGAACTTAATCTTTGGGATCGACTTTGAATTATTATAGTAGTGTTTCTAACACTGTCATGATGTGCAAGCTGAAAGTTAGACTGGTAAAGATTCTGTTTTTATCATTTTTGTCTCCTGGTTAGACCCTTCATTAATTTCCTTATTTGTCCTATCATAGCCCTTGCGCCGTTATTCCTTTAATCATCTAATTACTCCTGCCTTCCACCTTATGCAAAACTTTCCTTTTGCCTTCCCTGCCTCTGTGTTTAATGTTAGAACATAGAACAGTATAGCACAGAACAGGCCCTTCGGCCCTCGATGTTGTGCCGAGCAATGATCACCCTACTCAAACCCACGTATACACCCTATACCCGTAATCCAACAACCCCCCCCCCCCCCCTTAACCTTACTTTTTAGGACACTACGGGCAATTTAGCATGGCCAATCCACCTAACCCGCACATCTTTGGACTGTGGGAGGAAACCGGAGCACCCGGAGGAAACCCACGCACACACGGGGAGGACGTGCAGACTTGGCACAGACAGTGACCCAGCCGGGAATCGAACCTGGGACCCTGGAGCTGTGAAGCATTTATGCTAACCACCATGCTACCGTGCTGCCCTGTTATAAAATGTTGCATCGCTAACTTTTGATAGATTTAGTGAAAGGTAATTGACCTGGAACGTAAGCACTCTCCAAGATACTGACCAAGTGTATTCCCAGTATTTCTGTTTTTACTTCAGATTTCCAGCATAACAGCATTTTGCTTTTCTATTAGTTGTTACAAATTGTTATGTTATTCTAAAGCTAAAATATTCTTCAACTCCACGCATTATTTGCATTTGCAGGAAAATTGAGGTTGCCCGAGATTTTCAAAAGATGCCTTCACAGCGTGCCGCTGTCGGCAATGCTGAATACAAGGTGGTGCCTCACACTCGGGTTGATGACGAATTTGCTATTCGGGTATGTAGACAATTTAAAAATCCTTTGCTTCAGTGTGAGAAGCTTATGTTGCACTTTTTCACATCTTTTCTGGGGAAATAACATTAAAATGCATGAAATGTACATGATTATAATATATAGGAATTGTTGTGGATGAACTGGATGAGATTTTGAACTGAATAAAATTTTAGTGTGTCTAGTATTTAGTTGTTTTCATGCAGAAGTGATCTCTACCAGTGGGTAGGATAAGATAGCATAGAGAAACACATTGCCTGACATTAATTACAACATGGGCTAAACCCCCTCCTCCCTCTTCATTTAAAAAAACCAATAGTGAGCTTATTAGCAGTATGGTATTTATCTGAAAATAAGATGAGTAAACATCAAGGGTGGTGCATTTAAAATATTTAATTTATGTAACTTCTAATATACATGGAACTTTTAATAGGATATGGCTAGAATTAATCTTGAAACAAAATCAGCAAAAGGTTTTAGTGACCGTCTGATTATTTTTCCAGTGTTGGTTAAATTTTGTATTTTATATTTTTATATCAATGCTGGTTATATTTTTGTTTTAATATACATTTCTGTTCCTTTCATAAAAACAAGATCATGGCCCAGAACTTTTAATCTTCAGGGAGGGGGTTTTGCATAGGGGAGGTACCCCAGAAGATATGCTGGGGTCTCCCATAAGGTCTCACAAGGACTACGCTGGAATTGCCTGGGAAGTTCAAACTTATGATGGGCTTTTACCCTGAACTTGGAATCCTCCAATACTCTGATTTAAGTTAAAGACTTCAGGTGGCTTCAACTCTCTTGATGGAATAGTTACCCAGGAAAAGTTGGCAAGATTAAAACCACTTCTAACTCCTGGACAACCATACTAGCAAATCTCACTCATGGCACAACCCCCAACTGGGCCTCTCAACCCACCGACTACCCTCCCGACTCCCTGACTATCTTTCCGGCCCTTCCAATTAACCCATCGACTATCATCGCGACTATCCTCCTGGGGCGTGATTTATCGGCCTCATCACGTTCAAATTGGTGCCGCGGCCTCTTGCATGATTTGCGATGCTTGAGACATCTCGCGAGATTCAAATGAACCTTGCGAGGCATCACGATCTGGATCTCACCCGCGTGGGGTGCCAGGGTAGCACTGCCGAAGGTCGGGTCCTAAGGGGGGCCATGGAAAGGGGGAAGGGGGGGGGTATGAAGGATGGGGGTGGGTGAAGAGCGGATATGAAGGGGCCTCATAAAGGTTGGGGGTGTGAAGAGTGCGGTCCTGAAAGGGAGAGGGGCATGGGGATGCCTGGGAAGGGGAGGGGCTCAGCGACCCCATAGCAGGGTAGTTCTCACTTGGGGGTTGTGGGGTAATGTCCATGTGTGAGGCGGTGACATTCTCTGTGGGCAGGGAGTGTGGAGGACTCTCGAGCTCACTTAAAAATCTGGCCACCCTTTAAACCCTAGTTTAGCACAGGGCTAAATTGCTGGCTTTGAAAGCAGACCAAGCAGGCCAGCAGCACGGTTCGATTCCTGTAACAGCCTCCTCGAACAGGCGCCGGAATGTGGCAACTAGGGGCTTTTCATTTGAAGCCTACTCGTGACAATAAGCGATTTTCATTTCATTTCATTTCAAATGTCGGCCGATCTCTGAGGAGCCATTCTCACCAGTGAGTTCAGCTCCCCATTGCTGAAAAAGTTTCTGAGGTAGAAACTTCCCAAGGTCCTAAAAAATGACTCTCGGGTGGGTGAACACCCGTGTGGATCTCAACCAAAAAGGCCGGCGGGAAACACCCTACCAAACTCACCCAAACTGACATTAATTCCACCTCTGATTTCCGAACACTCCCAAAAGCCCCTGGTTACATCCCACACTCCTGAATACCCCACAACCACCCCAGCCCTCTAACTACTTTCTCAACCCCCCAACTACATCTCTGCCCTCCCAACCTATCCAATGTGCCCCCAACCTTTGTCCCACACCCAATCCTCCTACTTACCTTTCCCTGGCTTCTATAAGTAATGGGACCTGTAAGTCTACCTGCTTTACAGCAGCTAGTGTTGTAAAAAGGGGGCAAGGCTTCACATCTCCCACTGCTGCTGCCCTGGACTGAAGAGTCCCAGATGCCAGTATGCAGCACATTTCTTAGCAGGCCCGAGTCAAACAAGAAATGTGCAGTTCCCAGGTGAAGTAATTGAAAAGGGGCGAAGTGGCAATTCAACTGTGATTGTCACTCCACAGAGGTTCTGGCTCCATATTCTTAGCTGCATGGATGAATTTCTGTTATCGTAGTTCAGAAAAATTTGAATTTATTCTCAAAATAATAACAGTATTGTACCACTGGAGTAGAAATTGCAATTCATAATATGGTACATTTATAAACTTGTATAACTTGATCAGAAGCAACAATTTTAACTAATCCTCTTCAAACAGATTGGCCAGAATTCTCCATTTCAGAGACTAAATGCTGATGCCAGGACTGAATCCCATGGATTCTACGGCCCGAAAGCGGCGCAGGCCCTGGAATGATTCAGGATGTCTTAATGGGCTAGCACTGGCGCCACATGGAACTAGTGCAATTCCAACGAATGCTGTGTGTGATTCGCCAGGGCCGGGATTGGCATTCGAGAGCCTGAAAAGCAGGAGCTGCATATCGGCACTCCACTCCCCACGCACCCTCATCCCAGCCAAGAAGATGGCACTGGTTATGCTGGAGTACCCTCATCCCATTGATGGGTCAGCTGGGGCCAGAGAGTACCTGGGGATGCACCCATACATAAGTCCACAGTGGGCAGTCAACGGTGTGCGCAGCTACATGGCTGCCTTGCAGCCTGTGGCAATGGTGGTCCGTGCCTGTCCACCCTGACCCCATGTCCCACCTCCTGGTCACCCCACACTTCTCCTCCTCTCTCCCCCACCCCCGGCCCTGGCAGAAACCCCCTGGTCAGCGGTACAATTGTCAGCACACTAAAACAATGTTGGGCACCTTTCATACCCCATCTCTCTACCCCAGCAGCCACGCTGCCTGTTTTATGATTTTAAATATCACAAGTGAACCTCGCCATCAGTAATTCCTCCTGACGGAGGCGGAGCATCGTGGTGGGCACAGAAAATGCCGGGTTGGGCCCACATTAATGATATGCCACCAGCATTTACTGTACAATTTGCATGCCCACGCCCGCATGCAGCGCGGAACACTTTCCTGCCGCTGTCAAGGCCCCAGAGCATGGCATTCAGCTGGGTGCCCGTGCTGGCCTCAATTTTTGGCTGATGCGCGATTCTCCGCCCAATCGTGTTTCACGATTCTGGCACCGCTGGACAGCGGATCCCGCCCATTAGTTTTGATTTTATTAAAATAATAGTTTTCTTGAGGGAATATTGAACATTTTCTTTTCTGAAGGAAGGATGAAAAACTGAGCATTTAGCATGGTATGTTATTGTGCTAGTTTGATTGAAGTCATGGTTTCTATTTTCAAATATATTTTTCAAACACTTCTCTCTTTCACATTGGACAGCACGGTAGCATTGTGGTTAGCACAATTGCTTCACAGCTCCAGGGTCCCAGGTTCGATTCCCGGCTTGGGTCATTATCTGTGCGGAGTCTGAACATTCTTTCCAGGAGCCGGTGCGGACTCGATGAGTTTTGATCTATTTTGTCACTGTTCACTCCTTCTGGATAGATGCCCAATTGGTTTTTGTTCTTCATGGTGTCTCCTTGAAAATAAATGTTTTAAAATAAACTTTCAAATAATAGTGACAAATAGTATAGAATTTTTACAGAAAGCATCAACTTTCATTCCCAAGATGCAACTTATTAATTGGAACTAAAATGGTAAACGTAATTATGTGGATTTGCATCTTTACTCCCTGGACATTAAGCAATGTCTGGGCAAAGTAGAGGCAAATTTGGCAGCGATATTCACATGTTCTTTATAGAACCTTCCAGATTTTTCTTTTATTTGTTTTCAATAGGAAAGAAATCAGATAGATTCTCTTAATGCCGTGTGGTCCTTCTTTCCAAATTTGTTTTCCTGTGCTCTGTTCAAACCATGCCAAAGGTCTAGCAAACAAAAATCTATCCCTGTCTTCCAGTTTTAGTATATCTGGGCATGATTTAACGGCCTCATTGCGCCTGACTTGGTGTCAGGACGAAGCAGTTAAATCTTGTGAGAGGCCTCTTGGGATATTAGCGATAATCGAAACATCTCTCAAGATTCAACCGAACCTTGCGAGATGTGGCGATCTGGATTTTGTCCTCGCTGGGCGAGATCAGCATGCATTCGCCGGATTCTCCCAGCACCCAAGATCTAACTGCCTCACGTGGGAGACTTCGCTAGGAGCGCTGTTTAGTACTGGTCCACACAAACATGGACCAGGCATAACGGCACCTGGTTGGGGGGGGGGGGGGGGGGGGGGTCTCCCAGGCTATTGGAGACTCTGGGTGGTTGGGGATAGGGCAGGGTGGCACACTGGCATTCCCTCTGTCAGCTGGATACTGCCACAATGGCACTGCCAGGGTGCACAGGTGGCACCGCCAAGGGTCGGGGCCTGAGGGAGGATATGCCCATGAAAGGGGAAATGAGGGCGGTATGAAGAATAGGGTGTTCTGGTATGGTGAACAGTTTCAGGAACTCCAATCTTGTTGAACTACAAAAGTGACGTCCACTGTATACTGAGGAAATATATCTGCATAAAAGGTTAACAGTGATATTTTCAGAAGTGCCAGTACTTTTTTCTGAATGAAGGCCGTCCAGATTTTCACCTTTATGCCAGGCAGCTTCATCAGTTCACCAATACAGAGGCATCCAGTATGCTCCACATATTCAATGCTGTGGATCAGCAGTCCATCCAGATTTCCTTCTAACCCTCACCCCATTTGACTAGCCCCAGGAAAGCATGCTTTTGGATAACTTTACATAATATACAATGGCTGGATATGCAGAGCTAACATCTGAACATAAAAAGTAAGTGAACATTGAATAAAATCACTCCAACAAATTACTGTTCATTAAAGGTATCATGAAGAATATAAAGCCTTAAAATCCAGGTATCATGAAGTACACAAATTTCCCTTTTTCAATTAGTACGGTAATTGTAAGAAACTATTTTTCAATGGAGTATGTATTTTTACTTTTGAATGAAGTTTAAGCTCTGATCAACAAGCTGTATTATGACGTATGCGTATTTTTACCTTTTGAATTTTTTTTTTAGCAAATCTATAGTTTTGGCCAAAGGTTAGGACAAGGCAGCTATGGAGTAGTGATTGAGGCTACACATAATGGGACTGGCAAGAAGTGGGCAATCAAGAAGGTCAATCGGGAAAAGGTAAAATAATTTTTGAACATTGTGTTCTTCTAAAATAAGGTATGTTTACTTTTAATATTGAAATGAATTAATAACCTTCATGCAATGGGTAATCGAGAGCACTTTCTGTAATTTAAGAAAATAAATAGAATTTATTTAGAAAGCATCTTCCGAGAGGAAAACACTTTCCGGCAATACTATAAATTCGAGCAAGTAAATATTGACGTGGAACTTGAGTATGTGGGATTCTCCAAACCAAAGTGTTGAAATATACGAGTTTGAATTGTTGATATAGAAGGATTTTTATAAATGTACTTACTTAGACTGGGCTGTTTTTCTTTTCAATGCAGGCTGGGAGTTCAGGGGTGAAGCTGCTCGAACGGGAAGTCAGTATCTTAAAGCTAGTGGACCATGAACATATCATTCACCTGGAAGAGGTGTTTGAAACACCCAAAGTAAGATACAACTAGATTTGCCCAGCGTTCTGGAAACTCAAAATATGTCATTATGCTGATGTTTATAATCTTAACACGTTTCAAATACCTAACATCTTTAATCGAGAAATTAATAGGCACTTGGGTGTGGGTTGGCTTCTTTTCTTCTCTCTATTCTGAGTAATCGATTGTATAAACAAAACCATCGCCATGCAGCAGTTATCAATAAGCATAGATTAAATGTCAACGTTTTAATTGTTTTTCTCTAATTTAAAACAAAATAAAAATTGCAGCCTTGCACTTTTTATGCTCATGTAGATTTACAGCTCAAAATAATTACAAATAATTATAATCTGGATATAAAATGAGAGTCAATAGTCATTTTGAGGTCTACTTTGCACGCTATCACTCAGCTATGGCCCTCTTTCAAGTTTCCAGTCTGTCTTACCATATCCACGTCGGCTGCAGTGATCCTTCCCCCAAGGTTTCCCATCAGGTACGTCCCGCTCTTTCTCAGGCTTGTGGCCTGCAGTGCCTACCTTCTTGGGCACTCTGCTGGTTTTTTTCTCTTACATATTCTGGCCTGCTGCTTCTCAGGCTTCTTATCTGTGTTTATCGTTGTTTGCTTCTTCCTCTTCCCGCCACAGAACCCCAACACATTTTCCAAGAATTTTTTTTCTGCAGCTGCTTCATTTTTTTCTCCTTTTTCCTTCTTTCTTTCTACTTCCAGTTTCTTTCCTTTCTGTCTCATGTAACTCTCCTTTCTTCAATTATCTTTTGAAAACGTATGCATAAAAGTGTTATTTTAGAAAAAAAAAATTTAGAGTACCCAATTCATTTTTTCCAATTAAGGGGCAATTTAGCATGTCCAATCCACCTACACTGCATATCTTTGGGTTGTGGGTACGAGACCCACGCAAACACGGGGAGAATGTGCAAACTCCACATGGACAGTGACCCAGAGCCGGGATCAAACCTGCAACCTCGGCGCCGTGAGGCAGCAGGGCTAACCCACTGTGTCATCGTGCTGCCTTAAATGTTATTTTTTTTAATGGTGGCACAGTGATTAGCACTGCTGCCTCACAGCGCAGGACCCGTCTTCAATTCCTGCCTTGGGTGACTGTGTGGAGTTTGCACTTCCTCCCCGTGTCTGCATGGGTTTCTCCGGATGCTCCGCAGTCCAAAAATGTGCAGGTTAGGTGGATTGACCATGTTAAATTGCCCTTTAGCATCCAAAGATGTGCAGGTTAGGTGGGGGTACAGGATTAGGGTGGGCCACTGACCCTAAGTAGGATTCTTTTACAGAGGATTGGTGCAGACTCGTTGGGGCAAATGGCCTCCTTCTGCACTGTAAGGGATTCTTATGGTTCTAAATCACCCTGATTATTTTGCATTGAAATAAGAATGGCATTTATAGATCACCAATCTAGTGTTTCACTTTATTTTCAGTGGCTTTTTAAATATATTTTTAAAAAAGCACGTATAATTGTTGATTAAAATAATATCGCGGCACCATCATATGCTCAGGTTAATTTTCACCTTCACTGATTGAACGGTAACCTGGTTGATATACATTGCAAAGGTCACCTGGTTTCCATCTTTGTTGATTTCCATGATTTTTATTACAAACGGTAGATCCACTCTTCCAGTTTCTAGACCACACTATCCCCTATATTTTCTAAAATGGTAGATTATCTTCTGAAACAAGTTATCAGTTAACATAGCCTCCATAACAACATTTAAGCTGAATTAGGTAAACGAGGGCACATTTCTAACTTATGAATAATCCTGCTGTCTTGAAGTTTGTTTTGGAAAGAAAATCATATATTAGACACAGTTGTGATTCTGGCCTACTTTTGAATATAAAACTGGTATCTGTCCACTTTGAGAAGTTACAGCAATATTTAGTTTGTTATATATCATGTTCAAACAACCTTCACAGGGCTTTAGAAGCTGTTCCCATCCTGCTGAAAATCAATAATAAATGAGTGAACAATCTCATCATGCTTCAGCGATAGATCCAGGGGGGAAAAAAGCCACTTCTATCTATACACGTCACATTTCCTGATTGCTCACAAAATAGCTTTTTTTTAAAACAATGCTGGAGGTGATGGAATGAATTGGTGATTGCCTACTTGTTTTAATGAAAATTAAACAACTGTATCTGCGGGTAAATTTTCACTTATAGTTTATCAATGACGCGGGGAGATTGAACAACAAATTGCTCACTCCAACTTATATAGGCTAGATGCATTCTGTATTCCCTAGATGGCTGGGAGGTTCAATATTACGTCATCTTGAATAAAATATATCACCCTTTTAAAATTGAAGAACCAAATGTCAAAATAACAAGGGTGTGAGAACTCCTTACTAGATAACTTAATAATTATTGGTCTCCTTCAGCGAGTATACCTGGTGACAGAAGTCTGTGAGGGTGGAGAACTAAGCGCAATCCTTCACAGAAAAAAACGCTTAAGTGAGAAAGAGACGAGGCATGTGATTCGAAGCCTGGCAAGTGCAATTGCTTACCTACATAAAAATGGTAAGATTTCATTGCAGGAATAAGGTAATTACCATGTACTTATGCAAGATATAATAGTAATTTAAAAATTCTAAAGCAATAAAATCTGTAAGAGGTAAAGTGCTCATTTAATGAAAACTTTCAGTTCAAGTACTAATTTAAAAGGAATGATTTGCAATAAGAAAATGATCGAACATAATGTAAAAAATAGGAGCAAAGGTAGACCATATGCCTCTCCAGCCCACTCCGCTATTCCATAAGATCATGGCTGATTTTCCTCAACTCCACTTTCCAGCCTCCATTCTGTATCCATTGATTCCCTCGGAGATCAAACACCTTTCCGAAACCCTCTGAAAGATTCACAGTCCTCTGACTGAAGAGACCTCTACTCAACCCAGTCCTACATGACCCTGAGACTATGCCCCTATCTTCTTGATTCTCCTGATGGAGAAAACAACTTGTCTATCCTGCCAAAGTCCCTTTTGGACTTGAAATGTTAACTCTGTTTTTCACCACAAATGCTGCCAGTCCGGCTGAGTTTATCCAGCATTTTCTGCTTTTATTTCAAATTTCCAGCATCAATATTTTGCTTTAATTTCCTTTAGAATCTTGTATGCTTCAAGGAGATCGGCTTTCATTATTCTAAGCTGCGGAGAGTACAGGCCAAATAATCACCAGAGCCCTATATAATTGTAGAAAGTCTCCCTTGTTCTTGTACTCCAGTCCCCTTGCCATAAAGGCCATTATGCCATTTTCCTTCCTAAGTGCTTTCTATACCTGCATGGTAACTTTGTATTCCTTGTATGTATACACCCAAGTCTCTCTTAACATCAACTTTTAAAGCTTCACACCTTTTCAAAGGGAATTGAAAATTTTATTCACCTAATAATAATTATAATGTATCAGAAATGTTAATTTAATTAACTATAATTTTTCCATTTGGTTCATCAATCCCACCCTGTCCCATACTTATGATTCCACTGATATGACTAACAGTAGTTATCCGGTCATTAGCACAGTACTGTTTGTAGGATCATGCCTTATGTATATATGGCTGCTGCATTTCCTACAATAACAGTAACTACACTTTCAAAATATTTCACTGGCTGAAAATTGTTAGAGAGGTCCTGAGATGGTGGAAGGCATCATATAAATGGAAATCTTTCTTCAGATAATCGTGACAAGGACAATTGCATTGGCAGTGAGGTGTTCCATCGAAACATAGTAATCTGGCCCACTTAGTCTCGGCTGTTTTTCCACATTTGCGTTTTGCATTTTGTTGAACGTATGGTGATAGCAGCTTTTCTCTGACTGTGTCAAAATGATCTGTTTTGTTCCAATTCTGTGTTTTTTCTGCGTGGCAAATATTTGTGCTGTGATTTCTTTGTCAAATTTAAAATCAGTGTTAAGTGTAAAGAAAGTGCCTGTTAGATGCCCAAACCAGTCCCTTAAGCTAATAGCAATTTCATGGATATTAATATAAATCGTAAACACTCTGCCAAAACAATTATATTATTTCTAATCTGATAAATAAATAGCACTCGGTACATTTATTGGCAATTTATCTCATTGTCTCAGGTTTGTTGTCTCAGCTTTGTTGCATTCATAATATGAATTATTGGCAGGTTTTCTTCTTTTGGCTGTGTCAAAGCTGTCATTGATCTGCCCTTTCATGTCGTTTCGTAGATCCACCAACTAATATGTGATGTGGGAGTGCAGCATGAATAAAAGTTATTCCATTCCTAAATGGAAACTTGTGATGCTATTTTGTCAGCATCTAATTACAGTTCTACTATGCTCAATAGAATGCTAGGAAAATAGACTTTCCTGAGTACAAGGGACTGAATTAGGGGCAGCACGGTAGCATGGTGGTTAGCATAAATGCTTCACAGCTCCAGGGTCCCAGGTTCGGTTCCCAGCTGGGTCACTGTCTGTGCGGAGTCTGCACGTCCTCCCTGTGTGTGCGTGGGTTTCCTCCGGGTGCTCCGGTTTCCTCCCACAGTCCAAAGATGTGTGGGTTAGGTGGATTGGCCATGCTAAATTGCCCGTAGTGTCCTAAACAGTAAGGTTGGGGGGGGGGGGGGGGGGGGGGGGGGGGGTTGTTGGGTTACGGGTATAGGGTGGATACGTGGGTTTGAGTAGGGTGATCATTGCTCGGCACAACATCGAGGGCCGAAGGGCCTGTTCTGCGCTGTACTGTTCTATGTTCTATGAATTCTATTTCTGGGATTAGAACCCTGATGTCGGGTAAATTTCCAGGCACGTTGGCCCTTATCCCTGATGCGATTTGTTTTTGACAAGCTGACCAATTAGTAGCACTCGTCAGCCACTTAAGGATGGTAGGTGGGCCTCAGAAGCTGGTGGGCCAGTTGAAGGCGTTGCAGCCCTGAGAGATCAAAGTGCCCCTCGCAGAGGTGGGAGCTGCCGATGCATATTGCCGAGAAAGAGATTGGCGAGAAGGAGATTGGGCGCCCAAGCTGCTTGTGGGTGGATAGCCATTCTTTCTGCCCAAACCAGCATGCTCTAAACTGGTCTGGAGGCAGGAGGCATACTTCCAAAATAAATGTCAGCTACTCGTGGAAAACTTTGTGTCGCCTGCCTCCTTTTCTTCAGCCACCACCTCTGCGAGGGGCACTGGCTTTAGTGGATGTTTCATCGACGGTACTGTAATTCTCCTTTGTTTTTATTTGTAAAATTTATGAAAGAAAGCGTCTGAGTGTACTGAATCCCATCTGTTGGTCTTCCCTAGCTCAGTGAACAAGATTGGCATTGTATGAAGATGTAATTTGTTGAAAATGAAGCACATGAAGCATTGTATGAGGAATTAGTAGTTTCAGTGTATTTTATAAATGAATCGTAATGTGATTCCTCTGTAACTACATGGGCCAGATATTGCCATTTTTACAAATGTGAATTGCATCCAAATTGCCAACAGCATGCCACATTAGAACTCACCCCACATTAGAACTCACCCCACATTACAAAGCAAAGGTGACAAAACTGCGGGGGCGATTCTCCGAGCCCGCACCGGGCTGGAGAATCGCCGCAACCGTGCCCCGATGCTTGCGTGCGATTCTCTGAGCTGCGGAGAATCGCCGCCATTTGCGCTGGCGTGTGTGGCGCGGCGCTGGCCATGAGCCGCTGATTCTCCGGCCCGGATGGGCCAAGCGGCCGTGTCTATACGACAGAGTCCCATCAGTGCCGTTCACCCCTGGTCGCTGCTGGTGGGAACTCTGCGGGAACGGTCCGGGGGGGGGGGGGGGGGGGGGGCTCCTTCACCAGGGAGGCCTCCGATGGGGTCTGGCCTGTGATCCGGGCCCACCGATCGGCGGGCCGGCCTCACTGCCCCCCCCCCCCCCCCCCCCAGGGCCCGGGTCATACTGTCGTGAAACGTGACGGCGTTCACGTCGGCGCGAACACTTGGGCTCCATGTTTTCTCCGAACATTTGTAATTTCCTACTTGGGGTGCTGTTTTCAGGCGATATTAGTCCTTAATATATTACCAAGTATTTGTTATTTATATGGTAGCTTTGACAGTGGGTTTCGGAATGCTCCTTGTTGGCAGAGCCCATCGGAGCTGAGTATAATCTATCCTCAACCTATGGGTGGGATTCCCCATTGTGAGTGTGCCTCACTACCACTACCAGTGAGGAAGAAGAATTTGGCACTCAGCCAAATTTTCATTCGCTGCAGCAGGAACGGAGGATCCCGCCTGGGTGAAGGAACGGAGCTTCAAAGTATTTTTACATTTATTTTCCCCTTTCGAACAAGGATCATTAGTAATCAACAGTAAGAATACTAGAGGTACGATGGATAATTGTAACTAACTGGCAATGAATTGAGAAATTTTCATCAATTTTAAAGGTTGGAGTAACTTGTTCATCTTTAAATCTTTGCAGTAGAGCCCTGTTAGAAATGTTTTGTTCAGAGTGTTATCATGATGAAATCACATGCGCATGTGTGAGCTTATTCTTTAATTTCATTTGGTGACAAAATGATCTGCTTTAAAAAGGAATTCTAAAATCCAGCAAGGATGCTGACTTAAGGAGGCTGCCACATGTAACCTGACATCTGGCATTACAAGTTGACCAGGTTCCTGGAAGGTTGCAATGTGCAATACAATAAAAACATGCACAGGCACCCTGCTATGGAATTTCATGTTTGCTGAAGGCAAGAACTACTTCAAAAGATTATCTGAAATTGTAGGGCTTTTACCATTTGCATTTCTATAAAGCTACCTCTCAAGCAAAGACAGCATGTTTACCGTGGCAACAGCTATGTGGAAGATGTCATCGAGAAGGATGATGGATTATTCAGAAGTTAATAGTTGGGAAATTATAGAGTTTAATCAGCTAGACCATAAAACAGTAGCCATAGTTTGTCCCGACATGAGCTATTTAATTGCCTTCTGAAATAATTATGGAGCGAGTGGTCATGTGACTAAAATTACCATTTCTTAATGCCTTTTATTACAACACCCCATACAGCTGAGCCGAAGGCTAGAAGGAGGCTGCCAGTGACCAGCAACAATCTCTCTCCTTTTTTCTAAGTTCAGGATACTATTTCTATTACAGTTTGAAATCCAGCACAGAGATAGAGGGCTGGATTCTCCGATTCTGCAGCTCTGTCCACAGGATCCGTCTGGTTTTACGACCCAAAAGTGAGCGGAGCTCCCGCACCGATCCTCCACCTGATGGGGGCTAGCAGCCAATACGGACGCAGAATGGCCGGTTCCGTGACCGAGCATGCGCACGGCAGCGGCTTGCGGCGGCTGCGCCCGGGCCCGGCCTGCCAAAAACTGCCCCCCCCCCCCCTGCAACCACGCTCCCTACCCCTCACCACTCCACCCAGCCCTCGCTGAAGCCCCCCAAACCAGCGGAATGGCTCCATCCTGACTGCTGGACACAGTCCACAGCCGTCACGTGAGGTTTCCGAAAGTTGTGAGGATAAATTCTATGATTTAATGATTTTATGATCCCAATCAGTTGACGAGCTGCAGGGGAGTACAGCAGGTGCGGAACATTCACTTGAGGGCATTGCAGTGGATGTGGAACAAGTTAGGGGAACCCATTCCCAAAACAAAAGGAGTGGAACTTACCCTAAAGCAGACCACAAGGGGACTATCAGTGAACCCCTTGCAGCCTCGTAGAGTAAGAGCTTACCCGCTGAGGAATGGAGGCCCATCAGCGGAGTAATTGGACTCTAGCATAATAGCCGGCCCAGGTAA
Organism: Scyliorhinus canicula; assembly: GCF_902713615.1. NCBI lineage: Eukaryota > Metazoa > Chordata > Chondrichthyes > Carcharhiniformes > Scyliorhinidae > Scyliorhinus > Scyliorhinus canicula. The sequence goes on along the minus strand of NC_052154.1, from coordinate 166,800,622 downwards.
GAGCTGAGCATGAGTAGTCCCGGCTGGAAGTGCACCGTGCATATAGTTTCAATAAGTTTCTTTAAGCCTCTCGTTTTGGACTTCTCTGTGGCCACTAAGTTACTTCATTACACATGAAGGACATTGGGATTCCTTGATAGACAGAGCAAGTAAAAATTATTTATTTATTCCCTAGTTTATGCTGCATATTAATACATAATGGGTATGATCTAACAAAAAAAAATAGAGTCTATTCTGGGCGGAGTTAGCGGCGTCGTTCCTGGCGCTACAAGTGCTGGGAACAGCCCCGCTATCTAATTGCACTCTTTTTTTTTTTTTTTTTTAAATTTTTTTTATTGGAATTTTTTGCAGAAAATATAACAAAAAGTATAGCAAAAAGCAGTAATATGCAACTAACAGCCCCATAACACCCACAATTCCCCCCATACCGTAACATCACATGTATCACATTCCCCACCCCCCCCCCCAAACAAGAGAACTTAACCATAAATTAAAATTAGATAAATCAAATTTAAATAAAATAAGCTAACATAATCAACGCCCCCCCCCCCCCCCCCCCCCCCCCCCGGGTTGCTGCTGCTACTGTCCCAGTACCCTATCGTTGAGCCAGAAAGTCGAGGAAAGGTTGCCACCGTTTAAAGAACCCTTGCACCGATCCTCTCAGGGCGAATTTAACCTTCTCAAGCTTAATAAAGCCCGCCATGTCATTGATCCAGGTCTCCACGCTTGGGGGCCTCGCGTCCTTCCACTGTAGCAAAATCCTTCGCCGGGCTACTAGGGACGCAAAGGCCAGCACACCGGCCTCTTTCGCCTCCTGCACTCCCGGCTCTACCCCAACCCCAAAGATCGCGAGTCCCCATCCTGGCTTGACCCTGGATCCCACCACCCTTGACACCGTCCTCGCCACCCCCTTCCAGAACTCCTCCAATGCCGGGCATGCCCAGAACATATGGGCATGGTTCGCTGGACTCCCCGAGCACCTGGCACACCTATCTTCACCCCCAAAGAACCTACTCATCCTCGTCCCAGTCATGTGGGCCCTATGCAGCACCTTGAATTGGATGAGGCTAAGCCGCGCACATGAGGAGGAAGAATTTACCCTCTCCAGGGCATCAGCCCATGTCCCGTCTTCGATCTGTTCCCCCAGTTCCCCCTCCCACTTCATTTTCAGCTCCTCTACTGACGCCTCTTCCTTCTCCTGCATAAGCTTGTAGATATCGGATATCTTCCCCTCCCCGACCCAGACCCCCGAGCACTCTTTTTTTTTTTTTTTTGATGGCCCAGCAGGGAACGCTGCCCCGAGGCCTCAATCAGTTGTCATTTCCTGTGCTTCTCCGTGCAGGAAGTGCACTCGACCCCCTGAACTCACTTAGCAGTGCGAGACATCTTGCAAGATCTGGTTGAATCTCGTGAGGCGTAAGAGCCAATGGGAATCTCAGCGGAGGCCTTTCCCGGGATCTACTGGCCACGTCGTGGGGCGTGGCTGGAAGATCGCGTCAAATATGTGTGGGAGATTGTGTGTGGTTCCTGAAATTTTTAAACTCATCAGTTTATTTACATTGCACATGTATATATTGAATCTTGTGTGATCTTTCTATAGATATTGTCCATCGAGATTTAAAACTGGAAAACATTTTGGTTAAAAGTAATGAAAGCAACAGTGAAATTGACATGAAACTGAACATCAAGGTAAATTAAATGAATTGTGCAATGAAATTATTGTGAAAAGTTTCATGTGTTCCTAAATCATTGACTCCCTTCCTCTCGCAGTATGAAGAATCCCTTTCTGAGCAGGTTCCAATCCCAAGGTCCATTCAAACTGTAGATCTCCAAATGCTACCTTGTCTAATTATAATGTTAGCATTAGCTTGTAAAACTACTAAAAATTAATAAGGACATAAGAACTAGGAGTACGCCATCTGGCCCCTTGAGCCTGCTCCGCCATTCAATAAGATCATGGCTGATCTTTTTGTGGACTCAGTTCCACTTACCCGCCCACTCACCATAATCTTTTATTCCTTTACTGTTCAAAAAACAGTAGTGGCCAGTTTGATTTGTGAAACCATTTGGAGCATGGATCAAGTAAACAATTTTCAAATGTTACTTAAAAACTTGGGCAGCTTCCATATCTATACTATAAAACCACCCCTGCTACCTCCCTGAACTCCATCATTGTTTCTGTGCTGTCAGGCAGCTTGTCCACAATTTTCTACAGTTAAGCATTGGGAAGACTGAAGTCATTGGGCTGGATTCTCCCAAAAAGGGATTTATGTCCCCACGCTGGCGTAAAAACGCTGGCGTTGCACTCCAGAGTTTCCTCAAAAAAAAGTCAGTCGATTCACTTACCTTCAGGGGCTAGCAGAGACCCAGAGTGATTCTCGCAGCTTTAGCTGTGGATACAGGCCCCTGCACGTCCGGTTTTGAGTCCGTGCATGCGCACGATGACGGCCTACAGCGGCTGTGCCGAGCACCATGACGGACACGGACCGCGAGGCAGCTCCGAAATGTAGGCCCCCCCGATCGGCCAGGCGCCCTTGCATTGGACCAGCCCGATATGTCCCCCGGCCACCCATAGGGCCCCGATCCCCCCCGCCCCCCCAACCAGGGCTTCCGCGGACTGAGGCTACAGCCTCCACGCACGGTTCCCGAACGTCAATAGGTGGTTAGAACCATGCCATCGGGAACTCGGCCGGCTGGGAGCGGAGTATCGCTGGACGGGCCATTGGCAATGGCTCCCCAGCTGCGCGGAGTAAATTGCGGAATCAGCGATTCTTGGGGCCCAAAGAATCCCTGGAGCGCCGGTGGGCCCGATGTTGGCACGAAAGTTGATTCTCCGCCCCCACGCCAAATACGGTTTTGGCCCGGGGCTGCGGAGAATCCAGCCCATTGTCTTTGGCTAAAACAAAAGGGCCTTAAGAATTTTTTTCTACATAAAAAATTATTTACAAGTATATTATTAATGTCATATCTTAAAGAACATACCTAACTATGGTCTCTCCAATTGTTGTATTATCCCCATCAATTCCTTATACTGATGGTTCTAATTGAGTAATTATTTTAGGAGTGATCTTTCTTGTTTAGAAAAGGCTGTGGTATAAAGGGTAAATAAGCCATGTGATTGTTTCGCAGCTGGGGCTTTGTAAGGTAAAGAAGCTTTTAAGTTTTAGTTTAGCTAATTTGATTGCAGCAGAAGACATGTAGTGAGAGAGAAGGCAGCTAGAGGCAGTTAATTCTAGAAGGCTAAAGAGGAAACCTCTTTCAGCCTTGCCAGAAGAAAAGCCATACTTTGAAGTAATGGTTAAGAAAACAGATGCCGGAAATCTGAAGTCCAACCAGTTAAAGAAACTGGAGAAATTAAGAGAGGTTTCTAAAAAGGCTAGAGTGAACGGAACAGAGGAAACTGGGAACCAGAACAGATCACTGTTCAATAAAGTCACAGAGTTGAAAAGGCATTGGATCATGAGAGGCCAGAAAGATATCTGCAAGAGTGCTAAGGTTTATGAGAAATTACAATAGTTTGGGAGATATTATTTGAAATAATTGTGGATATCAGTGGCTGAATCCCGGAGTTGTTGCAAAAGTCTTTAGGACAATGGAAACCTGAAGGGAGAGGAGTATTGTGAGCAGTTTTGGGCCCCGTATCTAAGGAGGGATGTTCTTGGCCTTGGAAAGAGTCCAGAGGACGTTCATAAGAATGATCCCTGGAATGAAGAACTTGTCATATGAGGAACGGTTGAGGACTCGGGGTCTGTATTCGTTGGAGTTTAGAAGGATGAGGGGGGATCTTATTGAAACTTACAGGAAACTTCCTGGCCTGGAAGAGTGGATGTGGAGAGGCTGTTCCCACTTGTAGGAAAAACTAGAAGCAGAGGACGCAATCTCAGACTAAAAGGACGATGCTTTGGAACAGAGATGAGGAGGAATTTCTTCGGCCAGAGGGTGGTGAATCTGTGAAACTCTTAGCCGCAGAAGGCTGTGGAGGCCAAATCACTGATTGTCTTCAAGACAGAGAGAGATAGGTTCTTTTTTTTTTAAAATAATTTTTATTCAAATTTTCACATTTTCACAAAAAAGAAAACAATAACAGAAAATTTTAAGAACACAAAAAAAACAGAACACCCCCACCCGCCGTAAATACAAAAGAGAAACAATAAATTAACGCCCGTCATTGGCAAAAAACAGATATTCAACCCAAAACAAAAACAAAGAGACAACCCCCCTCCGCCCCCCCCCCCCCCCACCCCCCGGGTTGCTGCTGCTGTTGACCTTTTGTTTTTACCGTTCTGCCAGGAGATCTAGGAATGGTTGCCATCTCCTGAGAAACCCCTGCACTGACCCCCTTAGGGCAAATTTCACCCTCTCCAATTTAATAAACCCCGCCATATCGTTGACCCAGGCCTCCACACTTGGGGGCCTCTCATCCTTCCACTGAAGAAGAATCCTCCGCCGGGCTACTAGGGACCAGAACATTGGCCTCTTTCGCCTCCTGCACTCCCGGCTCCACTGCAACCCCAAATATTGCGAGTCCCCAGCCTGGATTGACCTTGGATCCTACCACCCTCGATACGTCCTTGCTCCACCCTTCCAAAATTCCCCCAGTGCTGGGCATGCCCAGAACATGTGGACATGGTTTGCTGGGCTCCCTGAGCACCTGATACACCTGTCCTCGGTCCCAAAAAACCGGCTCATCCTTGTCCCGGTCATATGAGCCCTATGCAGTACCTTAAACTGTATGAGGCTAAGCCTCGCATACGAAGAGGAGGAGTTCACCCTTTCTAGGGCATCCGCCCACGTCCCCTCCTCAATCTCCTCACCCACCTCCTCCTCCCATTTATCTTTCAGCTCCTCCACTGAGGCCTCGTCTACCTCCTGCATCACCTGGTACACTTTCGAGATCCTCCCCTCTCCAACCCGTACCCCCGAGAGCACCCTGTCCTGGACCCTACGCGGCGGCAGCAGGGGGAACCCCGCCACCTGCCGCCTGACAAACGCCCTTACTTACATTTACCTAAAGGTGTTCCCGGGGAGAGCCTGAACTTCCCTTCCAGCTCACCCAGGCTCGCAAACGTCCCGTCTATGAACAGGTCCCCCAGCCTCCTGACACCTGCCCTGTGCCAACTGAGGAACCCCCCACCTCCCCCCTGTGCCGCCTCCATTGCCCCCAAATCTTGAGGGTAGCTGCCACCACCGGGCTCGTGGTATACCTCGTCGGAGGGAGCGGCAGCGGCGCCGTTGCAAGCGCTTCCAGGCTCGTACCCACACAGGATGCCATCTCCAGCCTCTTCCATGCCGCCCCTCCCCGTCCATTACCCACTTACGTACAATCGCTGCGTTGGCAGCCCAATAATACCCACAGAGGTTGGGCAAAGCCAGCCCCCCCCCCCATCGCTGCCCCGCTCCAAGAACACCCGTCTCACCCTTGAAGTCCCGTGTGCCCACACAAACCCCATAATGCTCCTGTTAACCCGCCTGAAAAAGGCCTTCGGGATAAGGATGGGGAGGCACTGGAACAGGAACAGAAACCTCGGGAGCACCGTCACCTTGACTGACTGCACCCTACCCGCCAAAGACAGCGGCAGCATGTCCCACCTCTTAAACTCCTCCTTCATTTGCTCCACCAGCCTTGTGAGGTTTAGCTTATGCAAGGCCCCCCAGCTGCTGGCCACCTGAACCCCCAAGTACCTGAAGCTCCTCTTTGCCCTTTTCAGTGGGAACCTCCCAATCCCCCCCTCCTGGTCCCCCAGGTGTACCACAAACAGCTCACTTTTCCCAAAGTTAAGCTTATACCCTGAGAAATCCCCAAATTCCCGGAGAATACCCATCACCACCAGCATTCCCCCCACCGGGTCCGCCACATACAACAATAGGTCATCCGCATAGAGCGACACTCGGTGCTCCTCCCCACCCCGGACCAGCACCCTCCAATCCCCCGACTCCCTCAGCGCCATAGCTGGGGGTTCAATTGCCAGCGCAAAAAGTAGGGGGGACAGGGGACACCCCTGCCTCGTCCCCTGGTATAGTCTAAAATACTCCGACCTCCTCTTATTCATGGCCACACTCCCAATCGGGGCCTCATACAACAGCCTCACCCAACTGACAAACCCCTCCCCAAACCCGAACCTTTCCAGCACCTCCCACAAGTACCCCCACTCGGCCCTATCAAAGGCCTTCTCCACATCTAGCGCCACCACTATCTCCACCTCCCCTTCCACCGCCGGCATCATAATAACGTTCAAGAGCCTCCGTATATTAGTGATCAGCTGCCTGCCCTTCACAAACCCCGTTTGATCCTCGTGGATAACCTGCGGCACACAATCTTCCATCCTCGTGGCTAAGATTTTTGCCAACAACTTGGCGTCCACATTCAGGAGTGAGATCGGCCTGTATGACCCACACTGCAGGGGATCCTTGTCTCGCTTAAGGATCAAGGAGATCAGCGCCCGAGACATCGTCAGGGGCAAAGACCCCCTCTCCTTCGCCTCGTTGAAGGTCCTAACCAACAGGGGGCCCAGCAGGTCTGCATACGCCTTGTAAAATTCAACCGGGAACCCATCCGGCCCCGGCGCCTTCCCCGACTGCATGTTCCCTATCCCTTTAACCAGCTCCTCAACGGGCGCCCCAGATCCTCCACCCGTCCCTCCTCCACCCTCGGGAATCTCAGCCGGTCCAAAAAGCGCCCATCCCCCCCCTTCTCCGCCGGAGGTTCGGACCGATATAGTCTCTCATAATAGTCCCTGAAGACCCCATTAATGTCTACCCCCCTCCGCACCACATTTCCTCCCCGGTCCTTAACTCCACCAATCTCCCTAGCCACATCCCGCTTACGGAGCTGGTGTGCCAGCATCCTACTCGTCTTCTCCCCATACTTGTACACCGCACCCTGAGCCTGTCTCCGTTGAGCCTCCGCCTTTCTGGTGGTCAACAAGTCGAACTCAGCACGAAGGCTGCGCCGCTCCCTCAGCAATCCCTCCTCCGGTGCCTCCGCGTACCTCCTGTCCACCCTCACCATCTCCCCCACCATTCTCTCCCTTTCTCTCTCCTGCCCTTTCTCCCTGTGGGCCCGAATGGAGATCAACTCCCCCCGAACCACCACCTTCAGCGCCTCCCAGACCGTCCCCACTCGGACCTCCCCATTATCGTTGGCCTCCAGGTACCTCTCGATGCATCCTCGAACCCGCCCCCTCACATCCTCGTCCGCCAGCAGCCCCACCTCCATGCGCCACAACGGGCGCTGGTCCCTCTCCTCCCCCAGCTCGAGGTCCACCGAATGCGGGGCATGGTCAGAAATGGCTATCGCCGAGTATTCAGCATCTACTACCCCTGCAATCAGCGCCTTACTCAAAACAAAGTCGTCGATCCGGGAGTAGGCCTTATGCACATGGGAGAAGTATGAAAATTCCCTGGCCCTCGGCCTCGCGAACCTCCAAGGATCCACCCCTCCCATCTGGTCCATAAACCCCCTCAGCACCTTAGCCGCCGCAGACCTCCTACCCATCCTGGAACTGGATCGATCCAGTGGCGGATCCAGCACCGTGTTGAAATCCCCCCCCCCATTATCAGGCCCCCCACCTCCAAATCTGGAATGCGGTCCAACATGCGCCGCATGAAACCCGCATCATCCCAATTCGGGGCATATACATTGATCAGCACCACCCGCTCCCCTTGTAGCTTGCCGCTCACCATCACGTACCTCCCGCTGCTGTCTGCCACCACACTCGACACCTCAAACGACACCCTCTTCCCCACCAGGATCGCCACCCCCCGTTTTTTTGCATCCAGCCCCGAATGAAACACTTGGCCCACCCACCCCTTCCTCAACCTGACCTGATCCGCCACCTTCAGGTGTGTCTCCTGAAGCATAGCCACGTCCGCCTTCAGCCCCCTCAGGTGCGCGAACACGCGGGACCGTTTGACCGGCCCATTCAGTCCCTTCACATTCCAGGTGATCAGCCGGATCGGAGGGCCACTTGCCCCCCTCCCCCGTCGACTAGCCATCACCCTTCCGTAGTCCGCCACGTGCCCGCGCCCCCCGCTCAGCCCGTTCCCCACAGCGACAGACCCCCATCCCGACCCCCTCTGCAAGCTCCGGCTCCGTCTTGGCCATTCCAGCAGCAACCCGGTACCCCACCCATTCCCCCCCCCCCCCCCCCCCCCCCCCCCCCAAGCTGTGGCCCCCCTATCTGCGTAACTCCGGTCATAGTACTTCTGTAAGTCAGCCGATTCCTGCTGACCCCGGCTGCTCCCGCCACCCCAATTACCCTCCCCAGTGTCCCCCAACCATTCCCCCAATGCCGACCCCGCCCCCTGCTTCTCCAGTGTGGGAGAGAGGCCCGCGCCCCCCATCCCAAGCCCCGCCCCCCGACCCAAAACGCAGGAAGATAGGCACATGACCCAACAGGGCCACGAACCCCATCCAAACCCGTAACCAGTGAAATAATAAAAATCCCAACATGATATAAAACACCCAAGTAAACAGATAACAGTCACGAAAAGCAGAAAAGAAAAGGCAAGACAGCAAAAAAAACAAACAGCGTCCAATAGAACCAAAAAGAGCGAAAGGATATCAAGGAGGACAAAACCTCCGGGCTGCGTACAATGTTCCCCAGCCCCCAGTCTTCAGTTCAAGTCCAGCTTCTCTGCCTGCCTGGACAAAAGTCCAGGCCTCATCCGGGGAGTCAAAATAAAGTTGGGGGTCTTTATAAGTGACCCACAGGCGTGCCGGCTGTCATAGACCAATCTTGACCCCCTTCTTGTGGAGCACTGCCTTCGCCTGGTTAAACTCAGCCCTTCTCTTCGCCACCTCCGCACTCCAGTCCTGGTAAATCCTGATCTCCGTATTCTCCCACTTACTACTCCTCTCCCTCTTCGCCCAACGAAGCACACACTTACGGTCGACCAAGCATTGAAATCGGACCAGCACTGCCCTGTGTGGCTCGTTCGGCCCGAGCTTCCGCAGCCGCACCCGATGGGCACTCTCCAGCTCCAGCGGTCCCCGGAACGACCCCGTGCCCATCAGCGTGTTCAGCATCAGGACCACGTAGGCCCCCAAATTCGAACCTTCCAGCCCCTCCGGGAGGCCCAAAATCCGCAGATTCTTCCGGAGGGAGCGGTTCTCCATCTCCTCCATCCTTGCCAACCATTTCTTGTGAAGCGCCTCGTGCGACTCCACCTTCACCGCCAGGCCGAGGAGTTTGTCCTCGTTCTCCGAAGCCTTTTGCTGCAGCTCCCGAATCTCCGCCGCCTGAGCCGTCTGAGTTGCCCCGAGCCTGTCCAGCGATGCCCTCAACGGCTCCAGGATCTCAGCTTTTAGTTCCTGGAAGGAGGGCAGCAGCTGCTGCCACGCTGCCGGTTCCCTGCCCGCCGCCATCTTGTCCTTTTTGCCTCGCACCTTCTTCTGCTGCAAAGTTGATTTTCTGGATAGATAGGTTCTTGATCAATAAGGGGATCAGGGGTTTTGGGGAGAAGGCAGGAGAATGAGGATGAGAAAAATATCAGCCATGTTTGAATGGCGGAGCAGACTCGATGGGCCGAGTGGCCTAATTCTGCTCCTATATCATATGGTCTTATGATCTTAAAACCTGAAAGTGAAACCTTGATGGAAGCAGTGAAAGGAAAGCATGATTTCAAATAAGATTTGGAAGTGTAACTTTTGAAAGCAGAATTTGAAATCACTCGTGTGGAAGCCGGAGTTTAGTGAGACGAGGAGACTCGTGGGATAAGAATTGTCTGGGGGGAATTTTGAGGAGAACTTCACATTCACTGAGGTTCTGAGAGAACTGTGTCTTACCATAGTCATCTTGTATGCTTAAAGGGACTTGTGTATTAGCTTCATGTACCTTGTAATCTGTGTTAATCTTAAAACCTGTGTGTAATTATTAAGATAAGTGGGGTGGAGTAAAGGGACATTGTAAAATAATCCAACTTTTCTTGTTTAATAAATGTTTTTTCCTTGTTCAAACTAATTGGTGATCCTGTGACTGTTCCTCTACATTTTATTTAAAAAAAATAAAAGTTACGGGTTTCCTAGCGGCATGGGGTGGCTTCAGTGGGAAACCCCGTTGACAAGCGGCGTGAAGAGAGAATCTCGCCACCAGCTAATGGCGTGCTGTTGAGAAAAACATGGCTGGGGGACCGGAGAATCCAGTTCACGGTCTTTTGAGACAGGGTTCCATTCTGGGATCTTCCCATCCAGTTGTAACAACAACTGGGATCGTAACACTAATCAAATGAATTCTGCTTCATTGAAGATGTACTCACCATGGAAGCATTCTCAGACAGGTAAAGATGGTTGTGAACATCCCCACTGGAAACTCTCCAAACTGCACCATTTTTTTTAATGAAACGCAAAGCTCAAGAGTTGACTCAATAGGAGAACTGTAGGAAATTGATGCTCAGAAAAATGCATTGCAAATATCCTGTGCTACAGTGTCCAACCCATTCTGAAATGTTTTCATTACCCAGGTGACTGATTTTGGACTTTCTGTGCAGAAAGGGGGTGTTGGCAGTGACAAAATGTTGCAGGCAACCTGTGGAACACCTTTGTACATGGGTAAGAAATCTGTTGACATTTACATGTATTTTCTCCCCAGAGATTTGCACTTAATCTTGCATAGTTCACCGATGCTTATTTCTGGTTTCATGTGTACAGAATTGGACAAAACAGAGAGTTAAAAAACAAAAAGTAATTCTAGATGTTGTAAAAGTATAACCTTTGGCTCAGATGTTCCGCAACACATTACATTTATCTCAATTATTTCCTTGATCTAGGTAATTGATAAAAGATTAAAATTGTAGTAGAAATTAGCAATAATGCACGTATTCAATACCAATTCTGCATGCCACCATGCTGTGTTAGAGTGACTTCATTTCTACCAGCAGGTGTGCTTTTAATGACTTGTTTTTTAAGCAAATGAAGAATAAAGTTACATGCCCCAGTCATTGAAAACTGACATTTTCTTTTCCATACAAAGCTGGACAGAGATCATAGGCATTGCAAAGAAGTATGTTGGAGCTTTACCTGAGGGTGTTGAGACTATTACATTTTTGGAGGAAATTGGGTAAATGTTTGAATAGGAGGAAAATGGGGTGACATCCCGGGCAGTGGAATGAGGTCTGAATTGCTCTAGCAAAGAGTTGGCACGGAGATGATGAACAAAATGACCTCCTTCTGTACTGTCAGCCTGTTTGATTCAATGGTTCGTAAATTTCATTGAGATGTGGATGTGAAATCACAATCAGAAAATTGTTATTTTAGTGGCTCCTGAACCTGAAATAATTTTATTGCATTATCGCTGCCACATGTGCAATAATTTTATATCTAACACTGTTACAAAATCTTTTTGATATCACTGAAATTGATTGTGATGTTATTACTGGAAGATTGAGAGTTTACCTGTTTAGTGCATTACTGAGAAATTGCACACTAAATCAAATTTTTAAATAATTTCTTTTATGTAACAAATGGCACATACATACACACCAGGTTTAAATGTATTCATTAACAGAATGGGCGTGATTTAACGGGGAAAAGAGAGTCCTGTTTTGGGCACAGCGAGGTGTTTCTAGGCACCTGCAGCACCGAGAACGACCTTGTTATCAAATGGGACTTTTTTTTTACTTCGGCGAGGAACAACCACTGAGATGGCACTTACCTTCATTTCCTGTACTTAGGAGTTCAGCTCGTTAGTGCAGGAAAAGATCGGGCGCCATTTTTAAATGCTGCCCCGATCTCTCGACCCTCCCCCCCTTGGCATCTCCATCGTGACCGCTGCACCCCCCCACCCAATGCACCAACTTACCCATTGAGGAGTCCTCCAAACCCCCTCACCCCATAAGGGCAAGGCACCCCGGGCAAGATCCCTGGCATGGATAACCTGGCACCCAAGCACCTTGGCACTGCCAGGGTGCCAAGGTGTCTGGGTGGCAGAGGGAGTACAAAGGCGCTATCCTGCCCAGAGCCCGACCAGCTGGGGGTCTCCGATGGCCTTTCAGACCACCAAGGTGCCATTACGCCTGATCCACGTTTGTGGGTCCAGTACTAAACGTCGCCATCCAGATTGTGATGTCTTGCAAAATCTCATTAGATCTCATGTGGCACCCTGAACGTCATAGTTCTCACGAGAGGCCTCTTGCGAGGTTTAACGGCCTCATCACGTCACTGGGTCGGGCGGGACAAGGCCGTTCGATCATGCCCAATATCCCGGACCACTGGCCAACTTCTAAATGTTATGTAACGATTTAACCGACAGACTATTTGTGAGCAGCAGATGTCAGGCACAATCTAACAGAAACGTTTCAAAGTATCATTTCTGGCAGGTTTTGCTGGGAGTTTCATAGATATCATAGAATTTACAGTGCAGAAAGAAGCCATTCGACCCATCGAGTCTGCACCACCCTAGCTGTCAGCGAGTTCCCCAAGTCTTAACCAAACATAGTTACTTTGTGGACCCTTGGGGACTTTTCCACCAGGCTAGCCCCACTTAAGGCGTGATCTATCGACCATGCTGCACCCAAAAAGCAGTGCACTGCAGCGCAATGTGGCCAGTAAATGATGGGAGACCCTACTCCCGGGATCTATCCGGCTTGTCATGCCTTGCGAGATCTAACACTATCTTGCAAAACGTTGCAATATGAAGAGTGCCCATTGTGAGCGGGATCACTTTTTGCCAGATTTGCATAATAGAGCCAGACAGCTAGTTTCACTTTAATATGCAATTCCCTGAGGTAACCAAGGTGTTGGGATCTTTCCCCTTTGCCTTGGAGATCTCGGGCGAATTCTGTTCAGTACTGGGCTCCACAAACGGGGACCAGATGGAACGGCACTTGTGGGGGTCTCCCAGGGGATTGAAGGCCCCCAGGTACATGCTTTCTGGGCAAGGTGGTGGTGCTCAGGTGGCACAGCCAGCTGGCAGAGGCACTGCCAGAGTGCCAGGCTGGCACTGCCAAGGTGCCCAAGTAGCAGCAGCAGTGCCAGGGTACTAAGGTGTCATGGTGGCATTTTCTTTCATGGCGGTGATCGGGCAGAGCTGCCCTGCACGGACGAGGGAGGGCTGGTGACCAACTGATAGTGAGTTGGGGCTGGGGAGGTTCGGGAGTTGGGTCGGCAACTAGAGAGGTGAAGACGCCATTTACAAATGGCATTCCGATCGCTCCGTCCACTGAGGGGTTTGGGTGAGTGGGGCTCCTCAGTGCAGGAAATCGGGCCGCCATTTTGAAAGGGTGCCCTGAACTCTAGTGGGCTTGAGGGTCCCCCACACACCCCATTTTGCCTGGACCATGTTTGTGTGGACCAGTACTGAACGGCACTCCCAAGGGGAGGCTGGTAGGTGCTGGGAGCCCTATAGATCCAGTTGAGCAGGACTAAGCAGGTTTTAAACATACTTGGGCGTGCTAGGCCTGATCCCACCATTGTGGCTGGTTTCATGATCGCCGCGCCTCGCGAGACCTGGGGACATCTCGTGAGGTGTGCTGGCAGTCAGGAAGCCTGCAGGAGTTCTCTCCTGGCATCTATCGGCCATGTCGTGCTCCTGTTAGGGAGCAACGCGGCCACTAAATGCTGCCTAACACAGTCTCATAACACACACGGATTTTTACTACCAAGGTGGGCAGGCTCGAGTCGGGAAATTTCCCAGCTCACCCCACCCGCCTTGGTAAAAAGGTCCCCAAAATGTGCAATTTTTATCTGGGGATTTATCGGAGGATGTGCGGGTGTGGGATAGAGAGGTCTGTGCTGTCACCCCTGGAAGCGAATCAGGTGCGACCAAGTGCCTAGCAGGGCTGGTTAAAAGGCCCACTTCCCTTTAGTTATTTGGTTATATTTTAGGCCTCCCGACCAAGGGGAGAGTGGGGGGCATGAATTAGCATGGAGGTGAATGGGTAAAACTCTTTTAACTCGCCTTTGAGAAGTTTCCCAACTTCAAACAATTATTTGTCAGCATTAAGTCATAAATAAAATAAGGATCCTATTTTACAGAAAGCAATGTGTCTGATATTGGCAGAGACAAGCTCGGCGAACAACAAAGTAATTATTTAGCTTTATGTTGATCAGTCAGTGGTCAACAAAGACGCGTGAATTATTCCCATGGTACATGCTGAAACACATCCAAATCTAGCAGACATTAAAGCCATTATGTTAGGATGGCAGGCTGTGTAGACCAGTTTAAGTTGTTTATTCTCTTTTAAAGACAGCATTTTTGCTATCGTTCTCTTTGCAGTCCCTAGCTGGCTCTAGGAGGACACCAGATGGTGCTATTATTATTGCTATTCAGCAAGGCTGAAGGCATGGGCAACTGACTTGACAATGACAGTGTGCATGAAAAGAGATAAAATGGGTTTTTTAAATGAAGAATGCTTTTGTGATTATTTTACAATTTTGTTATATGTCAAATTGTAGCTGCACGAACAATATGCAGAATTGGTGGTTAAAGCAAGTCAAAGTGATTAGATTGTTAGAGATGTATTAAGGGCGCGATACTCCGCTCCCCACGCTGGGTGGGAGAATCGCGGGAGGGCCGGGCGACTCATTTCACGCCCCCCTGGCGCACCCCGCGATTCTCCCACCCCCCGCTCGGAAGAATCGCCATTCGCCGTTTTTTCACGGCGACCGGCTATTCTCCGACCTGGATGGGCCAAGCGGCCTGCCATTCGCGACCGTTTCACGACGGTGGCAACCACACCACATCGTGAACATGGGCGCCAAAGGCCCGTTTGAAGCTTGTGGGGGGCGGAGAGGGGAGTGAGCACCACGGCCGTGCTCGGGAGGGGACTAGCCTGCGATCGGTGCCCACCGATCGCCGGACCGGCGTCTCAAAGCGACGCACTCTTTCCCCTCCGCCGCCCCGCAAGATCAAGCTGCCACGTCTTGCGGGGCAGCGGAGGGGAAGACAGTCACCGCGCATGTGCGGGTTGGAGCCGGCCAACCTGCGCATGCGCGGCTGGTGTCACTTAGGCGCACCGGCTGCGTCATTCTCGGCGCGCCGTCTTGACGCAAGCATCAAGGCCCGGCCGCCGAGAATAACGGAACGCCGCTCCTAGCCCCCCGGGTGGGGGTGAATACGGTGAGAGGAGCGGCCTCCGAGGCTGTCCTGAAACTCGGACGAGTTCACGACGGCCTTCCCGATTTTTCCCGGGAGCGGAGAATTCCGCCCTAAGTTTCTGTGTTGCTAATAAGAAACTTAAATAACTTTTATTTCATACAGGGTCAATGATGTGTGGATAAAACTGCCCTGTGATGTTGGCATATGTTATTTTAAACAGTTTAACATGCCCTTTGAAAGAACATACAAGAAAGGGGGAAATCTCATAGGAACTTTTAAAATCCTAACAGGACTAGACAGGATAGATGTAATAAGGATGTTCCCGATGGTGGGGGTGTCCAGAACCAGGGGTCACAGGGTAGACTGTTTCGGACAGAGATGAGGAGAAATTTCTGCACCTAGAGAGCAGTCACCCTGAGGAATTTGCTGCCACAAAGTAGTTGAGGCAAAAACGTTACATGTTTTCGAGAAGCAGTTAGATATAACACTTGGGATGAAGAAGATCAAGGATATAGGGGGAAATCGGGATCAGGCTATTGAGTTGGATGATTAGCTGTGAATGGCGGAACAGGCTTAAAGGACCTCCTCCTCCTAATTTCTATGTTTATCTAAATCACAGAAATGTTACAGCACAGAAGGAGACCATGTAGAGCATTGTGTCTGCACCAGCTCTCCAAACAAGTATTATGTCTTAGTGCCATTCCCCTGCCTTTTCCCCGTACCCTGTGTATTGTTTCTATTCAAGTACTCATCTAATGCCCTCTTGATTGCCTCAGTTGAACCTGCCTCAACCACATTTCCAGGCAGTGCATTCCAGACCCGAACCACATGCTCTGTGAAAGTTTTTTTCTCACATTAAGTTTATTTCTTTTGCACACTACTTTAAATCTGTGTTTTCTCGTTCTTGGTCCTTTTAGGACCAAGTTCTCAAGGACCAAGGGACTCCTGCGCTACCTGGCCTAATTCTCTTGGACTGGTTGATGGTCACCGATTCCTTCTCTGCCTCTAGGCCCTTAAGTTGTGATGTGACCACCCCTCTGAATGTGCTAGCCACAAAGTTCTCAGGAGCTTTACTCAAATACGTTGAACGCTTATATGTCGTTGTCGGCTGTTTTTGGATTTGAGAATGATGCAGCACGGTAGCACAAGTGAATAGCACTATGGCTTCACAGCGCCAGGTCCCAGGTTCGATTCCCCGCTGGGTCACTGTCTGTGCAGAGTCTGCCCGTTCTCCCTGTGTGTGCATGGATTTCCTCCGGGTGCTCCGGTTTTCTCCCACAGTCCAAAGACGTGCAGTTTCGGTGGATTGGCCGTGTTAAATTGCCCTTAGTGACCAAAAAGGTTAGGAAGGGTTATTGGGTTATGAGGATAGGGTGGAAGTGAGGGCTTAAGTGGGTCGGTGCAGACTCGAAGGGCCAAATGGCCTCCTTCTGCACTGTATGCTCTATGTTTATGAGTATGAACAGTTTCTCCCTATCGACTCTGGCCAGCAGCCTCATGGTTTTTAACATCTCTATCAAATCTCCTCTAAGCCGCCTTTTCTCCAAGGAGGCTTGAGCAACATCTCCAATCTATCCTCATAAATGAAGGGTGCGATCTTCCCAGAAGGGAACAAAGTCCCCTAGCGAGCCCGTTCAGTCACATGTTTCCTGGCACTCACAGTGCTGAGAGACACATGGCTATTCAACGTGACTTGCTTTGAATAAAGGACCTGAATGGGGAACGCACGGCTAAGGCCGCACATAGCCCTGATTTTTACAATGGGGAGCTCCACTCGCCGGAATTCCCCATTCTACCTAGAGAAATAGAATCCTGATCTCCGAGACCCCCAAAACATTCCCTAGCCCCCACCCCCCCCCCCCCCCCCCCCCCCCTCCTAAACACAGTATGATAGAGTCCCCGGCCACCGTTACACCCCCCCCTCCATACCCACACCAGGCAACCCTGGCCCGAACGTGCATGCACAGAAAATGTCAGATTGACACCTTGGCAGTGCCAACCTAGCACCCTGACAATGCCTATGCCACCTGGAAGTGCCAACCTGAGCATCTGACAATGCCACCATGCCACCATACCACCCTGGGGTAACGTCTACAGCCTCTCTATTCCCCCAACTTATGAATCCCTATCACTATTTATCTTCCCTTCTTCTCCCTGACCTCCTGTCTAACCTTTTATTATGGTCAGCACGGTAGCATTGTGGATAGCACAATTGCTTAACAGCTCCAGGGTCCCAGGTTCGATTCCGGCTTGGGTCACTGTCTGTGCGGAGTCTGCACATCCTCCCCGTGTGTGCGTGGGTTTCCTCTGGGTGCTCCGGTTTCCTCCCACAGTCCAAAGATGTGTTGGGTGGGGTTACTGCGTTATGGGGATAGGGTGGAGGTGTTGACCTTGGGTAGGGTGCTCTTTCCAGGAGCCTGTGCAGACTCGATGGGCCGAATGGCCTCCTTCTGCACTGTAAATTCTATGAAAAACCAAGCCACTCATGGTGCCACCAACCTGGCTCTGAGTGCACTCCTCTGAGAAACTAGATTCCAAATGGAAAACTGATTTGTGAGTGGGATCCCAGGGGATTCCTGCGCTACCTAGCCTAATTCTCTCGGACTGGTTGATGGTCACCCATTCCTTCTCTGCCTCTAGGCCCTTAAGCTGTGATGTGACCACCCCTCTGAATGTGCTAGCCACAAACAACATATTTAGCAAATATGTTGAGCGCTTATATTTCGTCGGCTGTTTTTGGATTTGAGAATGATGTCTGATCAGGGTCATTCTGCTGTTAGTCTTCCTGTGACTGAACAGGCCGATTCTTGTCCGGCAGATCTTGGACAGGATGTCCCACCAGGTAGTGGAATCCAGAGTGCAGGGTTTGTTTGTTTTTCTTCTTCTCTTCTGCTTCTGTGCTTCACGATTAAATGTTGCCCCGTATCTAAGAAGGATGTGCTGGCCTTGGAAAGGGTCCAGAGGAGGTTCACAAGAATGATCCCTGCAATGAAATGCTTGTAATAGGGACAGTTGAGGACTCTGGGTCTGTACTCGTTGGAGTTTAGAAGGATGAGGGGAGATCTTATTGAAACTTGCAAGATACTGTGAGGCCTGGATAGAGTGGATGTGGAGACGATGTTTCCACTTGTAGGAAAAACTAGAACCAGAAGACACAATCTCAAGACCAGAGGGACGATCCTATGGAATAGAGATGAGGAGGAATTTCTTCAGCCAGAGGGTGGTGAAGCTGTGGAACTCATTGCTACAGAAGGCTGTGGAGACCAAATCACTCTTGAAGACCGTGATAAATAGGTTCTTGATTAATAAGGGTTCCAGGGGTTATGGGGAGAATGGGGGTGAGATAACTATCAGCCATGATTGAATGGCGGAGCAGACTCGATGGGCCGCGTGGCCGAATTCTGCCCCTATGTGTTATGGTTTTATAGTTTGGACTCAAAGCAGCAACATCACGATGGGCAAGCTGTCACCGTTTGGAATTATTGTTAACAAGATCCTCCCAGTCTTCAATGTTGCTGCGCTTCAAGGAGAGTATTTCTTTGTCCTCCCTTGGAACTGTTTGAGATTTGAAACAATAAGACATGGAGGGGGAGATGCTTTATGGCAATTCAGACACAGTCCATCGTAGTTGAATTTTTCAAGAGTTTTGTCTCAAAACGCATGAAGGTGGCTTTAAGAAGGACACCAGCGTTTGTTCCTCCATTGAATCTGGAAGATGCGACTGGCAATCTTCCCGTGCCAGGGATCGGGCCCGGGGGGGGCCTGCTGCTATGTGGTGGGGTGCAGGGGAGGGGCTCAAGGACCCCCCAACATGTGGTTTGGGACATTGGTCGGGAGGTCTAGAGATTGGTGCGGCCTCGGGGCGTTCCCGGCGGGGACTGAAAAAATATTAAGTGCCATGAGAGGCTGCAAGCGCCGGGAATGATCCCTCGATTCCCGCCCAGGACGGACTCCCTTTTTTTTTGTTAAATCACTCCTTAGGTCTTTTGTTGAGTTGGAGAGTTCTTTGTTGCCAAATGCTTGCCGTCATAGTTAGTAGAATGTTCAACTGCACAGCTGTCCATTGTTGGATTTCCTCATGAATGGTGGCCTTTTGTGAGAGAGCCGTGAGAGGTGGCTACCAAGGAATAGTAAGTGCTCAAAATATTCCAGAGTGCCTCCTTAAACACATATGGGACGAGGAATATTTGACTGACTAGGCCTCTGTTGATATGAGTACAGATCTTGTGTACAGAATTGGAGAGATCGAAAGTGGCTTGAACACCTTTGCTGCAGAGTGGGCAGTGACACTGCAATCATCTTCAAACTGTAGATTATGTATGTCTATTCTGGTCAGTTTAGTTTTGGCTTGAAGGCAACTGAGATTAAAGAATTTTCCATCTTGGCTGTATTTAGTTCTCACACCAGAGGGCAGTTGAACTTTCATCAGGTGAATAGTCACCTTTGGGTAGATTGTAAATAGTTTGGGGGCCAATAACACAACCTTGCTTTTGTCTGGATTTTGAAGGGAACTGTTTCAGATCTCCTATTCAAGACAGTTGCAGTCATATAATCACAAAGTAATTGCAGGATTGTGATTAAGTTTCTCAGACATATACATTTCTGGAGCACAATCTACTGAGCCGTGTGATTTACTGGGACGCTCAAACACTAATATATGGCAGGACTTCAACCCAAATGCGACGTATTTGGTTGACTTTGCAGTAGAAATGGTATCTCTATTTCATAGTATGATTGAGGATAAATGCATAACCATCCCACATTACAGGAAAGATGCAATTGCTCTGGAGAGAGTGCAGAGGAGGTTTACAGGAATGTTGCCAGGGCGAGAAAAGCGTAACCAAGAGGAGAGATTGGATATGTGGGGATTATTTTCCTCGGAACAATGAAGACTTGAGGAGTGAATTGATTGGGGTGTACAAAATTATGAGGGGAAGTGATAGAGTGGACAAGGTAAAATTGTTTTCCTTGGCTGAGAATTCTAGAACCAGGAGACATAGTAGAGGGGACATGAGGAAGAACTTTTTTACGTAGAGCAGTGTTTTGCAAACTTTTTTTCCGGGGACACATTTTTACCAACTGGCCAACATTCGGGACCCACGCCGGCCGACCTTCGTGACCCACGCCGGCCGACCTTCGCGACCCACGCCGGCTGACCGTCGCGAACCACCTGGTTTAGCACAGTGGGCTAAATAGCTGGCTTATAAAGCAGACCAAGGCCAGCAGCGCGGGTTCAATTCTCGTAACAGCCTCCCCGAACAGGCGCCGGAATGTGGCTATGAGGGGCTTTTCACAGTAACTTAATTTAAAGCCTACTTGTGACAATAAGAGATTTTCATTTCATTCATTTCTCTTACCTTGTTTATTGCTGACAAAATGGAGGAATCACAATCGCGCCCAAAGCACGTGATGTCGACATTCGAGGGCCGTGACCTGCTCTCTGCCTCCTTCAGGCAGAAAGATTACATAGAATTTTTAAAAAAATCTTCTGCGTCTCTGATTGGGCAAATTCACGGGCTTCAGCCGCAGCAGCCAGCTTTTATATTCAATTTTTATTTATTATTTGTAAATTGAAACAATGTTGTTGCATGGCACATTTAATCAAAGAGACAAAAGCACATGTCATCGTCAGACTCTTCAGATTCTTCCTGTTTCTTCTCTTTTTCTCTTCAGCAGTAACAGGGGCAGCGGTGGAAACAACTGCTGGGGCACTGCAACCAGCACCAATATTGCCGATCAGACTATTGATGTCAATATTAGCCAATGCCTTGACAAACAGACTAGGCCATAAAGACTCGGTGTTCACACCAGCTGTTTTAACCAGGGCATTGAGCTTGTCTTCGGTGACAGTGACTTCGTCGTTGTGCAGGATGATCGCGCTGTAGATACAGGCGAGTTCCGAGGTGGAGGCCATGGCACTGGATCTCTGCGGGTTGGTCCGATGGTGTTAGTTGCCGGGGGGAAACTTGGCCTTGGCTTCATTTAGAAGAACCGAGCACTTCCGAACCGGCGGGGCGAGCAGCAGCCGGCTTTTAACTATACCGGCTGCGAGCGTCCTTTTGACCATATAAATAAAATGCGGTCGGACTGCGCATGTGTGCCCGCTCATCTGTGAGCATGCGCAGAACTCTGATGAGCAGGCACGCACACGCAGTGCGGCCGTATGTTTTTAAATGGTGAAAAGGCCGCTCGAAGGTGGCATAGTTAAAGGCCAGCTGCTGCACGCGAATTTGCGCAATCGGGAGCACTGTGATGGACAGCTCCGCAACCCTCCTGACACACGCCCATGTCCCACCCGCAGGTCGTGCCCCCGACTTTGAAGATCACTGACATGGAGGGTAGTGGGTCTCTGGAATTCGCTGGCTAAGTTGGTGGTGGAGGCAGAGACCCTAAACTCTTTTAAAGCGTACCTGTATCTGCATCTTAAGTGCTGTTAGCTACAGGGCTGTGGGCTAGGTGCAGGAAAGTGGGATTAGAAATGGTACCTGGGTACCCTTGGGCTGGCATGGACAAGATGGGCTGAATGATCTGCTGTGCTGTAACTTTTCTATGACTCTTTCACAGCTGAAGCAATAAGAATCAATACTTTTCACAGGGAGCTAATAGCTGCTTGTGACTATGGTTTTTGTTATCTTTTAGCTCATAGTTAGAACTGAAGCAGAAGTGATATATGGGAGGTTAAAAGTTTAAGCAATTGTATAGTGTAAGTATTGAATCAACTGCTGATAATTAAACTTCACTTCGAATGTTTTAATTGTAACTAAAGTTCCAGTGATTTAAAAAGAAAAACTACTAAATTTGTCTTGGAATCTCATTCTCATTTCTCTGTGGTGCATCTATTGGATCAGAATTTCAAACTAGGTCTTACTCATTTGAACATGGATCTGTGTACCTTTTATGTCACAACACGTCTCAGTGCTTAGCTGGTTTAAATTTTTTTTAAATTGAGTAATGAACGTAGTTACTTGATTTAAAAAAAGATCATTTATTCCGATATCTGCTAAGATTATGCTGGACCATCTAGAATTTAATATCCAAATATTAGCCGGTTTGCTAAAAATAATTTATGAGACCTTTTCATTGATGACTTCAGAATCTGGAGCCTTTTTTTTGAACATTTTATAACTCTTCAAACATAGGTTTTATTGTAGTTGTACTAATTCTTCAGCAAGAATCACTCTTTTTATTCTTTCTGCCAATCTCCCTCCAATGTCTTCTCTATGTGGATCTAAGTAATTGCAGCCAATTATATTTTAAAAATTGATTCAATTTAGTGACTTATTAAGTTTAAACGCAGTCAGCCTTTCTAATATCCCGTCTGTGCCAATTTTTAGCCCATCCAGTGCTTCAACTGCCTCCTTTTCTCACTGACTTTGACAGCATCTTCTTCCTTGTGGGGATTGGAATTACATAAAAGCATCCAGCTCAGCAGTCAGGACTGCCCTCTTCATTACCCCTTGCTTTCCAGCCATCTTAGTTGCAAGAAGGAAATGGGCATCAATGAAGATGAAGAATAAAAGAGAAACAGGAAATAAGATGGTGGTAAACAAGATGCAACCAAACTAGTAAAAAGTAGGAGATGATGGAATGAGAGGAAGTGTGACGACTATTATTGTATGCTTAAAAAAAGACGATTAGCAAATCCAAGTTGGTGAGCCAGTGAGTAGGTTTGGAACTGACTTGGTGTTAATTAAACTGGGCACTGATGTAGTATCAAAGAATGATAGAATGGCAACAGCACGGAAAGAGATCATTCGGCCAATTGTGTCTACGTTAGGTCTCTGCAAGAGCAAAGCATCTGGTTCCACTCCCTTGCCTTTCCCCCATAGCCCTGCAAATTTGTTGTCTTCCGATAATTATTATAATAATAATCTTTATTGTCACAAGTAGGCTTACATTTACACTGCAATGAAATTACTGTGAAAAGCCCCTAGTTGCTACATTCCAGCACCTGTTCGGGTACACAAAGGGAGAATTCAGAATACCAATTCACCTAACCGCACGTCTTTTGGGAATTCAGTGGAAAACCACAATTGAATCCGTCTCCACCACACTCTCAGGCAGTGCATTCCCGATCCTAACTACTCGCTGCATAAAAATGTTTTTCCTTATGTCATCTTTGATACCTTTGCCATTCATCTTAAATCAGTTTCCTCTGGTTCTTGATGTTCCGCCAATTTTCTCCCTATCTATTCTGTTTAGACCCCTCATGATTTTGACACCTTTATCAAATCTAATTTCAAGCAGATGAATAGCCTTAGTTTCTCCATTCTACCCATTTAATTAAGTCCCTCAACCTAAAACCATTCTTGTTATTCTTTTTTGTACCCACTATAATGCCCTTCACATCTCTCCACAGTTC
Source organism: Scyliorhinus canicula (assembly GCF_902713615.1). NCBI lineage: Eukaryota > Metazoa > Chordata > Chondrichthyes > Carcharhiniformes > Scyliorhinidae > Scyliorhinus > Scyliorhinus canicula. The sequence goes on along the minus strand of NC_052154.1, from coordinate 166,777,225 downwards.
ACAATACTTCCAAGTTTTGCTTCATCTCTAAAGTTTGAAATTGTGTCCTGCAAACCCAAGTCAAAGTTATTAAGAAAAAAGCAGTGATCCTAACACCTGACTCCTGGGGAACCCCACTATATACCTTCCTCCAGATCTAACCGTTTATCAATACACCTAGTTTTTTGTCACTTAGTCAACTCTGTATCCATGCTGCCACTGGTCCTTTTATTCTAATTTTAGTGTTTACTTTGCTATCACCTTTTTTTGAGAAAGGGTATATTACTTGCAATTCTCCAGTCCTAAGTGAATTGGAATAGAACTCATCTCGGATTGGTTCACCCCAAAAAGTAACAGTAAATCAGTGTGGGATCTCTGTGTCTATTCCTATACCAGTAACGCCGTACCATATACCAAATAACAGAGATTCAAGACTGGCTCCTTGGGTTAAAAGCAATTTGCAACCTCTATTTTATCAGCTTCTAGTGTCTATTGGTAAGCTTCAGTTTTCAAGTACAAAATTTAGGAAGGTCCGACTAGCCCTGCAGTAAGTTAGTCAGATGTATCGATTGTTTGTCCTTAGCAAATACAGATAAGTTGAATTGAATTCAAAATACAATTATTGTTCGTGGTAATTCAGCTCCGAATTAAAATGTACAATACAAAAATGAAACAAAAGAAAATGGCAGTTTGCAAAGCTAGCAATGGGTTTCAGAAATTAGATAAGAATAAAATAAGAAGTGAAGACTCATCCCGACAACTGAACTCTTTAAAGCTTTAAAGTTCTCTTCCCTTTTTGGCTGTGATTGGGTTTAAATAATTTGGAATTCATTCAATTTGAGCAAATCTCTGTCTGTCAAATTAAGAGATAAAAGATTTCTGTATTTTTCCATAACGAAACACATTTCCCACAAGAAATTATCACTATGAGCTGACCAGCCGTTGCCATTGAAACGGAACTGAGATGTTATCCAAGTTCTTTGTGAGACAAAGGATCTTTCCGCCGCATGACCTTGCGCAGACTCTAGCAGTCTGCAAAAACAACTTACAAATGTGCTTATCTGATCTATCGCCAAGCAGTCAGTTTTCCTTACTGTCATGGTTAATATATGACTTCAGGTTAATATATGACTTTAAATTTTAGTTAATATGATTTCTTTAAATAATTTCTTCCTTTAGCCCTTTTAACCCTATAATAAAAGGTTGGTTTCTATAAGTCCCCCCTTTTGATTCTTCGAAAGGTTACTAAGATGAATCAAATAACAAATAGAAATTAAGGAAGAAATGCAATAGGATAGAAATAAGGGCAGAGAGAAACTCATTCACATTGTCTTTAATGGTTCACTTGTTTGAGAACAGCCTTCAACAATGGAGCGGGCAAAACTTTGCGTTACAAGCGTTCTAGAAGTATTCTTATTCAATAAAGAATGATTATATAGTACAATAACAATTCATTAATAATTAAAGGTGATTCTATGATTCAGCAATAATTGGTTAACAATGCAATAATAATGCAGTAAATAACAGTTCAATAGTAACAGCCTAGTTCAATGTCATGGGCTGATGGTGCAGTTGGATTACTATGAACCACTTGGATTGGTGGGGCATTATGGGTAGCCATACATTGGTCAACGCATTTGGTTAGATATTACGTGCAACACTCTGCACCAATCAGGGCACAGGTGCCACCTTTTTCGGCTAGCAAATAGTCAAGTGCCATCTGATTCTGTAAAGCCACAGTTCGAGTAGCCAAAAACTCTATCTAGGGCAGTAGCGGTATAATTAGCTACCTTTTCTATGATCGTTGTTATTTTATCCAATTCGATGGCTACTTTTGCATCCCAATAAAAAGGAATAAGTTTGGCAAGGATTTTGTAAAGCCACAGTTTGAGTAGCTAACATTTAGCCAAAAACTTTATCTAGGGCAGTAGCGGTATAATTAGCTACCTTTTCTGTGATGGCTGTTATTTTATCCAATTCGTTGGCTACTTTTGCATCCCAATAAAAAGGAATGAGTTTGGCAAGGAATCTATCTCGTGCAGTGAGGGCACGCTTATTTCTTTGAACTGGTAGCCTTGATAGGGAAGGAAGATGACGGATAGCAGGCATTACATATCCTAAATGACAAGACACTGACCAAAGTTTTGGAAGCCAGGCATATGCTTTGTTGTCACAGATAAAATAAGTTCCATTATAAGAAGTGAAATGGGCAATTTCTTCTAAGTACCATCGATCTGAAAATGTATTATTACCAGTGAGATTCTGTAGGCCTGTTAATAACGAGGAATCAATAACTCTCAATTGATGGATCTCTGTACTTAGAGATGTATATTTTTTAGAACAGATCAATGTGCCTGCTGAAATGGTTAATTTCCCTACAGAAACAAAAGGGGTGGAGAGTGGGCGGAGAATTTGGAATGATGCCATTTGCGTCTCTCTGTGATCTAAAACTTATTTTGTGCTTTCCTTTAATTTTACTGAAATTTCTTTCTTGTTCTTTAAACTGATTTCAATTTCCAATGTTTGCTACTTAACCAGTGTTTGAAATAAATATTTTGTGAAATGAGTTGTTAACTGACTCAACATTTTTTATCACCCAAATGGACTGCGGAGTTAAAATGGGATTTCTGCCAAACTCGTTTTATCTTTGTTTTGGAACAGACTGACCTAAACATGTGTTGCTTACTTTCAAACCTTTCTCTTGAATCCTAGCGGTTTGAATTAAAAAAAAAATCGGTTTCACATTGCATGAAGTTTAATTTCCTATCCAAACTAATTTTAAACATTTTTTAGAATTAAACACAATAACTGTTGCTAACTCGCCAGTACAAGGGAAGGGAGAATATATGACTGAATGTTTAGGGCAGCAAAAGGAAGTGGTTTATTGTCAGTTTGTTTCGTCAAAAGGCTGCTTTGGCATCGTGGTGTTTTACTGTGTTAGTGGCTTCAGGTTTATGGGGTGGGGGTTGCCCAGGATCTGCGAAATAGGATGATTGGTTGCCTCCATTGTCTCATCCTATTTCTTCAGGTGGACAGCGTTCAATGAATCTTCTAAAGGTTTTGTTGTGTTCAGATCACTGTTCTTCTCATACACGTTAAAGATTGCTTATGATTACAGCTGCCAGCAAGGTGTAAATCTTGCTGTCGCTGCAGGGAATATATTGCAGCCTTTAGAGCAGGGGTGGGCAAACTTTTCCGTGCAAGGGCCACATTCAGAAATTCACAATTTTAAAGGGCCGCATAGTATTAATAGTCCCGGTTGTAACCAATTAGCGTGCGGCATATACCTCAGCGCTTCCCCCGGCGGCATCCTGCCTTTAGCCCTCTTTATCTCTACTTTTCAAAAATGGCGCTTCACCCGGTTATGATTCTGGGCGCCTCATATAGAACATAGAACAGTACAGCACAGAACAGGCCCTTCGGCCCTCGATGTTGTGCCGAGCAATGATCACCCTACTCAAGTCAACGTATCCACCCTATACCAGTAACCCAACAGCCCCCCACATTAATCTTATAAAAAAAATTTAAAAAAAAAAAATTTTTTTTTATGACTTGATCTTGGTGGGCCGCATAAAGACCTTTGGTGGGCCGCATGCGACCCGCGGGCCGTAGTTTGCCCACCCCTGCTTTAGAGGTATCCGATTAGAGTAATCCGAGTGCGGATCTAGTTTTAGATTCTGCAGGAAGGCTGCCTTAATGCTACTACAAAATGGCAAGAACCTGGTCATAGCCACCAATTCAGGTTGAAATTTGATTGTTTCAATGAGATGAAAATAATATAGCTGGTGACGAACTTGCAGGGTCTTTTTCATTGTTGTCTATCTGCTATGTAATCCCAACTAGCCACTTTTTGCTCAGTCAGATGGATGACTATAGACACAACCAAGACCTGTATTTTCTGATGAAAGATTGCATGTAGCCTTTGCAAGATTCTCTGCAGACTTCACAAACAGTGCTTAGGAACTATTTGCATCCACGATTCTGCACACTGACTTTGGAGCTCTGAATGAATGAACACCAACGGTCTGCTGTGATATCTGCTAAATGAAATGTGTTGCACAACCTCAAATGTTGATGATAGTGCAACACACTAACTATAGGCTTGCTTTTGATGCCTTCCTATATCTATATGAAGCACATTCCTCACAATAAAGCCTGGACTCATCTCTACAAACGTGGAGCTGCTGACTTGATAAAACGTCATTAACGCAAATTTACAGCATTACCCCTTCTCCGTAACCCGCAACTGACAAAATAGCTGAACAGACATTCAGAAAGAGATCTTTCTAAATATCTAACAAAGCACCGTGCTTCACCACTATAACTGCATATTACACAGAAGTAATAACAAGGCTCTCATAATCTCAAAATGTAAAAGCTGCTAGCAGAGATTGCATTTATCTTAAGAATTTGGGGCCTAAGGGATTAGTCTGGTTGGCAGATCTAATCACTGCTGTACATTTGATAAGATGATTCCAAAGCTCACAAGAGATGATAGTTCTTCCCTATGTCAAACATAGGGGAGGCAGTGGCGTAGTGGTATTGTCACTGGACTAATAATCCAGAGACTCAGGGAAATGCTCTGGGCACCTGGGTTGAAATCCCATCAGGGCGGATGATGTAATTTGAGTTTAATAAAAATCTGGAATTAGAAGTCTAATGACCAGGAAATCACTGTTGTAAAACAACAATCTGGTTCACAAATGTACTTCAGGGAATGATATCTGTCATCTTTACCTGGTCTGGCCTACATGTGACTCCAGATCCACAGCAATGTGGTTGATTCTGACATGCCCTCAGGGTTGGACAATAAATGCCGACCCAACCAGCTAAGCCCACATCCCATGAATAAATAAAGAGAAAACACAGGAAACCAGCAGATGATGCTAGGAGGCATTGTTCAATTTCACTCTGCATCACATTGGTAAGAGAGAGAGAGAAATATGAGAAGAGAGAGAAGAGTAATGGTCAGAAGACAAAAATGGAAGATCAGATGTAAATAAATAAAAGCACAAGGAGCTTTTTGGGTAAGGGCTATTGGTAGCATAGTTGTGGGCTAGTTGTGACTTCTTTCACTCTAGTTGCCACTGGTTATTAATTTTGCACAATTTTTTAATTGTGTTTTTGGTTTTCTAATATGGCTCAAAACAACCTTAATTAAAGTTTGCTGTTCACATTCACCTCATGCCGGCAAGCTCAGACACAAGAATGCACAGGTTCCTCTCTGTGAGCTATTGAGGGAATAGTCTCTGATTTGAATTCAGACCTTTTAAATATTGCTGTTGTCAGGCAATTTCTCAAACATCAATGTGCCCCAATTTGGAACTTGTTAAATCATTATGAAGGTTGGAAAGTTTCTATAATGTGGATAGTAAGGAGAAAAATCACTGAACACTTCAGTGCTGATAAATATATTTTGGAATACCGTCATGATTTAGAAAACAGGTGTAGAAGAAATGATATCTCAACTTTTGGGGACCAGAGGAGGGCCAAATGTGATGCCACGATGTTGTTAATTTACTTGCTCTTCTCAGCACTGATTTATTTTAACTTTCTATCAAGTACTGCTTAACTATTGGCAAACTTAGCATTTTATTTGGCACAGAGCTGGGATTCCAACACCTAATTCTCTCCAGTACAAAGTCCACATACTTCCAACTCCATGTCTTTGCCTGTCGACATCATTGCTGTAGCTTGTTTGCTGCTGAAATCCGCTGCCAGGCTTTTTTCAGAGTCAATTATTCCAATGCACTCCTAGCCAGTTTCCCATCTTCCACTCTCCATAAACTTGATCCAAAACACTGCTGCCTGTATCCTAGTCTGCACCAAGTTCCATTTGCACATCATCCTCATACCTGTTGATCTACATTGGCTGTAGTTCCTCCATGTCTCAATTTTTCAGATCTCTGCTTTGCCCTTCTCCTCCCTATTTCTGTAAGCTTCTTCATCCTTACTATGCTGTGTTCCTCCGATTCTGACCTTTTGTGAATCCCTCATTACCTTTTCCCCTGCTGATGGTTGCTGTGCTGTTAACCATCAGTGCGCAAGCTTGGCAATTCCCTTAATTAATCTCTCTGCTCCCACCTTTCTCCCCTTGTTCAAGATCCTCTTTAAAGCCTACTCTTTTGAACAAGCTTTTAAACACCCATCCTAATATTTTCTTCTTTGACTTGGAGTCAATGTATGTTAGATTAATGTGCCTTGGGCTGTTTCACTGTGTAAGAAATGCTATATAAATCAAAAAGTTATTGTTCGTAACTAAGCAAGTCATATCCAAATAACAAGAACAGTACAGCACACGTATAGGCCCTTTAGCACTCCAAGCCTGCGCCGATCATGGTGCCTGTCTAACTCAATCCCCTAAACCAACTGCAGAGGATTTCCTTTGGGTCACCATGGGTGAGTTACATTTATTAAGATCAAAGAGGAAATCCTCTATTCGGTCTATGCTTATCTTGGAATCATCCGGCAGGAACATCACATTTCTTTTATCTTCTTCTCTGGAGGCATTAACCATGTAAAGAACATACAAAATAAGACCATATGGCCGCCTTCCTGGTCCATTATTCAATAAGATCATGGTTGTACTGTTTATGTTTTGAATTCCACATTCCCACCTATCCCTGATCACATTTGATTCACTTGCTTCACAAGAATCTACCTACCACTGCTTTAAAAATCTTTAATGACCCCTTCCACTGCCTTCTGAGGCAGAGTTTCAAAGTCGTACTGCTCTCTGAGAGAACAAAATTCTCTTCATCTTCGTCCTGTAAGAGTGACCCTAATTTTAGAACAATGCCTCATAGTTCTGGACTCATCCATGAGGGAACATGCATTCCACATCCACCTTGTCAAGACCATTCAGGATCTTACATACTTGAATCAAGTTACCCCTCACTCTTCTAAACTCCAGTGGAAATATGCCCAGCTTGTCCAACTTATCCTAATAAGACAACCCACTCAATCCAGGTCTCAGTCTAGTAAACCAGCTCTGAAGGTGGATAGATACTTGGTAAGCAAGGGCTGTAGGTTATTGGGATACAGATTTGAGGTTACTTTCATATCAGTCATGACCTTATTAACATTAATGCATCTACTATAGGGTGGTATGGTAGCACAGTGGCTAGCACTGATGCTTCACAGGTCCCGGGTCCCAGGTTCAATTCCCGACTTGGGTCACTGCCTGTGCGGAGTCTGCACATTCTCCTTCTGTCTGCGTGGGTTTCCTCTGGGTGCTCCGGTTTCCTCCCACAGCCCAAAGATGTGCAGATTAGGTGAATTGGCCATGCTAAATTTCCCTTAGTGTGCAGAAATGTTAGCTGGGGTTACTGGGTTATGGAGATAGTGTGGAGATGTGCGTTTAAGTAGGGTGCTCTTTCCAAGGGCTGGTGCAGACTTAGTGGACAAATGGCCTCCATCTGCACTGTAAATTCTATGATTGATGCTACTTCATTAGTCGTTTCTTTTAAGACCCGAGGTAGATGTCCATCAGGACTTGGAGACTGGTCAGCCCACAGCTCCATCAGTTTGCTCAGTACAACTTCCCTCGTGAATACAGAAGCAACATATTTGGTAATTTTTTCTGCCATCTCCATATTTTCTATTAACTCCCCATTCTCAGTCTTTAGAGACCAACACTCACTTTACTTATTATTGTCCCTATTAAATAGCTGGAGAAACTCTTGCTATCCATTTTTACATTGCTAGCTAGCTTGCTCTCATTCTCAAATTTATTTTTCTTGATTAACGTTTTAGTCGTTCTCTTCCGTTCTTTATATTCTGACCAATCATCTGATTTGCCACTCACCTTTGCGCAGTTATATGCTTTTCACTTAAATTTGATGTTTTCATTAATTTCTTCAGTTAACTACCGATGGTGGGTCCTGCCTTAGAATGTTTCTTTATAGAAGTAATATAATTATTCTGAGTCTTTTGAAATATCCTCATAAGTGCCTCGCACTGCTTCTCGAGTGATCTTTCTCCCAGTCAAGTATCACAGTTCACTTCTGCTAGCTCAACTTTCATGTCCACACAGTTGCTCTTATTTAAGTTTAAAATACTAGTCTTAGATCCATTCTTCTCCCTTTCAAGCTGGTAAAATTCAGTCATATTGTGGTCACTGCCACTTCTCCCACTGCAAGTTCCTCTGCAGTCTTGTAGAAGAATTGGTTAATTAAGGGAAATGTAACCACATGGATTGAGAGATTGTTGGACAGTGTTACAATTATCTTTTGGCACTGTAGCTTTCATTTGGGATAAAATGAAGGGGGCAAGTGTCATGTGAGAGTACCTTTCAGAAATGAGTGCTTAAGAAATGTACCTTTAAGAAATGAGTTTTTATCAGTGATGTCAGAGTGTGGGGTGGAGGTGGGCTCTTTTCAGCTTTTTAGTTTCATTTTAGGCTGTTTGCTGCAGGGTGTGTTTTAGTTTTGTTTCAGTGTAGGAGATGAAGCCAGGCAGAGCAGCTGTACTGTTAATCTCTCTGCCATGAAAAGACTATCTCTTGATCATTTGGTGAATTCAGAATTATAAATGTTCTCCGTAGTGAATGTAAACCTAATGTGCTTCTGTTAAAAGGTGTTTCTTTTGTCTTCTGGAAGTTGTTTGGGAAGTTATTAAGGATTACTTAGTGTTGTGTTCTTTGGGGGTTACATTTGAATTGATGGTTGCTAAGATGTTCACTGTATGTTTTAAAAACGTGAGTTCATAGAATAAACATTGTTTTGCTTTAAAAAATGCTTTTCTATTTCTGCTGTTCCACGCCTGTAGAGTGAGCCATGTGCTCCCTACACCACAATCTATTAAAAGTTGTGGGTCAGGTGGACTCCATGATACACTTTGGGGTTCTCTAAGCCCTGGTCCAAAACAAATTGGGGGCTCGTCCGGGATAAAAGTCTATCTATTAGATTGGTTTTGTGAACTTAAAGACAGTGAGGGGTGAGCATATTGTGGAAGCTTTTCAGGTGTGGTATTTTAGTTTAAGTGGAGAGTGTGTTGTGGACAATGGCTCTTTCAGAGGCTCTGATGTTTTTCGGGGTGGAGACGGTCACACGCAGTACCTTATGGACAGAGACTAAAAGCAGACTTGTTAGATTTGGCAAAAACATTGCAGTTAACATTACCTGACAAAATGCGAAAAGATGAGGTAATTATAGCGATGGCTAAGCAGTTAAAGTTGCCTGAGATACAGTTTGACTCATTGGAAATGGCAAAAATTCAGTTACAACTTAAACAAATGGGACATGAGAAAGACTTAAAGCAGCTTGAATATAAAAGCGAGAGAGAGAGGAAAAAGAAAAGGAGAGAGAAGAAAGGAGAAAAGAAAGAATAGCCCTAGCAGAACAAAAAGAAAGAGAAAGGGAGATACAGATCAGTGAAAAAGTTAGAGGGCGCGATTCTCCGCTCCCACGCCGGGTGGGAGAATCGCGGGAGGGCCGCACTGGCACCCCCCGCGATTCTCCCACCCCCAAAATGGCATGTCGCATTTTGCGACACGCAGCTCAGAGAATCACAGGCCGCCCTTTTTCACGGCGACCTGCGATTCTCCGACCCGGATGGGCCGAGCGGCCTGCCGTTCCCGACCGGTTCACGCCGGCGGCAACCACACCTGATCGCTGCCGGCATGAACATGGCGCCAAAAGCTGTTTTGTGGCTTGTGGGGGCGGAGAGGGGAGTGAGCACCACGACCGTGATCGGGAGAGGACTGGCCCGCGATTGGTGCCCACCGATCGTCGGGCCGGCGTCTCAAAGGGACGCACTCTTTCCCCTCCGCCGCCCTGCAAGATCAAGCCGCTACGTCTTGCGGGGCAGCGGAGGACAAGACAGCAACCGCGTATGTGCAGATTGGCGCCGGCCAACCTGCGCATGCGCGGCTGACGTCATTAGGCACTCCGGCCGCGTCATTCTCGGCGCCGGGCCTTGACGCCAGCGACAAGGCCCCGCGGCCGAGATTTACGGCACGGCCCTCCTAGCCCTCCCGGGGAGGGGGGGGGGGATGATAGGGGGTGAGGAGCGGCCTCCGACGCCGTCATGAACCTCTCCGGGTATCACGACGGCGTTGGGCCTTGCGGAGAATTCCGGCCAGTGAGAGAGTTTGAACTTCAGAAAATGGCCATGAAACATGACAGTCAGTTAAAATTGGCAGACGTAAAGGGAAATGTAGAGTTGGATGATAGTGATGAGGATAGTGAGAAAGAGCGTCATAGTCGAAGGCTTGGTGGGGATCTATTTAAATATGTCCAAGCATTGCCAAGGTTTGACGAGAAGGAAGTAGAAATCTTTTTCATTTCATTTGAGAAAGTGGCTAAACAGATGAAATGGCCACAGGACATGTGGGTATTACTGGTTCAAACAAAGCTGATAGGTAGAGCAGTGAAGTGTTTGCATCACTACCGGAGAAGGTATCTGGGACGTATGAGGAGGTGAAAAAATCCATCTTAGGTGCATATGAACTGGTGCCTGAAGTCTACAGACAAAGGTTTAGACATTTAAGGAAAGAATTTGGTCAAACATACATGGAGTGTGAAAAGCTCAAACAGATTAATTTTGATAGGTGGATAAGGGCTTTGAAAATAGACCAAACGTATGAAGCTCTCCGAGAAATTATACTTTTGGAGGAGTTTAAAAATTCAATTCCTGATGTAGTGAGAACTCATGTGGAAGAGCAGAGGGTTAAAACTACGAGATTAGCAGCAGAAATGGCAGATCGAATTAGTTCATAAATCAAAGCTTGGTTTCCGACATCAGTTTTAGCCTGTGAGGAATGAAAACTGGGGACATGAGAAATACTCAAGTGGTAAAAGTAAAGGGGATCTGATGGGAGATAATAAGGGGGGTGTACCTCAGACTAAAAAAGAAATCTAGGAGGGTGGAAGAGACATGAAAAATTTCAAATGTTTTCACTGTAATAAACTAGGCCATGTAAAGTCACAGTGTTGGTGGTGGAAGAAAAGCACTGTGAAGGCTGATAGTTAAAACAGGGTAAGACAGTGGGGTTTGTGAAAGTGGTAAAGGAAAGCCCAAGTGATGCGAAGGAGGTGCAAAAGATTGTACAGCCTGATCAAGAGGTGATTGATAAGAAGTTGCCAGATGTCTTTAAAGAATTTACTTGTGTGGGTAAATTTTACTCGTGTATCAGGAGGAGCAGGTAAAGAAGTCACAATTTTAAGAGATACGGGAACTAGTCAATCTTTAATGGTAAGAGATGAGGACTAATGTAGTTTGGGAAGAATGTTGCCAGAAAAGGTGGTAATATGTGGCATTCAGGGTGAGAGGAGTAATGTTCAGTTAGATAAGGTAAGGTTGGAAAGTCCAGTGAAGAGTGGTGAAGTGGTAGTAGAAGTAATAGAGAAACTATCTGGGCGGCGCAGTGGGTTAGCCCTGTTGCCTCACGGCATCGAGGTCCCAGGTTTGATCCCGGCTCTGGGTCACTGTCCGTGTGGAGTTTGCACATTCCCCCCATGTTTGCGTGGGTTTCGCCCCCACAACCCAAAAGATGTGCAGGTTAGGTGGATTGGCCATGCTAAATTGCCCCTTAATTGGAAAAAATTGATTGGGTACTCTAAATTTTTTAAAAATAGAGAAACTATCTTGTCCAGGAATACAGTTTATCTTGGGTAATGATATAGCTGGATCACTGGTGGGAATGATGCCTACTGCGGTGGATAAGCCAGTGGAATATCAGACAACTGAAGTGTTGAAGGACGAATATCCTGGGATCTTTCTGGATTGTGTAGTAACAAGGTCGCAAAGTCACAGGTTAAGAAGAGAGGAGAAATCAAAGAGTGAAGATGACGTTGAAGTGCAATTATCAGAAACGATTTTTGATCAGATGGTTGAAAAAGAACGAGAACAGGTGGAGGATGAGGCGAATATTGTTAGTTCAGGAAAATTGGCAGAGATACAACAGAAAGATGTAGAAACAAAACGGATGTATCAGAAAGCATATACGGAAGAGGAATATGAGTGTATACCAGAGTGTTATTACCGTAAAAGTGATGTCTTGATCAGAAAATGGAGACCTGTACATTTGCAGGCGGATTAAAAGTGGGCAGAAGTTCATCAAGTAGTATTGCTGGTAGGGTATAGAAAGGAGGTATTGCGAGTTGCACATGAGGTACCAGTGGGAGGTCAATTGGGAATAAGAAAAACTCAAACTAAAATACAAATGTTTTATGGCCTGGACTACATAAAGATGTAGTTAAATTTTGTCAATCATGTCACACATGCCAAATGACAGGGAAACCCAAGCAGTGATAAAACCAGCACTCTTAATAGCCATTCCAGCGTTTGAGGAACCTTTTCCAAGGGTCCTAATTGATTGCGTAGGACTGCTTCCTAAAGCGAAAAGTGGGAATCAATATCTTTTGACGATAATGGATGTGTCTGCTAGGTTTCCAGAGGCCATTCCAGTACGTAATATTACAGCGAAGAAGTTTGTGGAGGAGTTACTTAAATTCTTTATTAGGTATGGACTACCCACAGAAACACAATCGGATTAAGGATCGAATTTTACCTCAAGGTTATTCAAAGAAGTTATGGATAGCTTAGGAATAAAACAATTTAAATCAACTGCGTACCATCCAGAACCGCAGGGAGTGTTAGAAAGGTGGCATCAGACATTAAAGACAATGTTGAGGGCTTATTGTCATGATTGTACAGAGGATTGGGATAAAGGAATTCCATTCGTACTGTTTGCAATTAGGGATGCACCTAATGAGTAAAACCAAATTCAGTCCTTTTGAACTAATTTTTGGTCATGAGGTAAGAGGACCACTTAAATTGATTAAGGAAAAATTGGTGAGTGAGAAATCAGAACTTACATTATTGGATTACGTGTCAAATTTTAGGGAATGATTAAATAGAGCAGGTGAATTGGCTAGACAACATTTGAAAGTTGCACAAAATGTGATGAAACAAGAAATCCAAAGTTCGTAGTTTCGTTTTCAGTGTTGGAGCTGAAGCCAGACCAAGCAGGTGTATTGCTGTTCTCTCTGCAATCAAAAGACTATCTCTTGATCATTTGATGAATTCAGAATTATAAATGTTCTCCGTCGTGAATGTAAATCTAATGTGCTTCTGTTTAAAGGTTTTTCTTTTGTCTTCTGGATGTTGTTTGGGAAGTTATTAAGGATTACTTAGTGTTGTATTCTTTGGGGGTTGTATTTGAATTGATGGTTGCTAAGATGTTCACTATGTTTTAAAACGGTTAACTTGAGTTCATAGAATAAGCATTGTTTTGCTTTAAAAAATACTTTTCCATTTCTGCTGTAGCACACCTGTAGAGTGGGCCGTGTGCTCCCAATATCACAATCTCTTAAAAGTTGTGAGCCAGGTGAACTCCATGATACACTTTGGGGTTCTCTAAGCCCTGGCCCATAACAAATGACCGAGTGTGTCATGTGAATATGCTTAAAAGGTACTTTGAAAGGGACGGAGAGAAAAAGGAGGAGGTTTTAATGATTCTAACTCAAAGTGACTAACCAAATCTAGATGACTGTGAATTTGACATACCTCAAATTAAATTGGAAAACGAGGATGTTCTTAAAAATTGGGATAAGTTGTTGAGTTACCTTCCAGAGGAAAAACGGACTGACCTGAAAGAGTTATTGATGTCACATGGGCAAGTTTGTGGAGATAAACTGGGAAGTACTAAAATGGCTATACATGATGTAGATGTGGGAAAGGCTGTTCCGATCAAACAACATCCATATAGACTTAACCCTTTAAAATTGGCACAGGTTAACAAAGAGATTGAGGGTATGCTTAAAAATGGCACAATTGAAGTGGGTTGCAGCCAATGGAGCTCACCCATAGTGATGGTACCTAAACTAGACGGTACCCAACGGTTGTGTGTGGACTATAGAAAGGTTAATGCAGTTACAAGAACGGACTCTTATCCTATCCCACGTTTGGAGGATTGCATTAACAAACTGGGACAATCTGCTTTTATTTTCAAACTGGATTTACTTAAAGGTTACTGGCAGGTACCTTTATCCGAAATGGCGAAGGGGATTTCTGCTTTTGTGACGCCAGATGGTATATACCAATTCAAAGTTATGCCGTTTGGTATGAAAAACGCCCCAGCCACATTTCAACGGTTAACTAACAAGGTTGTTTCAGGATTATCCAATTGTACGATCTGTTAATTTTCAGCCAGACATGGAAAGAACATTTAAAACATCTGATGGAGTTATTCGATTGACTTCAAGAAGCGGGTTTGGTGATAAACCTAGCCAAATGTGAATTTGGAAAAGCCCAAGTCACTTTCCTTGGCCATACAATCGGACAGGGCCGAATGTCACACGGGATGTGAAACCAACAGTTATTGAGGAGTTTTCAATACCCTCAAGACAAAGGGAAATAATGCGATTTCTTGGCATGAGTGGATTTGATCGAACATTTGTGCAAAAGTTTTGTTGCGTGACTGCTCCACTGATGGACTTGCTGAAGAAACGTTGAAAATTTCAGTGGACAGCGGAGTTTCAACAGGTATTTGACTGCCTGAAAGCTGTGATAACCAATGCTCATGTGTTGGAGAATTGAAAGGGACTCTGTGACCAGATTGAACTAAAGTATCTGACTTAAAAGAGACATGCCGAGGTATAGAGGAATGGATGGATCGTGCAGAGATCTTCTTGTTCAACGAGACTGTCAATCGAGAATGATTTCAGTTGGAGGAAGACGAACGAAAAAAAAGTGGACGATATTATTATACCTGTTTGCGTGTTTTTTTTTAAACGGAAAAGTATATTTACTGTGTGCGTTTCTTAAAGGATAGTGAAAAGATGAAAAATGAAACCATTTTGAAGTTGATGGTTTATTTTTTTTTGGGGGGGGAGATGTCATGTAAGAGTATCTTTAAGAAATGGATGCTTAAGAAATGTACCTTTAAGAAATGAGTGTTTACCAGTGATGTCAGAGTGTAGGGCGGAGCTGGGCTGTCTGTCAGCTTTTTACTTTTTTTTAGGCTGTTTGTTGCAGGGTGTGTTTTAGTTTTGTTTTCAGTGTTGGAGCTGAAGCCAGACAGAGCAGGTGTACTGTTGATCTCTCTTCCATGAAAAGACTATCTCTTGATCATTTGGTGAATTCAGAATTATAAATGTTCTCAGTAGTGAATGTAAACCTAATGTGCTTCTGTTGAAAGGTGTTTCTTTTGTCTTCTGGATGTTGTTTGGGACGTTATTAAGGATTACTTAGTGTTGTATTCTTAGGGGGTTGTATTTGAATTGATGGTTGCTAAGATGTTCACTATGTTTTAAAAAGGTTAACGTGAGTTCATAGAATAAACATTGTTTTGCTTGATAAATTATTTTATATTTCTACTGTACCGCATCTGTAGAGTGGGCCGTGTTCTCTCCATACCACAATCTATTAAAAGTTGTGGGTCAGGTGATCTCCATGATACACTTTGGGGTTTTCTAAACCCTGGCCCATAATACAAGTAGCTTTTCCCAAAGTATGT
Source organism: Scyliorhinus canicula (assembly GCF_902713615.1). Taxonomy (NCBI): domain Eukaryota; kingdom Metazoa; phylum Chordata; class Chondrichthyes; order Carcharhiniformes; family Scyliorhinidae; genus Scyliorhinus; species Scyliorhinus canicula. The sequence goes on along the minus strand of NC_052154.1, from coordinate 166,761,783 downwards.
CTGACAACAAGCCTGGGTGATTGGGCTGTTAAAAGATTAAATGAAGGCCCAGGTTGTTTAATTTGGATGTTCACAGTGGGAGATGATGCCAGCAGTATCTGTTTTTTACAGTGGTCAAACTGCTCGTCTCCAAAGTCCTCGGAAGATGTTGAAAATAGCAGATTATAAACAGTCCATTTAATTCCAATAGAGAATCGTGTTGCAGGTCTCGTAAATAGCTAATCGACAATATTACCTGATTCACTTTGCCTTGGTGATGGACTTTGAGAGAGGAATGGTACAGAGCAAGCCGTTGTGACGTCTATTGGGTTATAGTGTTTCCTAAAATATAACTGAATATCACAGACAGATTGGGTAGTCTGCCAGGACCCCGGGAGGGAGAGACAAAGAGAACAATGAGATGCCAAAAGTTTATTTGGGTCTCCATGTAAGAATACAGGTATGAACTGACTCATTGACTGGAAGACCAAATTAATAAAGATTTAAATGAGACTGGAAGATTCACGCAGCCTATACTGTAGGAAGACTCTTGAGGAAAAATAGCACATTGAAGATGGTCCTTGGGTTAAAAGTTACCCGGCTTGGTAAAGAAAGGATTGGAAGTAAACCCTCAGCAGCTAAGGATCACTTTGGGACTGGTTCTAGGAAAATTAAATGATTACTTAAGAGGAAGTTTAGAGGAAAGTGTGAATTGGGTTGTTCAGTTGTGTTCAAAGTAAAAGTTCTGTGATAGTTATAAGTTGCTATAAAAATAGCATATACTCAATAGTGCTTTTAGTCTGATTGTTATTCTAATTCTTAAAAAGTGAGATCTTATGTTATCCTTTCATCTATCAACTGGAAATTTGAGTTAGTTTTTTTAAAGTTATTAGTCTCTACAGGGATAATAACAGTGGCTTTAAAGGAAGTGAAAAGTCTTACGATATTTGTAGCAGGATTTTATCTATCCCTTGGATGAGAGGCTAAACTGAGGTGCTGTCTGTCATCTCTGGTTCATTTGGAATTTAAAGATCCCACTGCACAATCCAAATGTGAAGTGAGTTCTTCAGGTATTTTGATTCGCAGTCATTTCTCTCAACTTGCAAAAGTAAAAACAGGTCACCTCATCATTCATTTCATTGCTGTTTACAAGATATTGCTATCTGCAAAATAGCTGCTAAGTTTATATGCATAAGAACAGTCATTGCACTTCCAAGTAATTAGTTGCATGTGACCCACTCTTTTTCCAAAATGATATTAGTCAGTTTTTGTGACAGTCTGATGGATGCATGGTCACACTACTAATGCTAGCTTTTACTTTCAGCTTTTAATTTGTTTAGCATAGATATCAAAACAAATTGCAGACTTGTAGAATTTGCATGTGACATTAAATGCTAGAGTAGTAGAAAGAGGACATGGAAAACATCAGTTATGTAGTTGGTGAGACAAATGACAAACTGAAATGTGTCATAACCCCCAGGAGGACCACAGGGAAACCATTGTCGATTTCCATGTGGGACCCGTGGAATATGAGCTTCCCAGGTAGGGGGCAGAGGCCACCTAGCTGGAGCTTGTTAGACTTGCATCTAAAGCCGGCCCAAACAGGGCCCAGTGCTGTTGGTTGTCCTAACAGGGACTGGATTAGGAGAGAGTTACTGCTGTGGGCAGAGTATTGTATATAGTTCAACAAAGCCTTGTTCCACTACCACTGGCTTCCTCAAATTACTAAAGACCGGCAAGCGTAAATCATTACAAATTGATGCAGCAAAATGTGTGACATAAATTTGCAGTGATTTAAATGGAATTGTAGTTTGGTAGAACAGAACTGAGAATTGCTGAAAAAAATAGATTTTTTTGGCGAAGCTTTTCATCTTGCGCTCAGAAAATCTGCAAGAATGCAGTCAGAGAAATCACCAAATTTATACCGTGTGAGAAGATAGTGCTGATTGGTTGGCAAATGGACTCTTGTAGAGGTGTTGCCATGAAGAAAGTACCAGTTGGTGGTGACTGACAGTTAATTGCCAAGCATTGATTGAAATTCAAACCAGGCAGCTTGACTCTGATTGGTCAAGGAATGAACCAGTGAATGGTTGTCACTTATTTTGTTCAGCTGAAACAGGCACAATGCGTTTGTACATGTTTTTTCTGGCTGCAAAGAACTGGGCCCTATGTGTTAATATGTGTACCTTCTAGTACACTCATTGCAAGCCTTACTGACCATCTTAAATTGGTTGTCAGCATAATTCTTAGCAGAGTGAGGATTATTTAGCAAATGTTGTCCAATCTCATCTAATGTTCGACACTGTGTTTTAGGTTCTATAAGCACGGTATGATTGGGTGCGATCTGTACCTTGTTTGTTGCAAACAGCTATGAAGAGAGGCTGGTTAAGCTCGGGTTGTTCTCTTTCAAGTAGAGAAGGCTGAGAAGGGGACCGGATTGAGATGTATAAGATCATGAAGAGCATGGACAGGATAAATAGAAAGCAGCTGTTCCCCTTAGTTGAAGGGTCAGTAACAAGGGGACATACTTTTAAGGTGAAGGGCAGGAGGCTTAGAGGGGATTTGAGGAAAACATTTTTCACCTGGGAGGTGGTGAGAATCCGGAATGCCTTTGAGGGTGGTTGAGGCACGAAACCCCACAACCTTTAAAAGTTAGTTGGATTAGCACTTAAAATGTCATAACATTCAGGTTTTGGGCAAAGTGCTAGGAAGTGGAATTAGTGTAGATTAGAGCTATTTTTTGTGTTGGTGCAGAATTGATGGGCCGAGGGGCCCTTTCTGTACTGTGATTCTAAGAAGTTGTTTGCTGCGATCTGCCAGTCTCTGGGACTTACACCCTATGTACCTGGAATCCATACACTACATTACCTATTTGTGTGATAGGCAGAGTGTCCTTTTGGCTTGACATCAGCATCCTTTTAGTAACGAATCACCACGTGTGTCAAGGAAAGGGAGTTAATTTGACTGCTCCATTTCAAAGGTGAATTTGAGCACAGAATGGAGTTCATTAATATATGTAAGGAAATTATTACATGCAACTGCAGATTTAAATATAGCAGACGTATCATCCAAATTTCGGAAATATGCAAAGGGTAAGAGGTTAGTTGTCAGTCCATCAAAGACATGTATACCATGGAGTCTAACAAAGATGTGTGCGAGAACTCAGTCTGGAGGAGATCCCACGCCAATATCACCTACTTGGTAAAATATGGTGCCATTAAAACTGAACTCAATTGCGTGAGCTGCTGAGTTAATCTGGATCACCATGATATAGTGCTGTAATGCAAATATCGATGGTTTCCTTAAGTGGAACATTAGAGAATAGGCATGTTGAATGAGTACATCGACACAGCATTACTATCAATTGTCAAGTCGTCTATGGTCTCTGCAAATGTGTAGGAATCCTTCACTGTGTATGGGGAAAACGTACTCAAGATTGGTTGTGAAAATTCGCCCAACCATTTGGCACAATTCATGTTGTACAGAACTCGTCATAGCGAAGCTAGGGCGTAAAGGGACATTATATTTATGTGTCTTGGGCAGACCATTCATATGTGAACACTGTGAGATGTGAGGAAGAACCCCGTCATATATATTATGGAGCAGTTCATCACTCTTGCACAGTGTTTCTTTTAGCTTACTTTCAAGCGAGGTAGTCTGGTCAGGTTGAGTGGCAGGTCCAATGAGTATGAATTTGGACCCGTCATTAAAAATGGCTTGCATTTTATTAATTTAGTGAAACTTCTTAAGGATGACTATACCCATGCTGAATCATTGAAAAGCATACTCTCAAATTCAGCACCTCGCTGATTCAATGATTCAGGAATAGTGGATGCTGGTTTATGGCAGGATGGTTGGGAGTAGAGGAGTTTGAACTCAACTGCTTATGGTGCAGTTATTTATTGAAGCAATATAGCGGCGGCATAGATGAATTAAATCGAAAATGAAAAATTTGCAGACATAAAGAAAATGTACACACACCTCCCTGTCTGAACTAAACTAAATAAGTGACAGACATTCACTGGTGGACCAATCAGAGTCAAGCTGTCTGGTTTGAATTTCATGCAGTGCTTGGAGATTCACTGCCAGTCTCCACCAACTGGTGCATTCTCCATGGCAACACCTCTACCAATCTGAGTTCACTTGCCAACCAATCAGCACTCATGTTCTCATGGTGTAAATTTGATTTATCTTGTATTGTATTCTTGCAAATGTCCTAATGAATGCAAGATCAAAAGCCTTTGGCAAAAACTTAAATGGAATTGGTGCATCGTGACTGGGAATAGTAGTAGGTTGAACAGTCTCTCCACCACTCCACTGCTGGTCTTGATGATCCCAGTTACCAAAAAACACCAAGATGTTGCTATTATTCTGTTCTTAATCTAATTTGGATTATTTTCACTGAACTCTACAGTTCCTGTGTTACATTCCTCGTCAAATTACTATACATACTCCCCATTTACTATTTTCGAACCTAAATGCTGGATTATTCACATAACTAATCATATTACTTTGTCTTTTTTTTCAGCTCCAGAAGTTCTCAGTGCCCATCAATACACTCAGCAGTGTGACACATGGAGCATAGGAGTCATTATGTATACATTGTAAGCAATCTTTGAAGGAAAATACATTTAAATGCATCCATGGTACATATGTTACAACACCCTGGGCTAGGGCGCGGTCAATTCCAGCCCCCCTTGACCCAGAGTTGCAGAACAATTGAATTAACCAATAATTCTTAGAAAAATACCTGAAACCTTTGCCCCTTGCCTGCGATATAATTACAGTCACCTGGTTTGTTATTTAAACACAATTACTTTTTATTTATAACAAGAACTACAATGAAAAATGCAGTAAATACAACTGGTTATCTATTATCTGAATCCGAATCCCCCTCTTTAACTTGCCCTCTCCCTCTATTTATACATGCACACACACACACACACACAAGACAGACAAACACAGAGGCGAGAAGAGGGGTATAAAAATAATAATGAAAGGGGTAAAATTCTTTGTTTCAGATGACTGTTTTATGGCACACCTTCCTTAAATTTGGGATTTCACTACAAAGTGTTCACTGTAGATTCATTCATTGAGCTCCTTTGTAGGTTCAAAATTAAAGCAGCTCACAGCATTTCTGGAGAGAGAGAGAGAGAGAGAGAGAAGAGGCGGAGAGCAGGCACTCACAGCTCCTTCTTTCTTGAGCATCCAGGACCAACTCTCCTTTACTTGGGTCTCTGGAAATCATCCCACTCAGGCAGAATCCGATCATCACCTATTACCGGGAAGAATATGGCCTTTTGTCCAATTCATTGGCCACCAGCCAACCAATCGAACTGAGTGCCACCCCATCTCTCGGGTGACACAAAGTCTGAGTTTGGCTGCTTGAAAGCTAGCACCATATACTATGTTTCAACTTTTTAAAGTCCTCATTCTTTCTGCTGCTTGACTTAAAGATACATGCCCATGGATCAAAATGATAATGGCAAAAAAATTAGGAAATGGGAAATAAAAGAATCATCAGGAAGAACCCTTGCACGTTAAGATGTACATTTTTGCACTTCTTGAGTTGTAAAGGCTTATCAATAATTGATTATTGCTAGTGGTGTTGAGGAACGATCTCAAAATTTGTATAAGGTGTTTTTGATTCCCTTGAGAGCAGGGTAGCATGGTGGTTAGCATAAATGCTTCACAGCTCCAGGGTCCCAGGTTCGATTCCCGGCTGGGTCACTGTCTGTGTGGAGTCTGCACGTCCTCCCCCTGTGTGCGTGGGTTTCCTCCGGGTGCTCCGGTTTCCTCCCACAGTCCAAAGATGTGCGGGTTAGGTGGATTGGCCATGCTAAAATGCCCGTAGTGTCCTAATAAAAGTAAGGTTAAGGGGGGGGGGGGGTTATTGGGTTACGGGTATAGGGTGGATATGTGGGGTTGAGTAGGGTGATAATGGCTCGGCACAACATTGAGGGCCGAAGGGCCTGTTCTGTGCTGTACTGTTCTATGTTCTATGTTACTGACATGACATAACAAATTTACACAATTGTTAACTTTGTAGTTTGAAGATATTGAGGTTTTTTGTTTAAACATCATGATCTATAGAGACAGATGTCAGGACACAAATGTTTAATATTGATCATAATTCTCTTCTTCCATTTGTAATGACCCTATTCTACTGCCTCTTTTATTTTGATAGCTGTTTCGCCAGTTTTGTTTTCTTTTAGTGTTCTGTCTTTTTTTGCTTATATCTGCAACATTTTCATAATGGGCATGGCTATGCTGTCTTTTATCCCGTTTTAATAACCCAGTTCTGTTGCCTTATTTTCTTCAGTCTGATTTTCCTTCTTCCCTTAGAACGACTTGACCATCCATATTGTATGTTGCTATATGTTGCTCCCGTTGTCCAACATGATTTCTGCTTAATTCCAAGTTTGAGGCTGTGACTGACCTTGGGCTGCTTTTTCCATTGTGGGATTATGCTTGGGAAGAAAGATTGTTGATACACTGTTTGTGCGGAAGGCGACCTCGTGTTTTGTCATTTCCCCCCCCCCCCCACCCCACCCCCACCCCCACCCCCACCCCCACCCCATATTTACAGAATTTGTCTTTAGTGCATTTTCCCCTTTTCTGAATTCTTATTTTCTGCTGTGATTTTCAGTTTTCCAGTTTTGCCCCTTTTTAACTTTCATACACTCACTAGACACAAAACATTCCAATTTCTTTTCTTTCATCATTCTATCCTCCCCAATACTCAGCACCCCTCCTTCCTCCCTTCATTATTTTGTCCGTCGTTCACTGGAATCGTGCAGCAGTGGTGGGGGTAGGAGCAACACTGTCCCGAGAGCACGGTGTCTGTGGCATGGTCCCAACGTCTGGAAGGATTGGATTATAATTGCTGAGTGAATTTTCTTTGGACTAGTTCCTGAATGTGTGTGTGGTCTTTTTTGTCTCCTTCAGTTTGATATATTTATGTGTTTAAAAAAAAAATATAGCTTTTATTTGTCTGTTTAATTGAAACTACTGGAATCATAACAGTAATCAACATTTTTCAAAACCACAGGGCTAAAATTATAATGGGTTGATTTCAATTGAGAAAAATAATTTGTTTATAGTTCAAACATTAAAAACTGCAATGACCATGTGTAATTAATACAATCTGTCATTTCAAGTAAATGTCTTTTTCTTATTGAATACATTTGAAACACAATAAAGCTTTTGGGATCACTCAATGCCACTTAGGCATATGCTCAGTCTACAGTCACCTCCTGACAACGCAAAGGCTGTCCACCATCTACAAGGCACAAGTCAGGAGTGTAATGGAATACCCTCCACGTGCCTGGATGAGTGCAGCTCTAAAAGCACTTAAGAAGCTTGACACCATCCAAGACTAAAAAGCCCGCTTGATTGCTCCTCCTTCCACAAACATTCAAACCCTCCACCATCGACGAACAATGGCAGCCATGTGCACCATCTACAAGATGCAAAGATTCCTTCGACAGCACCTTCCAAACCCACAACCACTACCATCTAGAAGGACAAGAGCAGCAGATACCTGGGAAGCCTACTATCTGGAGGTTTCCCTCCAAATCACTCACCACCCTGACTTGGAAATATATCGCCATTCTTCACTGTTGCTGGGGCAAAATTCTGGCACTCCCTTCCTAACAGCATAGTGGCTGTACTACACCTCCAGGACTAGAGCGGTTCAAGAAGGCAACTCACTGTTAAGTAATGGGTTAAGAGATATTCCAATTAGTTGTCTCATTTATGTTAAGCAGCCAATAATTGACACTGATATGTAAAGGGGCTTCAGGTGGCCCTTGTGTCAGGTGATGTGATGTTAAAAGTTTTGTGCAAAGTCTGTTGAATGAATTAAAGGTGTTTTGTGGAAAAGCAGAAGAACCTTTGACTCTTTATACTACAGCAGCTAAACGTATAATAAATGGTAGCGGAGGACAGTTGCTGTGCAAATGTGAAGGGTTGAAAGATACAACTTTTTCAGACCAAACCAAGGAGTGAGTGAGAAGAAAAAAAAACAAAGATATGGCTGAACCGAGGTTAAAGATGGCTGGATATGACTACCCCCCTTATTTTCTAAAAGGGGATCGTACGATCAATGGAGAAGTGCAGTAGTTATGTGGACTAAGGTAACTGCCTTGGGAAAGAGAAAACAAGGTATGGCATTGGCTCTTTCTCTGCCTTATGACAGTAAAATCCGAAGCAAAGTGTTTTCTGAGCTGGAATTGGAAGAGTTAGACTCAGAAGAAGGTCTGGAGTCTCTATTACGTTACATGGATAAGATTTATAAAAAGGATGACTTGTTAAGTGCGTATGAAGCATGGTCGGATTTTGATAGGTTCCAGAAGATAGAGGAATTCTGCATGGAAGACTATATAATGGAATTTGGCAGACTATATAAAAGGCTGCAGAAACACAACCTGGAATTTCCACAGTCTGTGTTGGCCTTTAAATTACATGACTGTGGTAGAGTGAGCAACATGGATAGGCTCCTGATTTTGACAGGAGTTCAGTTTGCGGATAAGGATACCTTATTCGATCAGATGACAGAAGCTTCAAAAAAGTTTCTGGGGAAACATTCGATTCCGATGGCTCTGATGACCCAAGTAGGTCAGCGTGCAATAAAGCAGAATATGGAAGACACACTACTAACAGGATGGCGAAATTGCACGGCTACAAACAGGTTCCAAGACTATAAAGGGAGATCGGGACCTGGAAAGTATGAAGACAGAAACCCAGTTAGAACGTACAATAGGAGGATGAACCCCAGAAATGCCCGGGGTATGATAAATCAATGTTTTCGATGTGACTCTCAATACCATTATGCTTTCAACTGCCCAATACGTTATAATAGAGTGTTTGAAGCGACACATGACACGGAAGAGTCAAGAGGAAAAAGATAGTGACCAGAAAGAAGGCATTGTTCTATTAACAAGCAGTTTTACACTGGTATTGAGGGTGTTGGTTGCAGAATCCTTCAATTGTGCTGTATTGGACACACATTCTACTGTGTGTGGAATTGACTGGTTAAAATGTTACCTGGACTCCTTGAATGCTGAAAATCATAACAAGGTTAAGGAATTTGAAAGTTCCACAAGTTTCAGGTTTGGGGATGATATACTCTGAAGTCGTTGAAAAGAGTGGTGATCCCTTGCAATATTGCCGGGGTGAATCATTTCATTAGCACGGATGTTATATCAAGTGAGATACCTTTGCTTCTGAGTAGACCGTTGATGAAGAAAGTACATATGAAACTGTATCTTTAACAGGATAAGGCAACAGTTTTTGGAAAGACGATGGACTTACAGTTTACACAGTCAGGACACAATTGTATTCCATTACTGACAAATAATATTTCAAGTAGAGTTGTTAAGGATGCGTTAATGGCAGTTGAAAATGGGACTTTAGCTGATAAAAAGCTTGTTGTATTAAAACTGCATAGGCAATTTGCGCATCCGCCTCCTCAGAGGCTGAAAAATTTATTAAAATAGGCAGGGGTAAGAGATGAAGACGATACTAAACTGATAGAACAGATTAGTGATTGCTGTGAAGTTTGTAGGACGTACAGAAGGACACCAGCACAACCGATAGTAACCTTCCCTTTGGCCAAGGATTTTAACGACATTGTGGCCATGAACCTTAAGATCTGGATAAAGACAATAATATATTTATTGTGCATTTTGTAGATTTAGCAACCAGATTTAGTCAATCAACGATTGTACGAAGTAAAGAAAAGAGCGTAATTCTGGATCAAATCGTGGAAAAATAGATAGGGACAGGAATGGGCCCACCGGCAAAATTCCTCATGGACAATGGGGGAGAATTTGCTAATGATGAGTTCAGGGATATGTGTGAAAATATGACTATCACAGTTATGAATACGGCTGCGTAAAGCCCATTTTGTAATGGTGTGTGTGAAAGAAACCACGTGGTAATAGATGACATGCTCCGGAAAATTTTGGCGGATAGACCAAACTGCAAGTTAAATTCCAAGCTTTAGCATGGGCGGTACATGCAAAGAATTCATTGCAGACGGTTGAGGGCTATAGTCCCTATCAATTAGTGTTTGGTAGAAACCCTACTAAAATTCCGTCCATCTTGGACGACCAGCCTCCAGCTTGGGAAGGGACTACAATTAGCTCTGCTTTTGCTGAGCATTTAAATGCATTACATAGAAGTAGAAAAGCCTTTTTGGAAGCAGAAGTCGCTGAAAGAATTCACAGAGCTTTAAGACATAATGTACGGCCATCAGATGCCGTTTTTCAGCAAGGAGACATGGTATACTTTAAGAGAGACAATTCCAATGAATGGAAGATCATAGGCCTAGATGGCAAAACATTTATTTTGCAACATAGTAATCAAACTGTTAGGGTACATTCATCAAGGATAAGGTACCGATTACAAATTTTCAAATTTAGACAGAGCAGACAGACATGACAAGGAACCAGAGCCATCTGGTATGCACATGTTACAGAACTATGAGGACCAGTTCACTGATATAGACAGAGTTTCTGTAGAGGAACACACAACACTTCTGATAAATTAGAACAGGCCATTTTTCCGAAAGGGCGAATGCCAAAAGTTGGTACAAAAGTTGCATACTTGCCTGAAGGGTTTAGTCAATGGAAGGATGCAACTATTATTAGTAGAGCAGGGAAGGCCACGGGAAAGTATAAACATTGGTTGAATGTACAGCATTTAGGGGAGGGAGTCACGACAATGGATTGGGAAAACAAAGTTCAAAAATGGAGGGCACAGAAACGCAGTGCCAGTTCTGATAGTACATCGGATAGTGAAGAGGTCCGCAGGAAAAGGTTGAGAACTATTGAATGGACATCCCACAGCAGAAGGGAAAGATCAAGCAGTAGCAGTACAGAACGAGATACCAGGCAGGAGAGGGGACATAGTTTATCAAGGTCTAGGAACATGAGTAAAACTACGAATACTAATAGGAGTAGAAGCCCACATGAATGTGAGATTTTGATGGCTTCCAATAAATTAGATGAAAAAGTTATCAAAGATGCCAAACAGCAAGAACTGCTTAGTTGGAGTGAATTTGGAGTATACACGGAAGTACCGGATAGGGGACAAAGAGCTCTATACCACAGATGGATTTGTACGGAAAAGGTTCTCCCGGATGGAACTTATAAGGCAAAGGCCAGGCTTGTGGCAAGGGGATTTGAAGAAAACTTAGAAGAGCAGAATTTAAAGGTGGATTCACCTACGGCAAGAAAGGTTATTTTAAAGATCTCCTTGGCTCTATTAGCCGCAAAGGCATGGGAATGCAAATCTATTGAAATAAAAGCTGCCTTTTTGCAGGGGCATCAGCTCCAAAGAGACATTTTTCTCCATCCTCCGAAAGAGGCCGCTAACACAGAAGGGGTACTCTGGAAGTTGAATATCGATTGAATGATGCATCGAGAGTCCAGTACTTTTCGGTAAGGTCAGTTTTGTTAAAGTTAGGCAGTTGCCAGTTGAAAGCAGATCCGGAAATGTTTTACTGGCACTATAAAGGAAATCTTTCTGGCATCTTTATGATGCATGTCGAAGATTTTTTGTGGGGTGGGACTAATGATTTTGAAGCTATTGTAATCTCTGATTTGAGGAAAGAATTCAGGGTTGGAAGTCTGGCTTCCAGTGCATTTAAATATATTGGACTAGAAATCGGACAGACTAAATTAGGAGCAACTTTATGTCATCAATCTTATTTGGAAAGCATCAGCCCAATAGCAATTAGTCGTGGCCAGGTTTCACAAAAAGACGCAATGGTTTCAAAGATGGAAAAAGAGCAACTGCGAAGTTTAATTGGGCAACTGAATTGGTTAGGTAGACAGACTAGACCAGACGTGAGTTTTGATGTCTTAGATGTGGAGATGCTGGCTTTGGACTGGGGTGAGCACAGTAAGAAGTCTTACAACACCAGGTTAAAGTCCAACAGGTTTGTTTCGAATCACTAGCTTTCGGAGCACAGCTCCTTCCTCAGGTGAATGGAGAGGCATGTTCCAGAAACATTTATATAGACAAAGTAAAAGATGCCAGACAATGCTTGGAATGCGAGCATTTGCGGGTAATCAAATCTTTACAGATCCAGAGGTAGGGGTAAACCCAGGTTAAAGAGGTGTGAATTGTCTCAAGCCAGGACAGTTGGTAGGATTTTTCAAGTCCAGGCCAGATGGTGGGGGGGTGGATGTAATGCGACATGAATCCAAGATCCCGGTTGAGGCCGCACTCATGCGTGCGGAACTTGGCTATAAGTTTCTGCTCGGCAATTCTGCGTTGTCGCGTGTCCTGAAGGCCGCCTCGGAGACGCTTACCCGGAGATCAGAGGCTGAATGCCCTTGACTGCTGAAGTGTTTTCCGACTGGAAGGTGATGCCCCGGGTTAGCATATCTCTTAATTCACCTGAGGAAGGAGCAGTGCTCCGAAAGCTCGTGTTTGAAACAAACCTGTTGGACTTTAACCTGGTGTTGTAAGACTTCTTATTGATGTCTTAGAGTTGAGTACAAAAATGAATGATCCCAAAGTGGAAGACATACTAAGAGCAAATAAAGCGTTGCTCAAACTAAAAATGCAGCAGTGTGTTTTGAGGTTCCCAGTTTTAGGTGGCCTTAGGCACTTGAAACTCGTAGTTTATAGTGATGCGTCCTATGCAAATTTATGTGATGGAGTTTCAAGTGCAGGAGGTTTTATAATTTTCCTGTTGGGGAACAATGGTAAATGTTGCCCTCTTGTGTGGTAAACAAAGAAAATAAGGAGAGTGGTCAAAAGCACTTTGGCTGCTGAGACTTTAAGCCTTGTAGAGGCGGTGGATATGGCTTTTTATATATCTCAGATATTGACAGGAATTTTGGGATAAGTGGATTTGGGAAATATACCTATTGAATGTCACATTGACAATAAATCCCTGTGGGAAAATGTGCACTCTACAAAATGTGTCAATGAAAATAGGGTAAGGATAGACAGCGCAAGTTTGAAGCAGATGTTGGACAGAGGGGGAGATAGCAAAAATTAAATGGGTTGACAGTAGCTATCAATTGTGAGACTGTTTTACAAAAAGAGGAGCTAGTTCACAGAAACTTTTGGACATTATTAAAAAAGGGTGCCTGTTTCTGTGACTTTTTTTTCTTCCAAAACAAATTGCGTGTGTGGAGACTGTTAAGTAATGGGTTAAGAGACATTCCAATTAGTTGTCTCATTTATGTTAAGCATCCAATATTGACACTGATATGTAAAGGGATTTCAGGTGTCCCTTGTGTCAGGTGATGTGATGATAAATGTTTTGTGCAAAGTCTGTTGAATGAATTAAAGGTGTTTTGTGGAAAAGTAGCAGAACCTTTGACTCTTTACACTACAGCAGCTAAATGTCTAACATTCACCACCATCTTCTGAAGGGCGTCGAGGGATGGGCACTAAATGCTGGCCTAACCAGTGACACCACATCCCGTAAATGAATTTTAAAAGCACCGGCGCCACATGGAACACAATCGTTTGCAATGAGAAACGGTGCAGTATTAGCCGGTTTTGCAATTGACATTCAGGAGGCTGACAAGCTGCATATACAAACTTCACTCCCCATACACACCATCCACGCGAACAAGATGGCAGTGAGGAGAGCAACTACACGCTTCACCGACGCTGAGCTGGAGACCTCCTGGACGCAGTGGAGGAGAGGAGGCTGACCCTGTACCCAGGCCCGTGAAGGAGGCTGCCAGCCGTTGTCATTCACCGCGCCTTGCTCACAGGTGGCAGAGAAGGTAAACGCGGTGGGCAACATCATCCGGATCGACCAGCAGAGCTGCAAAAAACTGCACAGCCTCAGGGTGGCCAGGATGAGTAGGCAACACTGTGCTTCCTGCACCAATCCCCATCCCATACACCAGTAACACCCCCCCACCCCAAACCAGAGGACGGGCGAAGCACCACTCTCCACAACATGCCACCTCCCATACCGGCTGGCATGGCTGGGTGTCCACCAACTACCCACCCCCCGGGCTGCATGCGTTGGACTTGTTGGACTGTCTAACGCTGTCAGTTTCTGTTTGTCCCCCCCTCCCCAGGAGAAGGCCGTGCACAACCGCTGGGAGCGGGAGAAGACAGGAGGGGGAACCGCCGTACCGGCGGACCCGGTGCCTCACTGTGGCAGAGCAGAGGGCCCTGGACTTGGTCACTGGCCCGGAGGAAAGGGAGGTCGCCGAGGTGGCGTTCGACCGGGAGCGAGGAAGTGAGACCCTGCTGATCTGCAGTTCCCTGTGACGTGTATCAACCCTTACCCAGACCACCCTCACCCCCTCCTCAGCCTCATCCTACACCACCCCCATCTCACCACCCCTCACCAACCTGTTCACCCCCAACAGTACCCGCGGTCTAATAATGCGTCTTGTGTGTCTTGCAGGAGCTGCCCGTGATGGGACAGGTCCATTTGGCTACCCTTGCCCCTAGCCAGTGCCACAGCCGGATCCACCGCCCTGAGCTGAGCAGCGACAAGAACAGCTCGGTTGGCAGCCCTTTGCCCGAGAACCCGGAGCTCAAGTCACAGCTTCTCCAATACCCTCCAGCATCCCAGAGACCACACCACAGTTGGTGAAAAGGCGCACCACACAGATGATCCGGTATTGTAGGTGGAGTTAGGAAGACCCAAGAGGGCGGACGGTCGAAGGCGGGCCAAATGCAGGAACTAGCTACTGTGCAAACGGGTTTTGGGCTTCTGGAACAGACGTTCCCATCAATCGTGGAGATGCAGTCGCAGAGCCAGGGACTGCATGAGAGGCTGTCGGTGAGCATTGTCAGTTGTTGGAGGAGGCCAACTGCGTGCAGCACCAGGGGCTGGTGCCAACAATGAGTGCCACCCAGACCAACACTGCACAGGTGGCACCCACAGTGGAAGCATTGGGTGCGATGGTTTTGGTTATGGATCAACATGTCCAAGGCCTGGGGCCTTCTGTGCAGGCACTGGCCAAGGCCCAGGGCAAGGTTGCCGCCTCACAGGCAATCATATACCAGAGCCATCTGGACATTGGAGCGGTGCTTTTGAATGTGGCCCAGTCACAGTAGGCTATGGCTGGGAACGTCAGCAGCATTGCCCAGGTACTGGTAAGCGTGGTGCAGACACAGAGGGAGGTGGCCCACTCCCAGAGGGAGATGGTGCAGTCACTGGCTGATCTGACACAGACCCAGACATTAAACACCTGTTACCACTGTTGCAACCTGCCGGGGTGCTCTGTCAGATGGGTGTGAGGGGTGGGCTGGTCTGGGCTAGCCTAAGAGGGGGAGGGTGGTGGTAAATCGGACGTTGTGAGTAACCCCGTCGCCCAGGAGCCAAACCCCCAGTTTGCGGGGGGGGGGGGGGGGGGGGGGGTGGGGGGGGGGGGGGGGGCGTCTTGAACACGTTAGGAATTGTTGTGTACCAGGATGAAGGTGTCCTCACACTGCCCGGGTATCAGAGGAGATGTGCATGATGCGCAGCTGATGGCCACATAAGAGCTGCACGTTTATCGAGTGGAACCCCTTTTGGTTGCTGTAAAGCGGTCTGTCATCGGCAGGTGCTCAAAGGACATGCACCCACCTATCGCCGCGCTGCCCAGGTATGCTGGTGGGCTCGGTCCTCATTGTATTGGATGTATTGAGCTGCCTGGGAATATAGGGCCTTTAGTGATGGTGCAGATGCACCTGTGCACTGATGTCTGTGAGAATCCCATTCGGAGCCTGGAAGGAGCCTATGGCATAAACATTGAGGACGACTGTCAGCTTGATGGCCACTGGGAGCAGGCACCATCCCCCATACCCCTGTGGTGCCAGCTGTGCCATGGCTGTGGAATTTGTAGTTTAGAGGCGAATAACAAAGATATTTTGGACAAGTAAAACCTGAGACCAGAAGAACTCTGCTAACCAAGATCAAGAAGGGACAGACAGTTAGAATTTCTTGGGTACATAACAAGAAATCGTAATTTAGAAAGTCTGATGCTGATGGGAAAGATCAATAGCAAAAGAGATTGAGGTATACACAGAATAATCTTTTTGAAGAGCCTCACAAACTGGATGAATGTACCACCAATGGAGACGATCCACACCTTCAGAGCAAGATTAACATGGAGGTCTTTGGATGCTAATGACCTCTTAGGACATGGTACCTGAAAAGAGAGACAGTGCCAGATTCTGACAGGCTTAGATAACGTAAACACAAAGATATTCCCATTACCTGATGGGACAGGTTTAGGGATGCAGGTTAAAGTTTTTGTGAAGAGATCCAGGCAATGTGAGGAAAGTGTTCTTCATGAAGTGAATGGTAATGACCTGGAATTGTCTCCTATAAACGTGGTGAAGCTGAGATGATCAGTGATTTGAAAACAAAGTTGGATAGGTGCTTGTGGGGAAATAAACTTCTAGAGCTGTGAGGATAGCCCATGGGAATGGGACTGATTAAATTGCTGTACAGAGATCTAGTATGGACTTGATACATCAAATGGCCTCCTATCATTCAATGACAATAGGAAGTGCATGAAAATAGAAGACTTATCAATCTACCATCTACATTGTCTTTTCGGAAGATTCAGTTTCCACTTGATAATTTTATTTGTTAACTGAGGTCTGCAACTTCTTTTCCCCAGTTTTCTCACCTCATCTTAATCTGCTGCTTTTCTTCCTCCTGCGTGTGGCTGTAGAAGTGATGGTGGCCTTCTGTTTTTTGGCCCACTTGCATTATTCATTTGTGAGCATAAATACAGGTTCGGCAACTGCAAAGTTGCATCAAATCCAGTTCATATTGAAATTGGATGATCACTGTCATACAATTAATAGGGATTACCATGGAGCAAGAACCTTGGCTCTCTTAATTTCTCCATAACTCTGGTACTTAAACCCTGTTACTGCAGTTGGATGAAGTCAACTAATCTCAAAGACTGAGAATAGACAATGCAACATTTTGCTCGGTATAACTTACTGTTACCCCAGACAGTGCTGTTGCATTTTGTTTACTGGTTTTATTATTGGCAAGTAGCATAAATTAACAAATGCTAAAATCTAAGGCTGTATTGCCATGTTTTTCCATATGTAATTCCATATGTTAGTCATTCCAGTTGAGAGAGAGAGGGAGGTGAATCAGTCATATCACAACACTTCATTTCACTAAAATTAATTGTAAGCAAATTGAGAGAACAGAAGAATTGAAAAGGTTGTGCAACTCGCTAAGTAACACTTTGTTCACCAACATTTTGTTGAAATCAGCAGCTGTTGCTGCCCAAATATAACTAAAGGAACTAAGTTTCTCAAGCTGCAAAGTCATCCAAAGAGAAGTTTAGAAATAGTATGAATTGAAAATCAAATCAAAAATATCATCCTATTCTTTCTATGCAGGCTTTCTGGAGATCCACCGTTTGTGGCCAACTCAGAAGAAAAACTTGCTGAGTTGGTAAACAAAGGGGAACTGCACTTTGATGATTCAGTTTTGCAGGAAATTAGCGATGGTGGTAAGTAAAAGTAGATCAGTTTTTAACTATCCTAATTTGCATTTGGATCAAAATTAGCTGTTAGGTATGAATATGCTCATGTTGTGGAGTTGCCAGCACTGGACTGGGGTGGGCACAGTAAGACGTCTCACTACGGCGCTGCAGCAGCACTCCGAAAGCTTGTGATTTCAAATAAACCTGTTGGACTTTAACCTAGTGTTGTGAGACTTCTTACTTTGCTCATGTGGATATTGGACACTTAGTGGGGAAGAAAAACTATAGGGGTGAAATGTTCAGTTTATCATTATTTTGCCCAAAGTTGGAGCTGGCGCTGTATATTTTAAAATTTGTAATGTAATTTGTATTGTCGTACTTTCAAAGATTTATCTTGTGTTTTAAGAACAACCCAATTGTTCTGAGCTCACCAATATTTTATAATTCATGATCAGTTGCAAAATCTTGTCAGAAATTCATAACTGCCTGACTCGCTCAAAAGATATAGGCTGTTGTATCGATATGTGAACCATGGCACAATGTTACAAAGCGAATAAAAGTGTGATTTACTGAGCTTTTCTTCTCTGTTCCCTTTGCAGCCAAGGATGTGCTGTCACGTCTTTTAAAAGTGGATCCTGCCCATCGAATAACAGCCAATGAGCTTCTTGACAACCCATGGGTCACGGTAAAGCTGTAGATAATTTAATTTCAGAAACTACATAATTACATATGGAAGGGTAGCATGTGGCACAGTGGTTAGCACTGCTGCCTACGGCGCTGAGGACCCGGTTCGAATCCCGGCTCCGGGTCACTGTCCGTGTGGAGTTTGCACATCCTCCTCGTGGGTTTCACCCCTACAACCCAAAGATGGGAAGGGTAGGTGGATTGGCCACGCTAAATTGCCCCTTAATTGGAAAAAAATAATTGGGTACTCTAAATTTTAAAAATAAATAAATAATTACATATGGAGTATATACAATGGGGCTAATCCACGCAACTCCCAAATAGTTTTTTCCTTCTCATCGCATTCATGTTCAACATGTTTAGTTTTATAGCATTAAAACAAACCACTGCTTATTCGGTCGCAGAGTTATCCCATTCTCTGCTGCACTGTGTACTCCCAGAATGTGAGGAGACCAACTTCAGAATGCAATGAAATTTGGGATCATTCTGCTCCCCAATTGTGTGCCTGAGAATTTTGCTGCAAGAGCAAACGCGCCTCTGTATTTAACACGGAAGAGCATGGCTAGCTAGGAGAGAGAGGGGTTTAGGTACATATTAAGTAGCCAGAAGGACTCAGAAATACATTGATTCGACTGGGTAGATAGATAGGTTTTTGACTAATAAGGGGATCAGGGGTTATGGGGAGAATGCAGGAGAATGTGGATGAGAAAAATATCAACCATCATTGAATGGCGGAGCAGAGTTGATGGACCAAGTGGCCTAATTCTGCTCCTATGTCTTATGGTCTGCAGGGTAACAGACACATCAGGCAAATGATGGTTTAGAAGCAGGCAGGCTGCAAGTTGCCCATGCATCCTATATAATGGTTACCAGTGCCTGACCTATAATAATACAGTATTTCAAAAAACTGTTTGTATCACATGAAGTTAGCTGATGAAGCAACATGCCTGTGGAAATTCATTTAGTTTCTCACATTGTAGCTGCTAACATATACCATTGTGTGGAATAAGTTGTAATGCTGGAATGTTTTTTAAACTTTGTTTCAGTGGGTTGGAGAATGTTTAGAATGTTTTAGTGTAAGAATACATCTGATTACAAGCAAATTGAAGTTTATACACCTGTTGCTTGATGTATACCTATTTAAAATGCTGAGCATTCTCATATATTTGGTGGGTTTGCATGGTGTGCTTGGATTTTTTTTCTTTTAAGTCTAAGCTCAAATAGAAACTCCACCTAATTTGCTTTTCTCTTGGGAACATAAGAGCATGAATGAGTCAATTAACCAGGAATGACTGCTGCACTCTACTTTCCAGCAGTGACAGATTCTCTCAATCTCCGTTTCCTGCCCTTTCTGAAAATCTTTACTTCCTAAATAAATGCCTATCTTCTTTTGAAGCATCTTTGTTGATTCTGTGCCTAAGACCTCCTAAGGCAGGCAATTTCACCTAATTACTATTTTTTGTACCTGAATGCTACTTTTAATGACTGACGTACCTGAATGCTGCATTTTGTCGTTATCTCTTCATTTGGACCAAATTACCAATTTTTAATATCCAAAGTTTAATATTACATGCTTCCTTGCATGAAACTGTATCTTCTATACTTCTGCCCATATATTTAGTTTATATTCCTTTGCATTCTTCTAATTTCTGTGCTATTTACTGTACCTCCTATATAGTTCAAAATTTGCCAACTGTCCTCCAAGTTCAAGTCCAAATCATTAATATATAAAACAAACAGCAGAGGTCCTAACACCGAACCCTGCGGAACACCATTTGAAACTGCTTTCCATTCGCACGTGCAGCCATTGACCATTACCCTTTGTTTCCTGTTACTAAGTCAACTTTGGATACAATTTCCCACATTACCCTGTATCCTATGAGCTTTTATTCTTTTTTGACCGGTCTGCCATGTGGGCCCTTGTCAAAAGTCTTACTAAAATCCATGTCTACAACATTCAGTGCACTACCCTCATCGATTCTCCTTGTCACTTCCTCCCTCAAAGAATTCCATCAAATTTGTATGGCATGACCTTCCCTTACAGGGAAGCCATGCAGACTATCCCTGACTGGTCCATGCATTTCTAAGTGAATCTGATAATTTATGAGTCAACCAACATGTGTTCTCACTAAACAGCCTGAAGACAATTGGTAATGGACAGTCATTCCTGTCTTGCCGGTGTTACTGTGAACCCAAAAACAAATCTTAATTTCAATAAAATCCAGTCCCAGTGTTGGGAAGGATTGTATATTTTTTGAAGGCTGACCTCGCAAGGAAAAATAAAGCTAATGGCATATTCATGTTGCCAAAAACCTATTTTAAATAATCACTCCACATACTTGGAAGCCAATTTCATAGCCAGAGCACTTCTGGGACAGTTTGGCTGCATGAGATCACATCCAGAAATTGATGCCTCAACTTTTGGGGGGTTTTTTGGACAAAATGTGAATGTTTTTCCCTGTCATGTCATGTATTTCTTTTCAAATTATTACAACCATGTCTTACAAATGTTAGTAGAGCATTTCCCAATCAAAGATTATTAAGTTCTATCTCTGCGATGGGCCTTTTGTTTAACATACTAATACAGCTATTTTCTTCAAAATGTCACAAAAATATTGCAAAATATTCAGAACACAAATGTGTGCCTCCAATAAAACTGGTACTTATATTCCATTGTTAGGGGCGGCACAATGGCACAGTGGTTAGCACTGCTGCCTCACGGCGCTGAGGACCCTGGCTCGATCCTGGCCCCGAGTCACTATCCGTGTGGAGTTTGCACACTCTACCCGTGTCTACGTGGGTCTCACCCCCACAATCCAGAGTTGTGCAGGGTGGGTGGATTGGCCATGCTAAATTGCCCCTTAATTGGGAAATAAAAATTGGGTACTTTAAATTTAAAAATATATATATTCGACCTGAAGGTTTTTATGTAATGAGGATTTGGCTTATTCATCAATGAGAGAGCTACTGAAGGCTTTCAAAATACTTTGAAAATTTGATCTCATGCAGAAAAAAATTGCAACTAGTCCCCCAAGTTTGCAAACAGTGAGATGCAATTGTACCTTGTGAACTCGGAAGCTCAGCAAAGAATGCTGAATTTTCAAACTTGCAAAGTGTACTTATACATAGATCTTCAGCTACAAAAGATACTGACACTTAATATTTCAGCTTGCTATGTTAATCAAATCTTTGAATGTCGTACTTGAATTTCAGGGAGACACTACAGCCACACAAAGGCCACCAAATGTGCTTGAAATGATGAAACAGTGGAGGGATGACCTGGACGGAGATGAAGAAGGATCAAGTACAAATAGTTCTCTACCGAGCAGTATTTTTCAAAATATGCAAACTAGCCAGGAAGCTGGAGGGAGTTCTACCAGCAGTAATGGTACTTCAAATAGTTCCAGAGGTACTGACACTGGAGGAACCCAGTCCTGCATTCCAGCTAAACAGGTAAAATGTCATTACAAATTAAATAAAAAATGAAATTCATTGAGGAAAGAGCTCACATTACCCCTCCACATTCCTACATTACTCCGAATAACTAGCTAGTGAAATTGAGTTGTAGAGATTTGAGGCAGGATTTATAGGTCTGGATGGGGACAGGAGCAAAAGGCAATAGTTGCTAAAAGTAACACGTAAATTGTGACTTGCTCTTTTTGTCAGTGACAATTTTTTTCAGGACAGGGAAAGATGGGCCTGAGAAACCTGCCCGATTTGGAAGTGAGGCCAATCAATGTTAATGATCTCATTATCCGTTTATTGAGGGTCAGTTTGGAATATTGGTAGGACTTACGGTATGCAAGTTTGATGCATAAAAGAGAACATGGCAGAGAGGGACACACAGCCACTAATAAACACATGCCAAGAGGTGTGTTGAGTGGTCTCTGTGTGTTTGGGCAGTGTAGGGATTCATGGCCTATTTTGCTTCGTAGAGATGCAAAATTAGGATTCCAGAGATCATTGCGCATGCAGCTGAGCACAAGTAAGGCAGCAGCTGGTATTGGGAGTGTGAGTCTCAGTTAATTGACCTAGTGGCAATGAGGATCGCCATCCTCAGCAGCGGAGGCCAAGCCCTGAGCATGGAGGATGAGAGGCAAGAAAATAATGGAGGCTATACCCACAGCAAACCAGAGACCCAGCATAATGTTCTGGGAATCCAGTTTTGAATCCTGCCATGGCAGATGATGAAATTTGAATACATTTTTTTTAAAAATCTGGAATTAAAAGTCTAATGATGACCATGAAACCATTGTCGATTGTCGTAAAAACCCATCTGATTCACTAATGCCTTGAAGGGAAGGAAATCTGCCATCTGTCTGGACTACATGTGACTCCAGATCCACAACAACGCGGTTGACTCTTAACTGCCCCACCAAGGGCAAATAGGGATGGGCAATAAATGCTGGCACAGCCTGCGATGCCCATGTCCCATGAACAAATAAAAACAAACGGCCTGAATTTCCAGAAGGGTTGGATCAAGTCCAAAGCTATTGAAAAGTGGTGGTGGGACACGCTTCTGGGATTGCCATTCCCAATCCTGTTTCCAGCGTATGAAAAGGGTGTGAGCAGTAAGCCTGCACTTAGCACTCCTTGCTGGCTCCTTTGTGGGGGGGAGGGGGGAGGTTTGAGCAGTTCAAAGCATCTACCCCCACTCCAACTCTCTTCCCCCAAACCCCCCACCCCCGGCAGCAATTTTGATGAAGCCAGATCTGTTCTGTCAATAAAGGTGCTTCAGCATTCGTATTGAAATACATTGACGACTTTATGAGAAATTAGGAGGGGAAATTAATCACAGCCATTCATATTATCAATGGTAGAAGCATTTATCCACTTCAGACCTCTTGATCTTGTGTAAATAAATGCATAGACGGTGAAAAAACTTCAAAGTAATGCAGGGAATTGTGGAGAGCAGACCACAAAATAGAGTTGAAGCCCAAAACTGTATTGAATGATGTAGCAGGTTGAACAGGCCATTTGGTCTACTCTTATTCCTATTCTTGTGTTCTGCAATGGAAATATCAATGAAACAAAGTCCCCCACAAACCCCCGCAGTTGTATAAACATTGCTTGCTGAAATCTATGCGAATTAGTCATTCTTTAAACTCAAGCGAGCATTCATAATTAGGTCGATGTCCCTCATTATTAAAACCGAGCCAATATTCCATTTAATGGAGTTGGACCTTCTAGCCTGCTGGCCTTGTCATCCGCCTGCCCTCATTGGTGCCTCGCCCTTGCTTCTGAAGGTGGGCCCGACTCTGTCCCAACCTCTGTCCCTGGAAAGAAAATATGGTGCGCAAGGACCTCCTTAATACAAACATTCTGCAGATTCAAGACTTTCCCAACTCATGCTTCCGTTCCTTCACAAAAGTCTGGTCCCATGTGTGAATATTTACAGTCTTCCAAAAGTTACAGAGCTTAACAAAGACTTGCTACATGTTAATGCATTGCTCCTGCATCCACTTCAAGTGTTGTCCACTCTCTCAATGGATAATGCTCACATTCCTGAGTCATTGAGATGCATATGAACTAACTGGACTGCTCCATCTCAGCCTCAGGGAACTCTGTCATGTGGGTACACATTTGAGCTGCTCGTCAGAATTGAGCTCCTAGTGACCCCTGAGGCCCTGAATCTATAACCAGCTGAACATGGCTGAGTCTGTCCTCCATCCTCAGAATGGGACTACCCACAGCCCGTCGTAATACCTCATCCATTCTGAACTATCCCAATACCTCACTCAACAAACACTGACTTCACAACTCAATGTCACAATTACTGGCATGAAAGCCTTCTTGCCAGTGCTATTTAAAGGGATCATGCAACACCTGGTCAAGTATTTCTGGCTCCTGCTTGACTTCTGAGATAATGTTAGCTGTTCTACCACTTTTGAAATTTGACTTGTCTGCACACAGAGAGGCTTGCTGGTCTGGGTTATTGTTCTTTGCTCACAAACACTGGATACTCTCAAAGGTAGTCAAGTAGGTCTGTTGAGTTATGTTATCTGCTGCAACAATAGCTGCAGCCACAAATCAGTGCTCCTTCTAGACAGCAACAGGTGATATTAGCAACATCTCAGATTGCACGGGTCACAGATTTATCTTGGTACTTTCTGACACTCTCTACACTGGAAGAATCATTTGCATTTTTATTGATGGAGCAAAGCAGGATTCGGGAGCCCTACATTTACATACATGGTAGGCTTCCATGAGTGCTCCCTACAGTCAGTGTGCACCTTTATCAATTAAAAAGGATACTGCTGTCTCTTCTTGAGAAAAAGGAAATGCACCATGCATGTCTATACCCTTTATCCCAGTAGGAGACATGACTTTTATCTCACTCTAATTCTTTATGCCACTCTTATGCCAACCAGCCTACCAGGATGCAGGCTGACAATTGGGGGACAAAGGCTATTCTCTGTGGATGTAACTTATGACTCCAGTCATTAACTATGCACTGCTACAGAGCATGATCACAACAAAAAATATGCTACCACAAGAACCATCACCGAGGAGGAAATCACTATGCTTAAGCAATGCTTCTGCTTGAATTGCTCTGGAGGACCTTTGCAGTACACTCTTCCGTGAATTTTCAGACTCATGGTTATATGCAGCATGCTCCAAACTTTGTCATTATGTGGACATGCCCTTAACACCACCTGGAAAGACAGGAGAAAGAGCATGGAAGATATACCCAAGCTCTTAAAGTGCTTCATTGAAAAACGCTTCAACTGTTGGCCCTCCCATTCATTTTTCACCATCAGTCCTACAATCCTTACCCACTAGTCTTACAAACACTACCACACTGCTTTCCTTCACTCCACATTCATTAATTTTGTCCTTTCTTCACTAAAAAGACAATTACAACACGGCAGCAAGAGCAAAAAACAGATTCATAACACAAATCATGGTAATGTTGTAACTGGTGAGTCACCAAATACAGATCTCTGCTCTAATCTAGCCTCTAATTTACCCATGGTATTGATACCAGAGTTGATGCTTGTGAATGTTAGATCAAACAGCAATATATCCTCAGGAGTACTGTGCTTCTCTTCCTTATTATGTGAGGGAGAGCAAAGAGAAAGAAGTGGACATTGAAAACACCTGCAATTTATCATGCAGAATGTGTGGGGAGAAAGGGAGCTGGTCGAAAAGATAAAGATTATTCAGTATGAAGATACCTTGTCTGGCATCTCGTCCACTGTTGCCACTGGCCACAGTCTTCACTATGCTCCTTCCCATGCGATCTAGAACATGCTGTTGAAAGATGGTGTGGGAGACTCACTCTTCTCTACTTATTGCCTACCTTTTGCAAGAAAGAGTGGCCTTTTGGTGAGATCTGTGTGAGGTGTTTTAAACATGTGGTTGTTGTGAAGGAATAGCTGACATTTGTGAGTAAACGGTTAGGGTGCTGAATTTGAGGATGAGGAAAAAAATGTTATGATCGGTGCTGCTCTAATGAAGTATTTTAGTATTCTTACTGTGACTACTCTAGTCAGATCTTTTTTCTTTTGAAACTGTAGCCATGTTCTTGTGGAAATGCACATGGCATTGACATCCATAATGTTTTCTTGCTGCCTCTTCTTCAGGTGTTTGACCCTGGGGAAAAACAGGGTGTTCTTCCCCTATCCACTGCTTACACCAAGGTGCAATATCAGAACGTTTGCGCTTGATCATTCCCTCCTTCAGCTACTTGCACCAGAAATTGCAGTACAGGTTTTGCTGCAAAAACAAACCACCTGGTTAAGAGGTATTGCCACCTGGTCCCCTGATATCAAGCCCCTCCCTGAGAGGTTTGCGACCAATGAATAACACATATAGTACTGGCTCCATGCCAGTATAATCAAAATGCAGTGTGGATTTTGGCAAAAAGGCTATGCTTGCCTCCATTAAAGCCTCTATGTTTCAAAGTAATTAATTACATGTACTGTACATTGCAACTGTACTGTACCTTGTTCCTGAGAACATGATGAGGCACAATATAATTACAAGCTGCTTTGTAGATGGAAAGAGCAATGGAGTAGATTTTAATTGTTGCCTTTGGCTGTTTAACATCAGCTAGGAGGAGGGTAGAGAAGAAATTCTGGACGGAGGATAATCTGTCAATAGCAGAACCAACTTGATTCTCCTCTAGTTGAAACATGGTGTATTCTGTAAGAGGCTATTTTCCTTTCTGTGGTGGGTTCAAGCGATGAATTTTGTCCAGGCGATACTGCCTGAGAATCTGTGCACAAGAATTTTAAGTACAATAGTCTTCAGTGTGAGCAATTTCATAACAGGTCTGTTTGATCAGATATGTGATCAAAATAGTATTTCTTTCATAGAATATGTGGCTGAGATTGTGAGTGAAAAGCAACATAGTAATTATTACTCATACCGTGAAATTAGCCAGATGGGACTGAAAGGTGTAAGCTATAATCACATGGGCTGATTTTTAAGAATAGGTACATTTGATAGCTGTTCACTATCTCCCATCACCTCCGCTGTAGTTCTGCCCTCTGGAGTTACTGACAACTCAGTAGTCCCTGCGGCATGAGAGTTCAGTAGCGGGTGCTGCTGGGATTGCAGGAATGAGCACAAAGGAGAGTGGTGGTTGTTTCAGAAGGTGAGACCCTTGCTTTTGGGTGCGGCGAGGGATCAGAGTAACCACGAGGCAGGAGACGGGATTAGAGGGAACCGATTTTGGAGGTTAGACTGCAAGGAAGGGGGGAGTGACATCTTGTGCGAGAGGGGGGTGAAGAGCCCCTGATTCATGCAAGGCAACCCCTCGAATGAAGTGCCCCTTTCTTTCCCGCCATTTTTTTGTCACAAACGAATACTGCTGAATCCTGCTCGCTAGCCCACTCCAACCGTGTTATGGTCTGGACAGTATTTTATCCTTGTCAATGGACTTGCTAATGGAGCTTTGATCATTCATTTAAATGTCGCAGGCAGGCTGCTAATTTCAGCACTCACCTACCTGGGTATTACAGGGGTCAGCTTGGGACTAGATGAATAGGTAGTGGCCAAGCCTTGCGACAGATCTATTTTTCAGTCTTATGTGTATTTGTTTAGGATTGGTTTCTTGATACTGAAGTGGGTGTATAATGTTGCAGTTGAAAGTTGCGTGCAGTGTGTATCAAATTGCTTTTGTTTAAGTGAAAAACGTTTGCAAAGATATGTGTGCAGTTTTGTGTTTTTTGAAGAAGATTGACCCATTCTATTTGGTTTAACCATTGAACCTTCCTTCATGCTTTATAATTCACTTTGACCTTATTCTGCCACTCAGTTTGATGCAAACCTTGTTTCAGTGACCAATCTAAACCTGATTCTGAATCAGAACGCACTGTTTAGGAATAATTGCTAATTAGTCTATTGTAAAAAATTAAACTTTTCAGGGCTTGAAGAAGAATACACTTGCAAGCTTATCTGTCGATGGGTCACTTCCTACAAAGAAAACCAGCAAGTTCAGCAGCAATGTGAGTGACAACAAATAATTTTAAAAAGTACAATCAGATTTGAAATGAAAGGGTTGATTGAAAATAAATCAGCAGATAATCAGAATCGGGTTATTTAGTCCAGATAGAACTGACATTAAATTAGAACGAATGTTCATTTTCCATCTATATGGCTGTGTGTATGTATTTATTAGGGTCTCCAAGTGAATTGGCTACTGTGTTAATAAATTAATACATCTGTTGCAAATTGACAACCTTGGTATCTTTCTGAACTATAAATATCGAAAAAACATGACTTTGCTGCTTTAAGTGTGGTAGGATTTATAAACTATAGGGTCTACCATTTTATTTTAGTTAATGTAGTTCAAATTCTAGGAGTCAAAGGTAACATATTGATATTTTTTGTTAATTTGTCCAAGATGTATTCAAGATTAAGAATGGTACTAATATGCTGTAACTTGATTTTATAGATTATTATTATATTTTGCTAGTTGTGATCACTAACTACTAAAGCAATGCTATTAATTGCTTTTCAGTTGTGTCAGCCATGTTATATTGGCCAAACATAGAGGGATGGATTCTCTGCTGTTGGGATTCTCTGTTGCGCCAGCAGCCCGGGTATTTCACGATGGTGTGGGGCTGTCCACAATGGGAAACCCCATTGACCGGCTGGTGAGATGGAGAATCCCGGGGGCTGCTGGTGCGGAGGGACGGAGAATCCCGCCCAGAGTATTTAGACTTCTTCCCAGATTCAAAACATCACCTTTAACAACAGCAAGTATGTACATCGCGTTGCTATCATTTTCAGAGGAAGGTATAGCAGCCGGTATAATCTGGGTAACACGTGTTACACTTAATTACTGAAACACCTCTGTTGGCACAATAAACTAGGCTTATACCAGGTCGGTAAATTAACTATCAGCAATGCTAATAAGTGGGATATGATATGAGAGGGCTTAAAACTGCCAGCCTTGGCTCAGAGGTTACAATTTTACTTTCTGAAATCAGAAGATTGGGGGTATCATTCCTTGAACATAATATAGTCATAGATAACACTTCAATGCAGCACTGAGAGAGTGCAGCACCAGCAGAAGTGTACTTTGGATAAAGGATTAAACTGAAAACTTGCTTTCCCCTTTATTAGAGTAAAATATCTCATGGTATTATTGGACAAGAGCAGCACAATTCTCCCAGAGTCTTAAACAATGTATATTCCTCAATTAACACCATCAAAAACAGATTATCTGCTCATCACCTTATTACCATTTGTGGTATCTTGCTACTGTGTTTCTAAAATTTACAATCGTTTCAAAATCACTTAATTGGCTTCAACGTTTTCTGGAACATCCTTGGGTTGCAAAATGTGCTCTGTAAGTGTAAGTTCTTATTTATGTTATGGACAAAGCCCTTACATAGGTAAAAGCTGTGACATGCTTTTGAATAGTGACCTGATTATATGTTTCTTCCAATGCTACTTTTAAACAGGGGAGTAAAATGAACGGGGAATAGCTCTCCTGAAACTTCATAGTGTCTGTTCAGTGTGTCCCCATGGCATCTAGACTATGATTAGGAATGCAAATGTTGAAGATGCTAAACCTTACCAATCTGGTACAATTGTTGGTGCATCACCTGTTCTATAATTCTTATTTAGAAATGCCAGGAAAAAAAATACATTTCACTTCAATGGAAAATACTTAATGCTGCATCTGCTTCTGCCACATAAATGGAAAGTAATCTAATAATGAACATACACATGGAAAAACGAATAAAACAGAGCTAATAATGAGTGACTAATTGGAATAGACTTAAAACTAATTGAGAGGGTAGTGACAAAATATATAATTGGGATTGCTGGAGTAGATGGCAATCAAAAATATAATAAGAAATGATGAAAAGCTTTTCAAGATGAAGAAAAGGCTTCCTGATTTTAAAGGTTGAAGAAAGAAAAACTGGAGCTCTGGGAAAGAACAAACATGAGATCAACCATTGCTGTTAAGGAATGCCTTGATTTCTGAGTCAGCTGGGGGTTGATTTATAGAATGTAGGTGCCATGGGCTGCTTGAAGATAAAAGCATATGATAGCTCGCAGGGCAAAAACACTCACTTGTGTGATGGCCTGCTGCTGGTAGAATGTGCGTTATATAAATTTTGCCAATGGATTTTCATGGATGTTACAGCTGGTTGTGCAAAATGTAAGTGTCGTCACAGTCCACACGCTGCTCTCCCCTTTGAGAGCTGCCTGCTGGTGATTTAAGATGAGGACCATCACATTCAGGTGAGGGGCAAGGTTGGGAAGTTGGAGCCTACCTGAATAACCTCAGCTGGGAATTGAACCCATGCTGTTGGTGTCGCTCCGCATGCCAAACCAGCCATTCAGCCGACTGAGCTAACTGACCCCTATGTTGTGACCTTAGCAGTCACGAATAGTGGTCTTTAGTGAAATTCGGCTGCAGTTCCATCTGCAGCATTTGGCATAACTTTGTGGCAGTGTCTTTCAGCAGCGAATCTTATGCATGCGGCCATTCTTGGTTAAGTTCAGGAAAGAGGACCTCTGGAGATACTGGTTTCTAATGTTATGCATTAGTAGTGCAGCTTATGCAACCAGTCTCCTTCCATTGCTCTTTTTTAAAAACTTATTCTTAAGACATCCTGATCCTGCTATTATCTTCCTCAATGTTAACTAAATTTCCAAGTTTTCTGCCATCTGCAGCTTTGAAATGATGTCTATTATATCTGTCCAAGTCATTAATAGATATTAAAAAGAGCAGCGGTCCTAATACTGACCTCAGGAGAATATAGAATCCTGACAGTGCAGAAGGTGACCATTAAGCCCATCGAGTCTGTACCGACCCTTCAAATGAGCACTCTACCCATTTGCACCCCCTCGTCCACACCACCATATCCCCGTAACCCAGATCCTGGCTATTAAGGGGTATCTTAGCATGGCCAATCCACCTATACTGCACATCTTTGGACTGTGGGAGGAAACCGGAACACCTTATGGAAACCCATGCAGACACGGGGAGAACATACAAACTCCACACAGTCAGAGGCCGGGATTGAGCCCGGGTCCCTGTGCTGTGAGGTAGCAGTGCAAACCACTATGCCATCATGCCGTTCCATATCATTGTGAACTCGTACCTGTTTAATAAACAATTGTTCACCACTAACTCTGCTTTGTATCGTTTAGCCAGTCCTATATCCATGCTGCCACTTTCCATTTAATTCCCATGGATTTACCATGGTTAAGCTCCCAGTCCTCTATTGGTGCACAGTTAACCCATCTGTGCTTTGATGTAACTCTAATCCATGCTATTTTTGTGAATGTTTCACTCTCTCAAACATTTTCTCTGTGGTGATGTTGCGCTAGAACAGCAGCAAATCTGAGGCTTTTCCAGACAATGTGTAAGGCGTTCGCTGAACAAGACGATCAGTGAGTTGGTTAGATTGATAAGAACTATGCTGAATCTGTTTGTGAATATCACTCTAAATCCAAGCAGTCATTGTCACTTGGGAAATATTTTTTGGGAATAGAGCTGGTGGAATCTGCTTGAACCGTCAGGATGCTGAAACAAAGAAACCTATGAAAAATAAGCTTTATTTTTAAGAACCATTATCATCAACCAAACGGCAGCTGCAAAGCCAGGTTCAAATTCTGGTTTTTCACAATGCCACGTAGAGTCATTGTGCATAATACATTTGCTGTTTTGACTTTTGTAGCTTAAATTAAACTACCCCTACTACCCCTTTCCCAACAACCTCTCTTTCCCGCCCCCCCCACCCCCGTCGTTCATAACTAGTCCCACTATCGATACACACACAAGAGACAAACAACAGAGAAGGGAAAGAGTGGTGGAATGGGAAAGAAAATATGATAAGGATCCTTGATGCACTGGGATGATTTCCAGTCAATGTCTTTCTGAAGTTCAGGCTTTTATTTTGGTACTACTTCCTTTATAGACTTGAGATATTTTTCTCTGGCAAGATTGTCTACTTTCTCTGCAGACTCAGCAACATTTCAGGTTCACAGCAAAGGGTGTGCCAGGAATAGAGCAGTTCTTTCACTTCAGTAAGCAGGAGAGAGAGAGTTATTTTCACTTTCAAGGTCTAAACACTTCTGCTACATTCTCTCAGAAAGCATCGCATCGTGGAGGAACCAATCCTGACTGTTTTCAGGCAGAACACTGTCCTTGGCCAACCCACTGGTTGCCAGTTAACCAATTGAACCAAGTTCCTCCAAAGCTGGTTTCTAAGAATCACTCGGTGCCGAGGAGTCTGGCTTCTTATTTCCAAAATACAAAACCTGGAAACACAATGTACTGACAAGCAGGCAGTTTTAACTTAGTCTTCTGCTTAACGGTGCACCCCGTATGGGTCCACAAACCAAAAATAATAAAATAAAAGAAATGGGAACAAAGAGAATAACAGTAATGACTCTTACAGTCTGCAGTAGAATTTTGACAGGAGTCACCTGTTGACGTTATCGGTATGGTGATTAGGATGACACTATGGCTGGCAGAGGAGCAGCAGCAGACAAGAATGCACAGGCCTTCAACTACAGAGAACAAAGCAGTAGGTGGGATAGGAGGGAGAATTCGCAAAAGATCTTGGGCTGGATTCTCCAATTTTCAGGCTATGTCCTAAATCCGGCATGCGAACCTTTAACAACTGAAGTTTCGGCGCAAACCGGCCACCGATCTTCCGTTTGGCTGGGGGCTAGCATGCAGGCAGCATAGAGCACCTGCTCTGGCTGCCGATACGGCCGGACAATTGCCGGGTCCGTGGCATGCACACAGTGGCAGCATGTAGCTGCCGCGCTGTGCAACATGGCACGGCAGTGCGTGGACCCAGCCTGCCAGATGGTGCCCCCCTTTTGCCAGGCTCATGACAGCCGGACCACCCCCCACCAGTACCCCAGCCCCTGTCAAAGCCCCCTCTGCCCGCGGATCGGTTCACCCCCCCCCCCCCCCCCCCCCCCCCGACTGTGGCGGCGCTGGACCAAGTCTGCAGCCACCATGCCAAATTCCCGACAAGTAATAGACTCACACCGTCGGAACTCGGCCGGTCGGGGGCGGAGTATCGGGTGTGAGGGCCTCAGGCAACGCCCAATGCGTCAATACGGCATGTAAGCGTATTCCTAGAGTACACCGCCTTGGAGGGGGGAGCATCGCAAAAGTGCCGCCGCCCCCGATTTCGAGACGAACGATGATTCTTCGGCCAATCGCTGAACGCAATTACGGTGTCGGTGACCGAAGAATCCTGCCCCTTGCCTCTGGAGTGTGCAAGCCAAGAACTTAAGTTGCACTGTGTGTGGCAGCTGTACTTTACCAGTAAAGTCATTGCTGAGCTGTCACCTGCTGGAGCTGTGGCTGCCACCCAGCATCAGCCCATGTTTCTCCTTGCTTGTTGCCCGGAAAGCGACTGGTCTTGCATTGTTATGTCATGGGTGATTTATAAACTGCAACTGATGAGTTTTGCAGCATTAGTCAAGCTTCTGTGTGTGCCTGCCTCAAGTAAGTGATGAATTAAATCTTCACCAAAACAAATTACTTCATCTTTCGCCTTGTGGAAGCTATGAAGCAAGAGGGCAAGGCTTCTGGTTATTTTTATTCTTCAACTAGATGTGGGTGTTACTGGCTAGATCAACATTTGTTACCCATCTCTGAGTGCCCTCAAGAAACTATCTTCTGAAACCGCAGCAATCCATGTGACGTAGGTTAGGTACACCCACTCAGAGCGGAGTTCCAGAATTTTGACCCATTGACAGTCAAGATGATGTTCTCATGCACAGACTGCACTTGTTCTTCTAGATGATAGAGAATGGATATTTGGAAAATACTGCTGAAGGAGCCTTAGTAACTTGCTGCAGTGCATCTTGTAGATGGTACACAATGCTGCTCCTGTAATAATGGAGGCAGTAATTCAGCGTTCCAGAGCAATACTCTGGAACCTGGGTCAAATCTCACCATGATAAATGATGAAATTTGCATTCAATCAAAATCTGGAATTAAAAGTCTAATGATGACCATGAAACCATTGTTGATTGTCATAAAAACCCATCTGATTCACTAATGCCCTATAAGGAAAGAAAGCTGCCATCCTTACCTGGTCTGGCCTACATGTAATTCTAGATCCACAGCAATATGGTAGACTCTTAAATGCCCTCCAGATGGGCAATAGATGCTGGCCTAGCAAGTGACGCCCACACCCCATGATCGAATAAAAAACAAATTTAAGGTGGTGGATGGTGTTGAATGAGCTGCTTTGTTTTGGATGGTGCAAAGCTTTTTGAGAGTTGCTTGGGATATCCCCCACAATCCTGACTTGTGCGTTTTGATGGTGGATCTCTGCACGCCTGTTTGGTGCAGCCACACACACGCCACAGCCCCTGTTTGGCTAACCTCCACAGATGGGGCATTAGTGTTAGCCGCCCATGTGCCTGTGGGAGAGAGCAAACTATGCACCACCTCATAGAAGAATGTCCAATTCCTGGACTCAGTGGAGGGCTATCCGCACTGCACACAGCAGGGCCAGAAGAATTTGCATGGCTTGGGGACTTTGCATTTGCTAAATAAATAAAATGGACCAGCTTTGAGGATTCAGAAGGTGAGTTACTCGCAGCAGAATCCCCAGCCTCTGACCTGCTCTTGTAGTCACAAATTTATGTGGCTGCTCCAGTTAAATTCCCCAGGATGTTATTAGTCGGGATTCAGTGATGGCAATGCCATTGAATTTCAAGGGCAGAAGATTACTTAGCTCTTGTTGGAAATGGTCATTGATGGTTATGATCCATGCGCTGTTTACCAAACCAAATAATTGAACTTACCGTACGATCCCAATGAAAACCAATGGACAAGATTTCACTTTTTTGTAACTTTTACTTTAACAATCAAACCAGAATCAATGGAAATTAAACAAGTTACCAGGCAAATCAAAGCTAATATAAATTACACATTAGATAGCGGCGACAACAAAGATTTATATCTCAGATTTATCAGGCAATCTATTCAATATATATTGCACTACTTTCAGCCATAAGATCCTTCAAAACTTTGATATTCCTTGGGTAGAACTCCAGCTCCTTTTCTTCAAGAATTCAGCCACCTGTTCATCTGACAGCAGCTCCCAGTCAACTTGAGTTCTCTCGAAACAATCTTCAACAAAGTTGCACACTTCTCCAGAACCTTCTCCCATCAGTCTTGGTTACGTGAATCCACCAGAATTTTGTTTACAAAAGGGATGGGAGGAGTGCCCAGTTTATCTAGCCCCACTATTCCATTAGTTTAAAAGTTCAATTCACTCATCAAAATGACCAATTATTTACCTTCAATGCTGTTAGACCCAGAATAAAAAAGACTTTAACCAGGTTTTTTTTCAATAAACTGAATGATTGGTTTATTATAAAACAAAACTAATTTTTTAAAAACCGGTTGCAAGAACTGGTACACACACAATTGTACTCTAGAAGTATAACCATCTATCCTTTTTTTAAAATACTCCAGCATGCACACGCACACACAGAACAAACAGGTGGTGTTTCTACTACAATGGACTTTGGGCTATAGGTTTTATAAAAATAAAGGATAAAGCTCATAGGATTTTGATCTGGAGCTCCCTTGTGTGAAGGCACTGTTCATCTTTCGTGTATAATCCAGCATGAAAGGCGGTGGCAGCGGTCAGTGTCAACACCCTTCAAAAGAGGACAGTCACTCAGTGCCACAAGACGATAAATCGGGTGGCACGATAGCACAGTGGTTAGCACTGCTGCTTCGCAGCACCAGGATCCCAGCTTTGATTTCCCGGCTTGGGTCACTGTGCGGAGTCAGCATGTTCTCTCTGTGTCTGCATGGGTTTCCTCCGGATGCTCCGGTTTTCTCCCACATGTCCCAAAAGACGTGCTGTTAGGTAATTTGGACATCCTGAATTATCCCTCTGTGTACCCAAACAGACGCCGGAGTGTGGTGACTAGGGGCTTTTCACAGTAACTTCATTGCAGTGTTAAGCCTATTTGTGACAATAAAGATTATTATTAAATAATCTCCTTCATTCTACCAGGGTAAGTCACTCACAAGTTTTCCATATTTTAAAAGAACACAATAATTTTGAAAGATATTCTAAAATGCCTCCTTCCTTAAGAAGTGAAGAAAGAGCACAGGAAAGTATACACCATATACAAAGCAAAATTCAAACATGCAATCACTCAGTCATTCACTCCCTTACACGGAATCTGGTCAGCTTTTTATGACTCTCTGATTTCCAGATAATTTTATAAAATTACATTCTTGATAATGCATCAGCAATTAAATTATCCTTTCCAGCAAAATAAACAATAAGTCATAGGGCAGTATGAGCAAACTCCATCAGAACAGTCTGTCTTTCGGTGTCTTAAATCTTTCCACAACATTTACTAGTTTTTTTTACAGCCATGACGGGTATAGTCCTCAGAATGTTTAAGAGTCAGTAATAATCCCAGGGTTTCCTTTTCTATCATAGAGTATCTCTTTGGATGGCTATTTAATTATTTAGAAAATTACCCCACTGGCATCTCGATGCCCGATTCATTGTCTTGCGATAAGACCGCAGCTACCCCAAAGTCACTAGCATCAGTGCCTCCTTGATAGGTTTATTGAAATTAGGGGCAGCTAACACCTGCTCACTGGTTAGGATGGTCTTCAGCTTCTCAAAAGCTGCCTGGCATTCTCTTGACCACATCACCGTTGCTTTCTTTTTCATAAAGCCGTTAGTGGAGCAGCTGAAGCTAGGCACAAAAATAAAAGGGACATCCTTAAAAATCGCAAGATTTCCTGTTTAGTTTTAGGGACAGGAATTCCATCAAAGCACGTATTTCCATTGTTCTTGGCAACACTTGTACCTGCCCTACTATATGCCCTAAATCAGTTACTCACTCTTTTGCAAACTCACTCTTGGCAAGGTTTATTACTAGATCTGCCAACTATAATTGTTGAAATAGGGCTTCCAATTGTTTTACATGATCTTTCCACGTTTTGCTGCAAATCAATACATCATCGGAGTAAACTACACAATTAGGAGTGCAGTTACAACTTGATTCATTGGACCTTGGAAAGAGGCTGGAGCAATTTTTAGCCCGAATGGCATCGCTTGGCATTGGTATAGCCCAGACAGTGTGACAAAAGCCGATATCTCCTTAGCTCGCAACGTTAAAGGTACTTAGCAGTATCCTTTCAATAATTCTATCTTAGTGAGGAATGTGACACTGCCAACCATGTTGATATAATCTTCTAAACGAGGGCTTGGGTAGGAACCCATTTTTGTTACTGCATTAATCTTTCTGTAATCTATGCGGAAACTGGTTGACCCATCAGGTTAAGGCACTAACCCTACTGAAGAACTCCAACTGCTTTGACTAGGTTCAATTAGGTGATTTCCTAACATTTATTGAATTTCTGCCTTCAACTTAGCTTGTTTAGCTGGACTTAAACAATAAGAATGTTGTGTTGTAGGCAGAGTTCATTACATCACATCATGCATGGCTAAAGTTCTACACTCTGACTTATCCTTACAGATCCCTTTAAATTCTGTAAGTAACCTCACTAGATCTTCTCCTTGTTCTGCCTCTAATTATGAAAATATGGCATCTAGCTGTCCCAATTATTTCAGTGTTAGGTAACTGGATCGTAGGAGGTTCAATTTGGGAACCTTCTGCCTCTTGCATTCTCCACTGTGCTTACCATCTGACACACCTGCTTATCTTTTTCCCTTTGATAGTATTGTTTTAACAATTTGATATGACATAGCTGATTCTTTTTCCTGCAATCTAGGGTATTTTATCAGACAATTTACTTTACCCAACCCTCTTAATTGTATGGACCATTGAGCTGTGCTTTCAGAGATTCACCCTGTGAAGACAATAGCACTTCAATCCCTGGTTGTAATGTCAGCTTCATAGCTTGCCTATTTGCCCTTCATCTTTGTTTGAGAAACTTCAAGATGTTCTTGAGCTACTTTGCAGTCTCCCCTCAGCCGTTCCTGGAACATGGAAACATAATCCAACAGAGGATTCATCCCTCTGTCCTAAAAAGTTGTCTTTGATTAATTTCAGAGAACCTAACTCATGTCCATATTTTAATTCAAAAGGACTAAAACCTGTAAATTAATTTGATTAATCGCCAGTAGCAAACAAAAGAAAGTCCAGCTCTTTGTCTCAATCATGGGGGTGTTCATGACCAAACGCTTTAATCATTATTTTGAGAGTTTGCTGGTATTTCTCTAAATTCCCCTATGTCTATGGATGATATGCTATGGAATTTGTTTATACTCAAACTACTTATTGTGTTTTGAAACATTTTGGACATAAAAACTGGAACCTTGATCCGAATGATCTCTATCGATAATCCATATAAAGTAAACTTATCTACCACTACCATAGTAATTGTTCTTAAAGGGGTGGCCTCTGGAAATTGAGTCATTAGATCCATAATGGTAAGGATAAACTGATGTTCTACTTTCGTTTTTGGTAGTGGTCCCAGACTGTCTTCTAACACCCAACAAAATGGGTTCTCAGAACCTGGCACGGGAATTAAGGGTGCCGACTTGATGCTAGGTTGTGGTACATATGGCACGTTTTACCAAACAGCACCACCTCCTTGTGAAGACCTGACCACTAAAAATGTTGTCTTATCCACTCTTGTTTTTTCCGTATCCCTACATGTCCTGCCATAGGAATATTGTGGGTTATCGTGGGTTATCCATTATATCTCTATGATATTTGGGTGGTACACTACCAGATTAACAACCGGCCACTCCTGATCTGCAGGTCTGTGAGGAGGTCTCCATTTTCTCATTTTTAATATAAATTACATTTTGGAACTTTTTCCGCTTCAGCTTTCAGTTTGGGCTGATTATGCTATCTTACTTAACTCTGAATCAGCTTGTTGAGCCTCAACCAGAGAAGATTTACTAAACATCTCTTTTGGCTTATCTTAAGAAAGTTTCAGCTGGCTGAATGTGGTATCACATTGACATCCAATTATGAACTTTGCTTAATTATCTTCAGGTCATCGCACACAAGGGAAAAATTCCTGGAACTTTTTCCTCTACATGCTCCGTCTCTTTAATCTCACTTGGGCTTTCTATAATTATGGGGAAAGCTACTACCTTCGCTCTGGCTAAATAATTTCCCAGGAATAAGCCAACTCTCTCTACAGATAACCTCTGAGCAACGCCTACCATCACTGTCCAAGACATTAGGTTACACTCCCAAGTGCATGCAGTACAAAGGTATCACTATATACTCCACATTAATACCATTTATTCAAACTTGGCTTTTGATGTACTGTGGCATAAAAGTCATTCCTTTCCCCAGAAAAAAGTGTTTGAGTGGACCCCTATCTCTTAATAGCTGTCTCATTTAAGAGATAAGGGGTTACCTTTCCTCTCGATAAGAATTCCTGAAAACTCTCATGTATCATTTTTGTCTCCCTTGAGCTCACAGCAGTGTTCACAATCTGTTTCAAGCTGTAGTTAATGCTCCAAATTGATCTGTTATATTTTCAGACAGGGCTCCCTTTCCTGAATCGCCCCTATGTATCCCACTAAGTCCCATGGGTTACCCGAACAACTTCCAGCAGTCTGCATGAAAGCGTCCACTTTCCTACAATGAAAACACTCCAGCCTTCGATTATCACTTCCTCCCTCAGTGCTTTCCTTATGGTCTGAAGGGCAATCCCGAGGACATTCCCATCTGTCCCTTCTCTTCCCTGGCTACTTGCCTTCCTTTCACATTCCCACCTATGTTTCTTGGGTTTGTGGGGGTGACGGAAAAAAGAATTTAGATTTATGGACCAGTTGATAATCTTTATTGTCACAATTAGGTTTACATTAACACTGCAATGAAGTTACTGTGACAAGTAATCATCAGCCATCTCTACTCTCTGCCTAACTGTTGCAGCCATCTGGTTTTTGACATGGGTTCTAATTATTGGAGGAAGTACATTTTTTAATTCTTCCAAGAGAATTATTTCCCAAATGCTTCATGCATTGTACCTTTAATGCCTGTATCTAATGGTCAAAATTATTTTGCTTTACCTTGTCAAATTCAATATAGCTATGGCCAGGCTATTTCCTTACATTTTGAAATTTCTACCAGTATGCTTCAGGAACCAGCTCATGAGCTCTAAGAATATCCTTTTCTGCTGCATCATACTCCACAGAAGCCTCTTCTGAAAAGGATGCTTAAACATCATGAGTTCACCCACCAACCTACTCTATAGGAATAAAGACCAATTTTATTTTGGCCTCTACATCAGATCCTGCCTCTGCTTTTGAGACCTGTTTTTTAAATTCCAGCCTTTTAAGCTGGTATTCCCTTTCTCATTCCTTCTATCTCTCTCTGTCTCCTTTGCCTCTCTTTCTCTAGCCTTCTTCCTTTCCTCCCTTGCCACTTTCCCTCTCTGGAGTTTATGTTGAACCTTTTAATTTCCATATCTTTCGCTCTTTTGCTTTTCTTTCTAATTCCAAGATTTTTCAGTTCCTTTTTCTTTTTCAAGTTTAAGTTTCTCCATTTCTTTTTCATGTTCTAGTTGCTTAATTTGAACTGAATCCTAGCTAACTCAATTAACCAATGGGCTGAAGGGCCTCTTTCCGTGCTGTAAAATTCTATGACTCTACAACTCACGCCCTGGAGAATATGGCCTTTCTTGTATCCCTTGCAATTTCAAATGCTGCGCTATTACCTCAACTAGGTTTGCGTTACTCGTTCCTGTGGTTAATTGGAACTACCTGCTGGACATTCCCGAAAGAACATTAGTGAACATATAACATGATCATTAACAGAAAAAGCTTAAGCGAATATTGTCACGACACCCTGGGCTAGGGCATGGTCAATTCAAGCCTCACTTGATCCAGAGTCGCAACACAGGTGAAATTAAATTTTATTTAAAATACTCGAGTTCCATGGTTGAGCCCATAGCCACCGGGGTTGTAACTTTAAAAAACAAGTAACCCTTTATTAAGTGCAGTATTATGATTAAACGGGCAGAAAATATAACTGTCCATTTATTACCCTCTTCCCAACCCCCAATAACTCGCCCCACTCTCTACACAGGCATCCTCTTAGAGGGATGAAACCTCATTACAAGGTTGTTTCATCTCGAGGTATACAACACAAAATACCCATCCATTCACCCTTCCTTTCCCACGACAAAAGTTCCCCCAATCTTGCATCTGCCACTTACCATCGCTTAAACTTGTGACAATGCATCTGCAATAATATTGTCCTTTCCAGGAATTTGCACAATTTTTATGTTGAAAGTTTGCAGTAATAAACTCCAATGAACAATCTTGCGTTCCCAGTTTTAAATTTTACCACAAACGGAAGAGGACTACAGTCAGTTTAGATTAGGCTTTGTTTATGTCATGCCAGACATAAACTCCAAAATGCTGAAGGGATAGTAGCAATGCTAAGGCTTCCTTCTCAATGGCGGAGTACTTTCTTTGGCACAGACTTAGCTTGTTTGAAAACTATCCCACCTGCCTCTCTATTCTTGACTCGACACACTGTAATACCACTGCTCCCACCCCAGGTCACCATTTTAAAGGGTTTTAAACAATCTGGGGCGGTCAACATTGGTTTGTTTACCAATGCAGCCCTCAATTTCTCAAGCTCTGTTTAGCATTCTGCAATACATTAATCAAAGGTACCAGTATGGCACTAAAGTTAGGCACATATTTTTTATAGAACCCACACGTGCCTAGGAACCTCATAATCTCCCGTTTTGTTTTGAGAATGGGGAAATGTAGTGATGCTCTAACCATGGCTGTTCTGGGTACCACTCGTCCCTGTTGCACAACGTGCCCAAGGTAGGTCACATTTGCTTTGGCAAACTTGCTTTTGGCCAAATTGATGACTAAATCGGCCAACTGCAATTGTTTAAATAACTCCTCCAATTGTTCTACATGCTCCTTCCATGTGTTACTGTAAATTACCATGCAGTCCAAATAGACCACGCAGTTGGGAACCATGGCCACTGGTTGATGTATGAGTTGTTGAAATGTAGCTGGTGCATTTTTATATCTGAACAGCATCACTTTACAGTGATACATACCCTTGGAGTCACAAAGACAGCTATCTCTTTAGCCCTGCCGACACCCCTTTAACAAATCGATTTTTGAAAGGCATCGATATAGTCCCCTACCTGCGAATCAGATATAAATACATTTTGGTGATGGCATTGACCTTCCAGTCACCTATACAGAACCATGTTGTCCCTTCTGGCTTGGGTACAAACACGACCAACGAACTCCAGCTACTCTTTCTCGGCTCAATTAAATGATTCTGCAACATGTATTGGTTTTCCGCTTCTATCTGAGCAAGTTTCTGAGGGTTCAGTTGGTATGGATGCTGTTTTATTGCAGTTGGAGTCATCTACATCTACATTAGGTTCAGTTAA
Source organism: Scyliorhinus canicula (assembly GCF_902713615.1). NCBI lineage: Eukaryota > Metazoa > Chordata > Chondrichthyes > Carcharhiniformes > Scyliorhinidae > Scyliorhinus > Scyliorhinus canicula. The sequence continues at coordinate 166,719,813 of NC_052154.1, read as the reverse complement.
TGTTGTGCACCCTGGTGTGTGCCTACAAATCTTCTTGTACTTTTGCAGTAGCCTAATTATATATTTTTGTTCTTCTAAGTATTCAAATTCAGTATCTAACGGTTGTAGTATTACAATATTTGCTAGTCGTACAGCAGCATGGTTGCTCTGTGACCTCTTCCCCTATCTCACTCTTATAATCTATGTCCTCTTCCGTTCCACTACTACCTGACACACTGGTTTCTTCCTATCGTCTTCCTTACGATAATTTTTCAACATATTTACGTGGCATAATAGGTCCCCCTTCCTATGGAATGGGGTATCTATCAGGTAAGTCACCTTACTCACCCTCCTTATAGGGGCTGCTGAATTTAGCTTTGAGGATTGCCCTCAAAAGGCAACAATACTAGTACCTCATCTCCAGTTTGGAATGTTCTGGACCTGGAATGTTTGCCCACAATTTATTCTTGCTGCCGAAACATTTAAGTGCTCTTGTACTTAACAATCAAGACAAAATACACATGCATAGAATCATAGAATTTACAGTGCAGAAGGAGGCTATTCGGCCCATCGAGTCTGCAGCGGCCCTTGGAAAGAGCACCCTACTTAAGCCCACGCTTCCACCCTATCTCTGTAACCCAGTAACCCCACCTAACCTTTTGGACATTAAGGGACAATTTAGCATGGCTAATCAACCTAGCCTGCACATCTTTGTGACTGTGGGAGGAAACTGGAGCACCCGGAGGAAACCCACACAGACACGGGGAGAAAGTGAAATCTCCACACACAAATCATCCAAGGCCGGAATTGAACCCGGGACCCTGGTGCTGTGAGGCAGCAGTGCTAACCATTGTGCCCCCATGCCACATAACCATTCAGATATGAATATTGAGATCTGATGCCCAACAATCATATCCATTATTCTTTATTTACTGATCAAAAATGCATTGAACTAAATCTGGATTTCTTCTGCACTGGAGTGATTCTATGATCCCCTATTAGCCACGTCTGGCTAGTGATTAACATATTGGACAACACCGCTATAGATGGCAAAGCTTTGACTTTGAGCAAGCTAAAGCAGTTGTATTGTTGACATTATTTCTGCCCAAAGTGTGCAGAAGGCCTGGAGTCTGATGACCTTCCTGGTCTATCTTTTCTCACTAACACCACACCATTAGAAAACACACTTGAAGGAGTTTATCAGCAATCTTATTTTAAGAAGTTCTTTTTGAAAATTATCCAAAAGTTCTGCAACAAAAAAAATTGTTTTTGGTAAGATTCGTAAATACGAAAAAAGTGTCAAACAAAAACTAGACTGGCTTAAAAGGGCACTGTAAACATTTCGGCAATAAAAGTACCAATTTTGAGAGCAGCTTCCCCACTTTCATTCCAAAATGGAAACGCACATGAAAAAAAAAGCAACCCGGCATGAATCCTGACAAATTCTAATAGGTCTTAGTTGAAATATTTATGCATTTTATTTCAGGACCTACTGAGGCTAGAAGACAAATGAAATTCAGTAGAGTACTGAATTGCAGTCCAAGATAAAATTGACATGAAATGAAATGAAAATCGCTTATTGTCACGAGTAGGCTTCAATGAAGTTACTGTGAAAAGCCCCTAGTCGCCACATTCCGGCACCTGTCCGGGGAGGCTGGTACAGGAATCGAACCGTGCTGCTGGCCTGCTTGGTCTGCTTTGAAAGCCAGCGATTTAGCCTGGTGAGCTAAACCAGCCATTGTGCCTGCTCTTCCAATTCAGCACTCCCTGTGCACTGGTTTCACAGCTGCTCCCCAGCACATGGGGGCCACTGAAAACAACGTAATATTCTGAGGCAAAGGGAGTTTGTATGAAAATATTATTTATGTTTAATTTAAGACCAAAGTAAAATGATTCAATGGCCTGCTTGGGGTTTTATACAAACAACACATATAATAGAACATAGAACAGTACAGCACAGAACAGGCCCTTCGGCCCTCGATGTTGTGCCGAGCCATGATCACCCTACTCAAACCCACGTATCCACCCTATACCCGTAACCCAACAACCCCCCCTTAACCTTACTTTTTAGGACACTACGGGCAATTTAGCATGGCCAATCCAACTAACCCGCACATCTTTGGACTGTGGGAGGAAACCGGAGCACCCGGAGGAAACCCACGCACACAGGGGGAGGACGTGCAGACTCCGCACAGACAGTGACCCAAGCCGGAATCGAACCTGGGACCCTGAAGCTGTGAAGCATTTATGCTAACCACCATGGTACCGTGCTGCCCATATAATCATGTGGGATTGCTCATTTGAAGTGGCATGAATACATTTCCTGCCTGTTAGCATAATGTTTTCCCATTCAAAGGCATACTTTTAACGTGTTTCATAAATACAAATGATTTAAAGAATGAATATCCTGTTAGCGAGATAATGGGCACGATCCAATGGAAAAGTTTCAAAGTGTGATTTCGGACGCGTTTGGCGGGGTGCATCGCGACAACTGCAGTGTCGAGTTGGAGACCGTTATTCAGTGGCACTTAGCCATTTTTTGGGCCTTGGAGAATTTTTCACCGGTCGAGGCCACACTTTGAAATTTTTCTGGCACTGAGGAGCTGAAATCGCCGGCGAGACCGACACCTCGGAGATCGGGGCCCCATTTTGAAAGGCTGCAGCGATCGCCACACCCCCGCCCTTTCAGGTCCCCCTCTTTCAGGACCCTCCTCACCCCCCAAACCTTCTGTGGCCATTTCATACTCCCCTCACACGCTCTTTCATGGACATGGTCCCCCTCAGGCCTCAACCCTTGTCAGTGCCACCTGGCAGTGCCCTTAGTGCAAATGTGGCACTGCCAGGAGTGCTAGAGTACTACCTGTCCTGTCCTTGACCATTAGGTGGGCTCTAATGGCCTTGGAGACTCCTTGAGTTGCCATCACGCCTTGTCCCCGCTTGTGGAAACATGTACTAATCTATACATGGCTGAGGCCTCACCGGCGTGACCATTGACTCCCAGACGGCGGGTGAATGCACGTTGGATATTTAAATGAGCCTAATTGCTCATTTAAATATCTTTATCTGGATCACGGCCAGCGAGGGTGTTATCTAGAACACACCAGGCATTGTGAGTTGGGTGACTTGCAATTGGACCGGCGCCTGGCACGAACCCCGATTTGGGGCTCTCTCAGGATCCACCCGTCGCACGCAGTTCTGCGCTGGGTGCAGTGCGGTCACTGAATCGCACCCAATGTGTTCCTTATCTTTTTTTTCATCTTGTATCATTTTTATGAAAGGAAGGAAGAATTTTTCATTTTTGGACATTTTTACCATCATGCTGCACCAAGTCCATTTTAATTAAATAGACGTGGAGAGATTTCCCCTCACACCTCCCAACAATATGACTTGACTCCCAACCACAGAAGGCAATCCTCCAAGTGTGCCAGGGTGATATTTTCATTTATCAAACCAACTATCCTTAAGGTGGCTGAGCGGTGCTGCTAATGAGTACCAAATTATGGACAATTTTATGACAACAACTCGGAACTGTTACTTACCAGGAACGTAAATTCTTCTTCACCAGGAATGCAAGATGATTTGGGAAACTAAAATCCGTTTCTGCAATAACTAGAAATAGAGACAGTGCTACACTAATAGCCTTTGGGATGAAAGCCATGTTTATTCAGAAATAAGATTAATAGTAACACCAATTAAATAATTATCAGATTTTAGCTGGTACATAATTACTGTAGATCAGATTCTATTTCCGATCAATAAATGGTAATTCTCCTTTCACTGCTGCCTACCATATTTTCAGCAATTTGAACCACACAACTTTATGAAAAGTTGGAATGTGGTTTTGCATGTTTAGTACAATAGCAAAAATGAAACTGGGGGATATAAGATACCAGTCACAATTGTATAGTTTTCTTTATTTTGATGAGGTTGATTTAGATTAATAAATACTATTTACATTGAAAACTATGTCTTGCAGTGATGGATCTGCCAATCAAATTAGATTTCACAGGTATCAGGATGATCCCCCCCAAACACCAGGGAAGAAATTCATACACCTTGAAGATGGAGCCAAACTGCAAACCTTGCTTGCAAGACATCCTGATTAGATCATTGTGAAGACAAGAAATGGAACTATAAGAAATTATAGTATTGTGATCATGCTAACTTCCAACACTTGTATGGACTCCATCCCCCAACACTTGTGAAGCAATTCATTTAAACAAAAGTCATATAAACTTCCACTTGTTTCTCTACTTAAACAGGAGTTAGATGACTCTTTATATTGACACCTACATATTGTGGATTTGCTCGAGACTAACTTTGCATACCAAGCTGTAGAGAGTATAGCTTTCCAGTAGGAATAACAAGGAATCTATTCTAGGATTTGGGAATAAAACCAGGAAATGCTTGAAATACTCAACAGGTCTGGCAGCATCTGTGGAGAGAGAAACATGTTTCAAGTTGAATCTGATTTCTTCTGAACTCCTCTTCATTTTAGGATCCAAAACAGCAATTGTTCGAATAAAAACGTATGTGTAGATTTTTGTGGCCTGAAACGAGACAGAGTCCTGATCTGTCATAGAATATGAACGTTTTTAATGTTCTGAGAGATCCTTAAATGTTTGCGTCACAGAGAGGGGCTTTTTGTACCTTTTTCTCTTTCCCTATAGTTGCTGCCAAACATGATGAGTTTTTCTAGTGCTGTTTCAGATTCTAGCATTCACAGTATTTTGCTTATTTTAGGGACTATTTGTGTTGTGTTTCTGCGGAATCTTTGCTACACCAATCCAAAAATGAATTTATCATTAGCTCTTTGCTGTTTTACTCCATGTCCTTATTTCTAAAAGCTTAAATACTATTGGACTTGAAACAAAAATCCTTTTATGCACCTGCACTCAAACCTTTTTAAGGAATTTCTATTTGAAGCCCGAGGGATCTCTGCTAATCCACTGCATTTTTACATTGAATGTAAACTCCTATGCCTTATTTTTCTTCCAAAATGTATTGTCTCACACAATATCAAGTGACTAATGCATAGCAAGCAACTAAATTAATTATTTTCTCTGCTTATGGAAGAGACAAAAAGTATGCACCCGGAGACAGTTGAATTTTCACGGGACAAAGGAATTAGAAATTTCAGCTCAGGTGATTGCTGATAGGCTAAGGAAGACAAGGTATCTGGCCCTCTATACAAGGGTGTTTAACATTCCGAACAAAATTAGTCACATCCTTGCCTTTATCTTTAGAGAATCATATCAGCGGGAGCTAATATGACACATGTTTTTAATAAGGCGACCCAGGTGATTACAGACTAGTGCTCTCTGTTAAAGCAAAGTCTTAGAAAGAATATGTGAAATTAAATACTGAGATGAATATTGTACTGCAAGAGGACGTTTGTGTGGAGTTTGATTTATTATTCACTGAAGTTTGTGGAGAATGTGATAGACCTTGTTGACAGAAGACAGTCTGTTGATGCAACGTATTCTCACAAGCACCCAGTGGGAGCTTGTCAGAAAAGTATAGTGATAGTCATGGAGATTTTAATCTGCATGCAGACTGGAAAATTCAGATGGGCAAAGAGAGTGTAGATGAAGAGTTCATAAAATGTTTTTGGGATAGTTTCCCAGAACAGCTTGTTCTGGAGCCAAATAGAGAGCAGGCCATACTACACCTGGTATTGTGCAACGAGGTACGATTAATTGATAATCTCACTGTGAAGGCACCCCTAGATAGAAACGATCATAATAGGATTGAAGTTTACACTCAGTTTGAGGGAGAGAAGAGTGGATCCAAGACTAGTATTTTAAACTTAAATAAGGGCAGTTATGAGCGCATGAAAGCCGTGTTAGCTAATTAAGGAAAATGCGGTTAAGGGATAAGTCAAAAGAGACTCAGTGGCAGACTTTTAAGGGACACTTGAGAATACACAGAATAGGTACATTCCAATGAGAAAGATAAATTCTAAAGGGAGGACCCACCATTCGTGGTTAAAGGTTTGAAGACCAAACTTTAAGAAAAATTAGGGTATGAGAGAGGAGCTAGCGATAAATATAAAGACCGATAGAAAGAGTTTATATAGATATTTGAAGAGTTAACAAAGTGAGCGTTGGTCCCATCAAAGGTGAGTCTGCAGAATTAATAATGGAAAATAGGGAGATGGCAGATGAACTGAACATGTATTTTATATTGATCTTCAGTAAAGAGGATACAAGTAACTGCCCAGAAACAGTTGTAAATCAAGAATTGAAAGAGTGGAAGAAACTCAAGAACATTACAATCACCAGGGAAGTGGTACTGAGCAATTTGTTGGGTCTGCATGCTGACAAATCCCTGGGTCCTGATAGACTTTATCTTAGGGTGTTGAAAGAATAGGCTATTGTGACAGTTGATAAGCTGGTTTTAATTTTCCAAAATTTCCTGGGGCTGGTTTAGCACAGTGGGCTAAATAGCTGGCTTGCAAAGCAGAACAAGACCAGCAGCGCGGGTTCAATTCTTGTACCGGCCTCCCTGAACACACGCCGGAATGTGGCGACTAGAGGCTTTTCACAGTAACTTTATTGACGCCTACTTGTGACAATAAGCGATTATTATTATTATAATATTGGTAAATAGCAAATGTAACTCCTTTATTCAAAAAGGGTGGGGGACAGACATCAGGAAACTACAGGCCAGTTAGCTTAACATCTGTCACAAGGAAAATGTTGGAAGCAGTTAATAAAGTTGTTATGGCAGGACACTGAGGAAAAATTCAAGGCAATCAGGTAAAGTCAACATGGTTTTTTGAAAGGGAAATCATGGGTGTGATTCAGTGGAAAAAATTCAAAGTCCGGTTTTGGGTCCTTTTGGTGGGGTGTTTCACAATCCGTCTTCAATGGCACTTAGTGGCAAAAATGAGCTCCCACGACATTCTCAACATTACTGGCTATCTCGCTGTCTGATTCGCCTGACTCCCATCTCAGCAGCTCACTGCTAACAAGGGGGAGCTGCTTTTAAACACTCCCTCACCACTCACTCCCAGTCAACACACAAACATGGCAGTGCACAGACCTGCTCCCCGTTTTGAGGATACCAACCTGGCCAGGCTTCACAACACTGTGGATGAGAGCCAGGTCACCTTGTTCCCTCGTGGGAGTCGGAGGACCAGCAACAGGTTCAGCAATGCCATCTGAGAGGCAGTAGCAGAGGCTGTCAGTGCGGGCAGTGTGAGGAGGAGGACCGATGTCTAATGTCAGAAGAAAACCAACAACCTCCAACGAGCTACAAGGGTAGGTTACCATCTCTCTCCTGGCATCAGTTCCGCCTGCCAACCCTCAAACTCCGAAACCCCCCCCCCCGCCTCAAATCACAGGCTGACACCTTGCACCCTCCCCACATCCGATCTTCGTGCTTGTTCCTCAGAATCCCCTGGCACCTACCAGCACACCCTTTCATACCCAGGTGCGGTGCCCAGACATGCCCCCCTCTGACCATCAAGCATGCGGCTCACAATGCTCACTCTTTGTACCCACAGGAGAAAATAGCCCATAATATACGGGAAAGGGCCAAGACCGCCGAGGCCGCACTTAGTCCCATTTCGTGAACTAATGAGCTCCGCTTGCTAGTGCAGGAATGGATCGAGGCAACGTTTAAAAATGTCTCCCTGATCTCTAGACCCCCACTGTGGCCTTTGACTCCCCAAACACCACAACTCACCAATGAGGGTGTCATCAAGTTCCCCCTGCACCCCAACTCGAGGGCAGGGCACCCCCGGGCCCGATCCCTGGCTTGGGCAGGATGCCACCAGAGCACCTTGGCACTGCCAGCCTGCCATTCATGATGTGTTATCATGTCCAGAACTTTGTCATGGAAATGATCTGTCCCATCGATGTGTGACTTTAACATTAGCACCATTCTCCATCCTGAAGCCACAGCAGGCCATCCCACATGGCCAAATCTCACCGGAACCAAATCCTGCCATCCATATATTCCACAGGTGTTCAAGCTGCAGCTGAACATCCTTGACTTCCAGTGTGTTTAACCCGCAGTGACGTGCCAATTACATGCAGCACTCGCCACACCAACAACAAAAGCATCTGCAATCTGCAAAAGTATTTCTCCAATGGCATCATCAGGTGGCCCATCTGGAACAATGTCACTCACCAGGTCCCACAGCATCTTCTTCCCTAAAACCAGGTTGCCTTCTGGACCTATACGTCCCCTGAGACCAGTGTTCCAGGATCCAGGTATCTTAGAAAAAACTGTCCTTCCTTCCAGCTGCAGAAAAGGACGGAAACAGCAACAGCTGCCTCGAGGCATTTGCAGTCACCAGCAGGAGCAAGCAGCAAACACAACCTGCAAATATTATAGTTTATGACAGTATCAAAATACAAAAGACATACCCCAGAACATACAACACCCCCCCCCCCCCCCACCCTGACCCTCATCAGCAGAAAGGCCCACCAGCCCAGCCCTCCAGAAAGCGCCGCTCCCAACATGGAACACGGCAGAGGATAGGGAGAAACACATTCCACCTCATCCTGGAGGGGTACAGTTCAGCCCAGAACAGGTCCAGCATATTAGAAACCAAACCAAATACAAAACAACCACCAAAGGAGAACACGAAACGGACAGGAAGACAACAAAGTCACCAGCCATACGCCAAAGACAAGAACTAAAACAAAGAACAAACGAACGTCGCCACCAGCTGCTAATATAGTGCCCCCCATCCCTCATCAGACCTACATTGGTGGGAGGGTGCTAAGAAGCAAATCAAACCATCTGAAAAGGACACTGACACAGGTCCAGGGCAAGAAGGAGAGAGAACACTCCGCCCTCTCACCAGCACCGGTAGTGTGCTCTGAAAGAAAACACGAAGCAGGCAGGAATATAACAAGGATACCAGCTGCACACCAACCCAAAATCGAGACAAAAACCAGAAATAATACAAATCGGCCAGCTGTCAAGTCAGCCCCCCCCCCCCCCCCCCCGGAGGTCCCAACAGCAGACATATATCAGTGGAAAGCCATCCAATGCATGTAGAGGAAAGTACATGTGTATGAACATCAATGCGTGCATATTGGCAAGAGTGTGCGGGCATAAAGAGTAGCATGAATGACTGCACGTGCCAGTTAGTGTGAGTGGTACGTGAGGCCGAGCAGCACAGACAGACCACCAGAAAACGGTCACGCCAACAAGGGGCACAGTGGAAGAAGGAGAAAGAACATCCCACCCCTTCTCCAGCACTGGTAATTTGCCGGGGTCGCAGCAGACAAGCACATAGCCGCCAGGAGAAAGAGCAATACACTGCCAATGGTCCTGCAAGTGTCTGGCAGGATAGACAGGCTGCAGCTGTGGTTGCCCCTGTTACGGGTCTCCACAATATTTAAAGATGGTTTGAAGGCCTCACAGACACACAGACCCTCACCATCCCCTCCCAGCCTATGGGTGACCCCTGACATAGAATGCTTCAGCCACCGTCCAAGCCCAACCCCCCTGAGGAGTGGTTCCCATACCCTCCCCCCCCCCCCCCCCCCCTCGAGCACTTAGGCCAGCAACTCTGATGTCCTTGAGCTGCATGCTGGAAAATGAAGATGGCTCCTCATCTCCTCACTTCCCTTCAGGAGCCATTGCACCAGCTTCACGTTTTTGAAAAAGTGTACTAAACGATGCCCACGTGACTTGCCGCTGGGCAGTCGGTTAATTCCCAAGAGGCCGCTGCATTTGACTTCAGTCTCATCAATGAGATTGAAGTGGATGCAAATGTGGGATAATGATACACTCGCCATTTCTGAATTTGGAACTTGCCACCAGGAACGGGCTGGGTGAATCGCAAAATGCTTTGCACCCAGCGCAAATCTTGATTTTGGCCTTTCCCGCTATTCACCCGGCACGCTCCAATCTGCATGGGGTGCAACGCAATCTCTGAATCACACTCCATGTTTAATGAACCTATTGGAATTCTTTGAAGGCATTACATGTGCTGTGAATTATGGGGAACCAGAGGACATGCTGTACCTGACTGGCCTATCCCTGCTCCTAATACATACATGAAGAAGTCTTACAACACCAGGCTAAAGTCCAACAGGTTTGTTTCAAATCACTAGCTTTCGCAGCACTGCTCCTTCCTCAGGTGAATGAAGAGGTAGGTTCCAGAAATATTTATATAGACAAAGTCAAAGATGCAAGACGATACTTTGAATGCGAGCATTTGCGGGTAATCAAATCTTTACAGATCCAGAGGTAGGGGTAAACCCAGGTAAAAGGGGTGTGAATTGTCTCAAGCCAGGACAGTTGGTAGGATTTTGCAAGTCCAGGCCAATGGTGGGGGGTGAATGTAATACGACATGAATCCAAGGTCCCGGTTGAGGCCGTACTCGTGTATGCGGAACTTGGCTATAAGTTTCTGCTCGGCGATTCTGCATTGTCACGTGTCCTAAAGGCCGCCTTGGAGAACGCTTAACCGAAGATCAGAGGCTGAATGTCCTTGACTGCTGAAGTGTTCCCCGACTGGAAGGGAACATTCCTGCCTGGCAATTGTCATGCGATGTCCATTCATCCATTGTCGCAGCGTCTGCATGGCCTCGCCAATGTACCACGCTTCAGGACATCCTTTCCTGCAGCATATGAGGTAAACGACATTGGCCGAGTCGCACGTGTATGTACTGCATACCTGGTGAGTGGTGTTCTCACGTGCAATGGTGCTACCATGTCGATGATCTGGCACATCTTGCAGAGATTGCCATGGCAGGGTTTTGTGGTGTTGTGGTCGCTATTCTGAAGGCTGGGTAGTTTGCTACAAACAATGGTTTGTTTGAGGTTGCGCGGTTCTTTGAAGGCAAGTAGTGGGGGTGTGGGGATGACCTTGTAAAGATGTTTGTCTTCATTGATGACATGTTGAAGGCTGCGAAGAAGATGTAGTAGATTTTCCGCTCCGAGGAAGTACTGGACGATGAAGGGTACTCTGTCGGTTGTGTCCCGTGTTTGTCTTCTGAGGAGGTTGGTGCGTTTTTTTGCTGTGGCGCGTTGAAACTGTCGATTGATGAGTCGAGCACCATATCCCGTTCGTACGAGGGCATCTTTCAGCATCTATAGATTTCTGTTACGCACCTCCTCGTCTGAGAAGGTCCTGTGTATACGGAGGGTTTGTCCATAGGGGATGGCTTCTTTAATGTATCCCGGGTGGAAGCTGGAGAAGTGGAGCATCATGAGGTTATCCGTGGGCTTGAGGTAAAGCGAAGTGCTGAGGTGACCGTCCTTGATGGAGATGAGTGTATCCAAGAATGCAACCGATTTTGTTGAGTCTGATGGTGGGATGGAACATATTGATATCATCATGTAATTGTTTCAGTGATTCTTCGCCGTGGGTCCAAAGGAAAAAGATTTCATTAATATATCCGGTGTATAAAGTCGGTTGAAGGTCCTGGGCAGCTGTCGGTGTTGAGTACTGAGGCTGTTCCAGCAATGCCATCGTCATGGGGGATGCTGGTGTAGAGGGCCGAGACGTCCATTGTGACGAGGAATGTTCCTGGTTAAACTGTCCATGGGTACAGAGTTTCTGTAAGAAGTCCATCGTATCGCGACAGAAACTGGCCGTTCCTTGTACAATGGGTTTGAAGATTCCCTCGAAACCCATCGTACAAGGAACGCCCAGCTTCTGTCGCAATTATTAAGCCGGGCACAACGCGGTAGCTGAATCAAACCAAAAACTTAGTCTCACTCGCGGTGACCATGAAACTTGAACTTTTGTAAAAACCCATCTGGCTCATTAATGTCCTTGATGGAAGGAAATCTGCTGTCTTTATCCAGCCTGGCCTACATGTGACTACAGACCCACAGTAATGTAGTTGTTCCTTAATTGCCCTGTGAAATGGCCCAACAAGTCACTCATTTTATCAAACTCTTTTAGAAAATTCAAGAGAATAAAACCAGATAGACTGCCCGGCATCAACCTAGGTACAGGAAAGGACAAAAACAACTATCCAATCCTGCAAAGCCTACCTTACTAAGATCTGGGGGTTTGTGTCAAAATTGGGAGAGCTGTTCTACAGAGAAGAAGCAGCCTTTTCTGTACTCACTGAATTGTACGTTACAAATAATGTCTCCGGCTCCTCCATCACCATCTCTGGGGATGCTGCCTTCAAGGTTGACCTTCAGCCAGAGAGTGGTAGGTCTGTGGAATTCATTGCCACAGAGGGCGGTGGAGGCCGGGACATTGAGTGTCTTTAAGACAGAAATTGATAAATTCTTGATTTCTCGAGGAATTAAGGGCTATGGGGAGAGAGCGGGTAAATGGAGTTGAAATCAACCATGATTGAATGGTGGAGTGGACTCGATGGGCCGAATGGCCTTACTTCCACTCCTATGTCTTATGGTCTTATGGTCTTCCCACCCCAAGGCTATTTGAAGCCCTTAAACAGCCATTGAAGTTCCAGTTGAGAGCCTCCTACTATCGTGGGAAGTGGGTTAGGCACTCCATACGGACAAGCTGCCAGGTAAATGCTGTGTGCTTCCTGTGAGCTTGGCACAGTGTGGGGTTGGGGCCTTCTGATCAAACACCCCATGGAGAGCCCTCACCAGGGCCATCCCAGCTGCCTATCACAACTACTAATCCCGGGGCAGCAGGGTAGCATGGTGGTTAGCATAAATGCTTCTCAGCTCCAGGGTCCCAGGTTCGATTCCTGGCTGGGTCACTGTCTGTGTGGAGTCTGCACGTCCTCCCCCTGTGTGCGTGGGTTTCCTCCGGGTGCTCCGGTTTCCTCCCACAGTCCAAAGATGTGCAGGTTAGGTGAACTGGCCATGCTAAATTGCCCGTAGTGTCCTAATAAAATTAAAGTTAAGGGGGGGTTGTTGGGTTACGGGTATAGGGTGGATACGTGGGTTTGAGTAGGGTGATCATGGCTCGGCACAACATTGAGGGCCGAAGGGCCTGTTCTGTGCTGTACTGTTCTATGTTCTATGTTCTTCCCCCACACCTGCCTTACCGAGTGAACCCACACCCACTCTTCTTATTGGACCGTCATCGCTTTTTCATATATGAAGTTTATTACGCAGAGCCTATAAGAAGAAATGATTATGAATGAAGACAACAATATGTTTCATATATTCCCTTTAGATCTAGCTACACTCCAAGTTTAGTGTGATAGGAATGCAATTTCAGCTTTACATCAGTGCTAACCTCACAGTATGGACGCAGAGTCCAGCGTGATTTTGTGGAGTGAGATCACCTGGAGGATGCTCTCTCGTATGACTTTGGCTTGACACTGTGTAGAATGTATATCTCATTTGCCAAAGCACTTTTTTTGAAGCCAACAATACTTCAATCTGCATGTTTGCTGGGATTGGTTAATATTGGCAATTTCAAATCAGATAATTGAGAAGATGGGATGGGAGACTGTTGGAAGCAGATCGATTGGAGAGTAGAACTGGAAATGAGAATGCTAATTGCTCCCATTGACTGTGGCACAAAAATGGAGACTTTGAGGTAAATTCTCCGTTTGGGAGACTATGATCTCGCACCGGATCTGAATTTCATAAATCTGGTAGTGAGCGATTCCCAATTCTCAGCCATGCAAATTTATGCCTGGTGAGTGATTCCTGAGGGAATCCTGCCGTTGGGCCACCTTTTTGAGCAGGAGGCCTGATAGCAAGGTCCCAAGGCTGCCCCCATCCTCCGCATTGCAATTCAACCACCACCCCCAATTTTGCTGGGCCCCTCCTCCCCCCACCATGGAGAACCCCTAAATAAAGAGCCCCCCCCCCCACAGAAATCCCCTCAATAAAGAGACCCATCAAAGAAACACCTGAAATAAGGAGACCTCCCCCCCCCCCCCCCCCCCCCTCCCAGACTTTCCAGAAAAGAGACTCCTGTCTGGAAGCACCCCCCCCCCCCCCCCCCCCCCCAAGAAGGAAGACTCCTATCTGGAAGTCAGAGAGCAGTCCCAACAGAGGCCTGAAAAAAAAATCACTGCTTTAAAACTCACCTAGGCAATACTACCTGCTGGCGCAGACACAGGAAGCAGTACCTATCAATTCCTGGAAAGAGAAAACCAGTCACTGTGTTTAAACCCCCTCAAACGTTTGATCTGCAAGCCATTCATTCATTTCTCTTTGATATTGATTTCACTAGGCTGTGATTGACAGCTTCCACACACCCCAGCTGTCAGCATTGTTCCATTCATCTTCCTTCACAGTCCAGATTCTCTGAAGTAGTCAGCTTTGAGAATAACCAATGTTTATAAACATCAAGCTTTGATGGACAGCTCCTGACACACTCCAAACAGCATTAAGTGCTTTCCAATCACCTCCCTTCACGGTTGAGTGATTTTGAAATGGTCAGCTAGAAACTAACAGCACTTAACTCTGTTTGAAATGGTACAGGAGCTGTCAATCAAAGCTGGATGTTTATAAACATTGCGGTTAGACCACTGAGCCAGTTGGTGTATTGCCCAGATGTGTGCTAAAGTAGTGATTATTTTTTTCATGGCCCCTGGACTACTGGTCTCTCTTCTGGGGGGCTTCCAGACTGGGGTTTCTCTTCTGCGGGGCTTGCCCACAGGGGTCTCTTTTCTGGCGGGCTTCGCCACAGGGGACTCTTTTCTGGGGGATTCTTTTCTGGGGGGCTTTCCAACAGGGATCTCCTTTCTGTGGGGCTTCCAGACAAAAGTCTTACTTCTGGGGGACTTCCAGACAGGGGTTTCTCTACTGGGGGGCTTCCCCACAGGCGTCTCTTTTCTGGGGGGGGGGGGGGGCTCTTTCTGGGGGGATTCCCAACAAGAGTCTCTTTTATGCGGGGCTGCCAGACAAAAGTCTCTTCTGGGGGGCTTCCTGACAGGGGTTTCTCTTCTGGGGAGTTCCCTGCAGGTGTCTCTTTTCTGTGAGGTCTATGAGGGGGGGGTCTCCTTACTCACAGGATCTCTGTGGGGGAGGGGGGCTATTTCATACAATCCCTACAGTGTAGAAGGCCATTTGGCCCATCGAGTATCCTACCAAGCCCCGTATCCCCACCCAACCTTTGGACACCAAGGGCAATTTATCATGGCCTATCCATCTAACCTGCACATCTTTCGACTGTGGGAGGAAATCGGAGCACCCGGAGGGAACCCACGCAGACACAGGGAGAACGTGCAAACTCCACAGTCATCCAAGGTCGGAATTGAACCCGGGACCCTGGCGCTGTGAGGCAGCAGTGCTAACCGCCATGCTGGGTTCTCTGTGGGGGGGGTCTCTTTATTTAGGGGGTTTCTGGTGGGAGGGTCTTATGGGTGGGCAGGTCTTGCATTTGGGGGGAGGGGGTGACCTTCAGATGGACTTTGGGGGCAACTCCCTTAAAGGGTTACCCCCCTTCGCCGACTGCGAGGTCCACCACAGTAGTTATTCTCACCCACGCAATTCCAGACCCAGAGCATCAGAGAATTACGTCGGACAGGAGAATATGGTGCCTGGCTCGCTAAATGGATGCAAATGGATTTTAATAACCCCTTTGCATCCTCCCGCTGTTGTGGGGCACGTACCTTGATCCTGATGCTAGCGGGGGACCAGAGCATCGGAAACGGATTGTCGCCTGGCATCCATCCCATTTTCTTCATGATGCTGGATTCTCTGCCTCATCAGTAACTCCGCTACCGATGGCGGATAATTCAGTCCTTTGTTTTCTGAGAGTCACAATTAATCATAATAATGTTTATTAGTGTCACAAGTAGGCTTACATTAACACTGCAATGAAGTTACTGTGAAAGTCCCCTAGTCGCCACATTCCGGCACCTGTTTGGGTACACAGGGAGAATTCAGAATGTCCAATTCACTTAACAAGAATGTCTTTCAGGACTTGTGGGAGGAAACCGGAGCACCCAGAGGAAACCCATGCAGAGACGGGGGGAACGTGCAGACTCCGCACAGACAGTGACCCAATCCGGAAATCGAACCCAGGACCCTGGCGCTGTGAAGCAACAGTTCTAACCACTGTGCTACTTTGAGATTTTAAAAAAAAATTTAGAGTACCCAATTAATTTTTTTCCAATTAAGGGGCAATTTAGCCAATCAACCTACCCTGCACATCTTTGGGTTGTGGGGGTGAAAACCACAGGGATAACGTGCAAACTCCAAACGGACAGTCACCCAGAGCCAGGATCGAACTTGGGACCTCGGTGTCGTGAGGCAGAAGTGCTAACCACTGCGCCACTGTGCTGCCCTCCGTCAGATATATTTAATTAATGTTTTCCCCCAAATAAGTTGTATATAACAAAGCAGGTGCTAAAACTGAGATTTGAAATCCAGGTAATTGTTTGTTGGATCTTAAGGCTTGCCTGGTTGTTGGCTTGTGTGAGACATTATTTCCTTAAAGAGTGGTGTGATTGCTTTTTTGAGATAGTGAATGTTCCTTGGTTTGAAAACATTAATTGGCTCCATTTGGTGAGTCTTGTCACATACACTTGCCAGAGCTTGTAAGTAAAATAGGTAACATGGTTAGAGTGATGATATATTTTAGTCCTTTAAAATAGGCATTTAATTAAAATATGTGTCAAAATAATTGCAATCAATTATGGGTTTAAAGTAAGTGTCATAGAGGGAGGGGGATGCATACCTCCATAGGAAATTAATCTTATGCCTTCAACCATTTTCTAAATTATTACTGCTAAATATGCTTCTGTATACTGCAATAAGAGTGATGCAATATTGGGTAAGCATGCAAGTTAAGTTAGGGTAAGCCTGTGCTCCATTCGTAGTCTAGCTCCTTCGTTCATTCACCACAAAATTGTGTGCAATGTTGGGGACTGGTGCCAGGTTTGTCTTAAAGCTGTTGGTCAGAGTTTTTACTTATTTTCTCGCTTGCCAAGCCTGATAGATCTACTGTGATATCAAACCTGATTTACAGAGTGCATTACCTGTTTTTTTTTCTACCATTCTATAAGCCTGATAATTGAAATTTGCTTACATTTGAAATAATTTTATGGTTAATTTTCACTCGTATTTTGGTTATTTCCAGCCTCATGGGAGCAGCAAGGCTTCTCCAAAACTAAGCATGAAACGAACATCATTACAAGATAAACGAACATGGTCACCCACGCACCTGATCCCGCCAGTCAGAACAGGCGCTATCTCTGGTAAGCCAGAGGTACGTAGATCCATAACCCCAACCGGTGACGGTTCTGGATGTAAATACACAAATAAGTCTACTCCCAAAACCAAAAAGAGCACATAGGATACAGATTTCTAACGTCGTCACCACTAAACTTCAAAATGATGCCAAATTCAAATACTTCAAAAAGGAACTATGGATTACAATGTTGCAAGATGACTGGCTTTCCACGCTTTGCTGCTGACCACAATTAATACATAAAGGTTATTTTTTACTTTGACTTATGTATTTCACTTGGTATTCTACAAATTCCAAGAGAGAAGTATGGAACAAGGAAACTTCACTGATTAGCTTTCTTTAGTATTTATTAATACATTGTAGATGAAAGACTCCTAATTTATCTTGCTTAGAGATACCAGTACTGTTGGAAATCAGAAGTAGCTTATTTAAGATGTCTATCTTTGTTGTGTAGGAATTTGTTGCATTTGCACATTAGATTTACTGTCATTGCTTATTTATTTAGTTGCTACTTGGAGGCTGCAGAAACCCTTAAAAAAAAACAATCAATGAATAGTCTGCGATGAGAATTAGAACATACTTTTTTGTACAATTAGTTGACCAGGCATGAAGAAATGTGTCTGTTCCAATTGTTATTTAGAGCCACTCTAAACATTGTCACTGTTAATATACAAACTGAGTGATTGCAGTGTTATTGTCAAGAGATGCAGATTGAACAATTTTATACTGAGTTCTGCAAAGGGAGGATAGAAAAATGTAAAATATGTTAGATAAAAACAACCACTTACTTACACAAGAAGTATTACTGTAAAAATGTACCTTACATGGCTAACTTTGAGTTTGTATGTGTTGTACCTGAGCTGTGCATGATACATATTCCATTCTGTTTAAATATATTGAGTTGGCCTAAGATGTACTGTAGCATGACATTATGCACCAAGAATCTTGGGATGTGTTAACTTATGCATGTCCATCTAGATAACTGTAGAAGGATAATGGTACCCATCCTTGAGTAAAGTTTTCTATAGCACATACAGGGCTTTTAAAAGCAGATGTTTTCTTTTGAGTTGGAAAATAAATATTACCACTTTTGAATGAAAACTTGCAGGGATGTGATTATTTTCATCTTTAATCTGATTCCAGTCATTTTGTACGAGCTTCTTTGACATTTAATCATTTCTTTCAAAAGTATTTATTTTTAGAAACATTTTTTCACATCGTTCAAAGTTATCATCCTAGTTATAAATTATATACAAACAAGTGTATCCCCAGCAATATATTGCCACTTGAACTAAAATTTTGACACATCCCTGTTTTGAGGTTCAGAAGCTCAGATGGGCCATAAAATGTTAAGTATAGAATTGAATTGTTTTTTCGTAACCGATATTCAGTGCAAATGCTTAATGTCTGTGGTCCCTACTTCGCTGCCCTCCATCGAGCTCCAGTTCTGATCATGTTTCGGATGTCATAGATCATAGAATTTACAGTGCAGAAGGAGGCCATTCAGCCCATCGAGTCTGCACCGGCTCTTGGAAAGAACACCCTACCCAAGGTTAACACCTCCACCCTATCCCCATAACCCATTAACCCCACCCAACACTAAGGGCAATTTTGGACACTAAGGGCAATTTAGCATGTCCAATCCACCTAACTTGCCATCTTTGGACTGTGGGAGGAAACCGGAGCACCCGGAGGAAACCCACACACACACGGGGAGGAGGTGCAGACTCCACACAGACAGTGACCCAAGCCGGAATCGAACCTGGGACCCTGGAGCTGTGAAGCGATTGTGCTATCCACAGTGCTACCATGCTGCCATTTCATCATGTCATGTCACTTATTCAGATCTTATTTGCCTTGAGTTTCCATTGCAAGTAAGGCTGGACACACCAACCCAAGTAAGTGTGTGGGGACATTTACCCATCAAACTTTAGTTTATCCATTTTAAGTGGTGGATAGCATGTTTCCAAGTCGTGTGAGTGAGATATGCCTTGTGAAATACATTAACACATGTTAAAGAATATCACATGGAAGTAAATTTCATATTCACCTGGGGTATGGAAGAGAGCTATTGAAAATGCTACCACTACATAATATAGATTGGTCGTTTATGTATTCCTTTAAAATAGACATACATATAGGCAAGTCTCCTGGTTTATGTAGCTGCAGAATAAAATATTGTAAACTAAAAGGTTACATGTTACCAATTGTGAATTGAAACCTTCACCACTGTAAAACAATGCTCACTCTTGTCTTCAAATAAGTGAAAAGTGTGTGAAGCCTGTAAAGTAAAATTGGGAAAATATGTAATTTGAAACATGGAAGTCTGGCAAAACCTGACCTAAGGGTACATGCGAAAATGTAGGGAAGAATCCCACGAAGGGTTAGCAGCAGCTGCAAAAGAATGTTTTGAAATACAGATAACCTTTATCAAACGGGCGTTAAGAAAACAGCTTGTGACTGTTCAAGCTGTAAAACTGTTGCCTGTCTTTCAAGTCAAAGCAGATTGAACTTTTAGTTGCATGAAAAGAAACAATATTTCACTCCTTCTTTGAAGTTAATTATTTTAGTAAGCAGCTAAAAAAGAATTACCAGGATCTTCAGTTGAATTGGGTGACAAATGTTTAGGTGTGAAATTCTGCTGACACCAGTTGAATACCGGAAGCCGGAGACGACATATCCATGAGAGCACAGGTTAACTCCAAATCAGGGCCAGAGTTCTGACAAGCTAAGGGCACTATTTGGTAATAAAGCAACTTTAGAAGTGATAGGAACCAGAACCCCTCTAGGATCAAAGCACTTTTGAACATTACAAAGGAAAAAAATGTAATCAGAGTTCGATGAGCTAAAGTCATGCTCAACATGAATACATAGTCGTGTTAGAAGTAATTAAGGTTAAAACTATCTTGAACAATCAAGAGCAAAACAAAGTTACTTTATGATTATGTCATATAAACTTAATAACTGTGGTAAGGGAAATATAAACCTCTCATAGCTGGCCACGGTCATGGGAAGGATAGAACATAGAAACCGAGCAGAACAGCGAATCCATCAGGAGAAAACCAAAAGATAAAGAAGAGAGATTGTCAAGGTAGACCTGAAGGTCTTTTCAACTAACCAGGAGAATCCAGAAGCAAGATCTTTTTACTTTTTTGTAAAGACAGTGATTTTATCTTTTGAAAGAAAAAAATAATAATAAAATAACAAAGTTTTAACCTGAAACAGCGGTTATTGCAAAGTCTACTTTACTTACTTAGCAACGCAGGACCCAGGCTACCAAGTGGTAAGTAGATGAAATCTTCTATGAAGATATGGGTTATACTGAGGGATAACTCGAAAATATAGATTGCCCCGAATAGCACCCACCTAAGTCTGCATAGGAGTCAGGGAGTGGGAATCCCTGTTCATCATTTAGAATGTCTTAATGACCCTTTTTGGTATAGGGGGAATTCTAAGAATAGTGGTGATGTTTTTACTTCAAGCCTCAAGTCCAAGTGTAAATGTTCTGGATTTAATGGCACTATATGATAATGTATTGTATTTTTTGGAAGGATCAGTTTCCTTATTCTGTTCTACTGTTTAACCAAATATAGAGCTAACATATCGATCCGCAATGAACTTGGTAAACTTATTTGTTTGTTTGATTTTTCAGTCTGTAATTGATGCTCTGAATGGCATTAAATCTCATTTTGCTCTTAAAAGTAAATTTCTGGGATTAGCTTTTCTGCGATATTTTTCAGCAAAGTCTCATTTAGGTTTTTCTTATTTCCATTAGCTGGAAATACTAGATATCTAAATCAGGAAATGTTTGTTTTCTTTCTAAAGTGGGCAAATATTTAACATGGCACATACAAATATCCAGAATAATTCTCGAGCAATACCATTGAAACAGTTGGTAACTCACCTCACTGTATTGACTGTGAAGTAAAGTTTTTCAACAATTCTAAAATACGGGCATATCGGCTGTGGCTCAGTTGGTAGTACTCTCGCCCCTCGAAACACCAGGTTCCGGGTTCAAATCCCACTGAAGGAAATTACATTGTCGGAGGTGCTGGCTTTCGAATGAAAAGTTAAAACAAGCCCCATCTGCCTACTGCGTCTGGTGTAAAAGATGCAAAATATCCCAAGGCACTATTTCAAAGAAGAACATGGAGCGACCCCTGGTGTCCTGGTCAATATTGGCATCTCAATCAACACAATAGATTATTTGATCATTGCCATTTGTGGGAGTTTGCTGTGCATAAGTTGGTTGCAATTAAACATACATGACAATAACGACTAAATCTCAAAAAATACTTATTTGGCTGTCGGATGGTATAAAAATTGCTATCTAAATGCAAGCCTTTCTCTGTTTTCACAATATATCTGTGCAACAAATCGAACCATGATGATTGTGGTGTACAAATCTTGCTTACTATCTGTTTATGCTACATACATATGCAAAGCGAATGTAGTTTGCAAAAATGATAATGATTTGCCCATTCTGACACCTAAGCCCTCAAGATCTCACCTTGACTTTTGCAGTTCTGTTACCGATCTGTTTTGATGTACTGCAGATGTTACATATCCATAATTTCTCGCTAATGATTTATTGTTTGTGTAGGTTATTAGCAATGGTAGATAATAAAAATGGCTTGTGTGTACATTAGACAAAATGAGAATTGTTTCCAGGTCTAACTACACATTGTGTTAGCTGGTGGAGTCCTTTGCTCCTTTTGCTTGTTTCTTGTACGTATTACAAACCAAATGATTGCAATTTTACCAAACTGTAACTCAAGTCAGCCTTGCTGTATCCGTATTGATGAGCAATTTTAGCGTGAATCCAAAATTGACGCCAATAATTGGCTGCAGCAATCTTCTACATGTGCTAAATATTGACACTGCCAGGTGCCTCTTATTTGTAATTTTATACGATGTCGAAAAGGTGAGCCATAAAAGACTGCAAACATTTCACCCAATTATGTCACTCTTGTGTTAAAACCTGCTCATTCATGCAGAGGCAATAGAAGAAAGCATGGCATGGCCGTGGAACAGCTTTTTTTAAGAAAGGCCCCTTGATATTTTCCCCATACCTAGGCCTCATGAAATGGGCTTACAACCCGTTCACAGATGAGTGGTGCTTAAACACTGCAAGCAAAGGGGCCATGGCTGGCTCTCATAATGATTCATCAATTCCAAAAGAAGATATTAGGGATTGGTTGTGTGGTGGCATAATTCATGCATTTTCTTTTCCAATGCATGATTCGACTCACTGCCAAACAAATCGATC
The DNA here is from genome assembly GCF_902713615.1 of Scyliorhinus canicula. Taxonomy (NCBI): domain Eukaryota; kingdom Metazoa; phylum Chordata; class Chondrichthyes; order Carcharhiniformes; family Scyliorhinidae; genus Scyliorhinus; species Scyliorhinus canicula. Next base: position 166,697,494 of record NC_052154.1, on the reverse strand, counting down.
AAGCGGTTGGTCAACATTACTTTCATTCATATCTCTGTAAAGTTGCTTTAACTAGGCTCTGATTGACAGCTTCCACACACCCCCAGCTGTATGGTTTGTCTGATTCATCTCCCTTCTCGTTTGGGTGGCTTGCAAGATCAGTGCCAGACACAACACAGTGGCAAAATTGCACCCATGGTCTCTTATTGAGAGGATCAAAAGCAGATTGGTGACCACTTTGCAGAACACACCAGCACAACCCAGAACTTCCAGTTGCCTGGCATTTTAATTCTTCACCCACTCCCATTCTTGTCCTCTGTCCTTGGCCTCCTACATTATCCCAATGAAGCTCAAAGTAAGGTCAAGGTGATTTTTTTTTTTGCAGCTTTCCAGATTCAAACCAGAGTTCAAGACTTTCAGATTATAACTGCACCCATTATTTCAGACAACCACTATTGATAATGATTCTGTTGTTGCTGTTACACCTTCTTTTGACACATCTTTATTTTTTTATTTGCTCTAATACCATCTTTTTGCCTTGCACCATCATCCCTTTTGTCATTTCATCACTTCTATCTTCCACCCAATCATGGGCCTATCATTTGTTCATTCTTCTAATCTCCCCTCTCCCTGCCTCATACTTGCTCAGAACCTGTTGCGTCTCCAACTTTTTCCAGTTCCGATGAAAGTTCATTTCCTGAAGTGTTAACTCTGTTTCTCTCTCCACAGATGCTATCTGACCTGATTAACTGCAGCATTTTCTGCTTTTATTACTCATTGAACACATCTGCCACTTCCTCACCATTGTAATCTCAATCACAACTACCTTTAATGGCCAATTATTCCTCTTTCTTATTATGCATCTTTACATTTTCTATTAATATTGGTATTACTTGCTAGTTTATTAATATTCCATTTTTCCCCATTGTGGTGATATGAATGTGCACATCAATGTATATAGTTATCTATCAATGCATGGGCGGCACGGTGGCACAGTGGTTAGCACTGCTGCGGACCCGGGTCACTGTCCGTTTGGAGTTTGCATATTCTCCCAGTGTCCCTTCGGACTTCCGGTGGCCGCTATGAAGGAGTAAGTCGCACATTTGGTGGCTCCCACTCGGGTCGGACTTTTGGACCTTTTCCCCGATTTTCTACCGGATTGAACTGCAAAACTGATGACCGAGGCAATTGTGTAAAGAATTCCCACATTGGTGCATGGAGAGAAGGACTAGAAGTGCTCGTAAAGGCAGAAACAGAAAGACAGAGAAGGCTTGAGCTGAAGCTGCAGTGGGAGACAACATGGTGGAGGACTGGACCTCTGGTTTGTCCACCCAGCAATTTATTCAGGAAGGCTTTGCTGAGCAGAAACGGGACTGCTTGGACCCGCTAAAAGAGTTGATTGAGCGGCTGGAGCTTAGATTGGACACCCAAGATTGGGCGATCCAGAAGGTGGAGAATGCGGTGGCTGAGCAGGACGAATATCAAACTGCGGTGGAGTTGTAGGTGGGGATGCTGAGAGACCAGCAGAAGAAGCTCCTCGAGAAGGTGGAGGACCTGGAGAATAGATCCTGCCGGCAGGACCATTGGGCTCCTGGGAGGATCTGAAGGAGCGGATGCTGGGGCACCATTGCAGATATGTTTGAGAAGCTGCTGGAGGATGGGGCATTCTCTCGACCCTTGGAGGTGGACAGGGCTCAGAGTACTTGCGAGGAAGCTGCGAACAGGAGACCCCCCCCCCCCCCCCCCCACCCCGAGGGCAATGGTGGTGAGATTCCACAGGTACTTGGATAGGGTGCGCATTCTACAGTGGGCCAAACAGACACGGAGTTTTAAGTGGGACAATAGTATCCTGTAGGTCTACCAAGACCTGAGTGTGGAGGTGGCCAGGAGAAGAGCAGGCTTCAACCAGATTAGGTCGATCCTTTTTAAGAAAAAGGTGAAGTTCGGAAGGTTGTATCCAGCCCATCTCTGGGTTACGTACGAGGAACAGTATTTTTACTTTGAATCGCCTGAGGACGCGCTGGGCTTCGTGAAAGGAAAGGACGGAAAGGACTGCTGGTGGACTGAGAACTTTTGAACTTTGCTGCAAAGTTCATGTTTTTTTTTCTTTTAAAAAAAAAAGTTTCTTGTTTTTCGTTTTGTGGAAGCTGTTTGTAATGACTTCTGTATTGATTTGGGACCAGTGGCAGAGCTGAGTGAGTTAAGGTTTTCATTTGCACTGTTGGGGATGGAGGTGTGCTTGTTTAGATTTTGGTGTTTTTCTGTCGATCAATTGTGTGGGGATTGTTTGATGTTGGAGTATGTTTGTATGAGCGGGGGGAGGGTACAATAGGTGGGAGACTATTTAGCACCAGGGATGAGGGCCACCAAGCAAGCTGGGCGGGCTAGCTCACGGAAGCGCAGTGGGGTGTGTGCATATGTTCGGTTTATCAAAGGGGTTGGGTTACAGAGTGTTGTTACGAGGGGGAGAGGGGTGGGGGAAATGTTCTGCTGATGAGGGAGGAACTTGGGCCAAGGGACAGAGAGGAGTTTGGAGGCGGCGGCTGCCTGGGGGCGGGCCGGTGAAGGCGCAGGGCATGGGCTAGAGGCGGGCTCAAAAAAAGGGGATCGCTGATCGGCAAAGGGGGGGGGGGGGTGGCAATGAGCCCCCCCCCCCCCCAACTAGGCTGATCACCTGGAATGTTCGAGGGTTAAATGGGCCGGTCAATAGGGCATGTGTGTTTACGCATCTTAGTGGACTGAAGGCGGACGTGGTAATGCTGCAGGAGATGCACCTTAGAGTAGCTGACAAATTAGATTGAGGAAAGGCTCGGTCAGTCAGGTCTTTCACACGGCACTAGATTCAAAAACTAGAGGGGTTGATCAATAAGCGGGTGGTGTTTGACACGGGTAGAATAGTTTCGGATGTGGGAGGTCGGTATATTATGGTGAGTGGGAAACTGGAGGGGGTGTGGGTGGTATTAGTAAATGTGCATTCGCCAAATTGGGGTGATGTGGAGTTTATAAAGAGGATGCTTGGGAAGATGCCGGACCTGGACTCACACAGGTTGGTCATAGGAGGGCACTTCAACACAGTTATTGACCCTGGCTTGGACCAGACAAGCTCGAAAACGGGCAGGGTTCCAGCAATGGCAAAGGGTTCATGGAGCAGAGGGGAGGGGGGGTGGATCCCTGGAGATTTGGGCAGGCGAGGATGAAGGAGTTCTCCTTCTACTCACATGTGCATAAAGTGTACTCCTAAATTGATTTATTTATTTTGAGCAGGGCCTTACTGGCAGGGGTGGTGGACACGGGGTACTCGGCGATCACAATCTCAGACCATGCTCCGAGATTGGGGGAGCTGCTGCTTAGATTAGTAGGGGGAAGCTAAGGCATTCAAGTGGCGCGGGAATGGGAGCGGCTGCATAAATTAAATCTGGCCCGGCTAGTAGACCAAATGAAGGACGATTTTCGGAGATGGGACGCGCTCCCGTTGTCATTAGCTGGGAGGGTGCAGACGGTGAAGATGACCATCCTCCCGAGATTCCTGTTCATGTTTCAATGTCTTCCCATCTTTATTCCGCCGTCCTTTTTTAAACGGGTCAACAAAGTGATCTCTGGCTTTGTTTGGGCGGGCAAGACCCCGCGGGGGGGGAAGGTAATACTTGAGCAGAGTTGGGGAGAGAGCGGGCTGGTGCTGCCAAATTTTAGTGACTATTACTGTGTGGCGAATATAGCCATGATCAGGAAGTTGGTGTTGGGGGAGGGGTCGGCATGGGAACGTATGGAGGCAGCTTCATGCAAGGGCACCAGTTTGGGGGCGTTGGTAACTGCGCCTCTGCCGTTCCCGCCGGCACGGTATTCCACCAGCCCCATGGTAGTGGCGGCCCTGAGAGTCTGGGGGCAATGGAGGAGACATCTGGGAGCAGAGGGAGCATTGGTCTGGTCCCCAATCTGTAATAATCACCGGTTTGCCCCGGGAAGTATGGATGGGGGTTCCTGATATGGCGGAGAGCAGGGATTGAGAGGATGGGGGATATGTTTATCGAGGGGAGCTTTCCGAGTATGAGGGCGCTGAAGGCGAAATTTGGGTTGGCGAGGGGAAACTAATTCGGGCATCTGCAAGTGCGGGACTTCCTACGTAAACAGGTGTCAACCTTCCCGCTCCTACCACTTTGGGGAATTCAGGACAGGGTAGTTTCCAGAGGGTGGGTAGGAGAAGGGAGCGTCTCGGACATTTTCAAGGAACTTATGAGGTCAGAGGAGATGCAGACTGAGGAGCTGAAGCCCAAGTGGGAGGAGATGCTGGGAGGAGAGATAGAGGATGGTCTATGGGCGGATGCTTTGAGTAGACTAAACGCGTCCGCAACATGTGCCAGGCTCAGCCTGATACAATTTAAGGTTGTTCACTGGGCTCACATGACAGTGACCCGGATGAGCAGATTCTTTGGGGTCGAAGACTCGTGTGCAAAATGTGCGGGAGGACCAGCGAACCATGTCCACATGTTCTGGGCATGTCAGAAGCTTAGGGGATTTTGGCAGGGGTTTGCAGATGTCATGTCCACGGTATTAAATACAAGGGTGGCGCTGAGTCCAGAGGTGACAATTTCCAGGGTGTCGGAAGACCAGGGAATCCAGGAGGAGAAAGAGGCAGATGTTCTGGCCTTTGCTTCCCTGGTAGCCCGGAGATGGATACTATTAGCTTGGAGGGACTCAAAGCCCCCAAAGTCAGAGACCTGGCTATCAGACATGGCTAGCTTTCTCTGTTTGGAGAAAATCAAGTTCGCCTTAAGATGGTCACTGTTAGGGTTCGCCTGGAGTGGCAACCATTCGTCGACTTCTTCGTGGAAAATTAATCGTCAGCAGAAGGGAAGGGGGGGATAGTTTAGCTTAGAGTAGGGGGTTAATAAAGGTGGGACCTGTAAGGGAGGGAGACGGCTTTTGCGCTATGTTTATAGTTTCATGTACATTGTTTAGTGTGTTGTTGTTATAATACCAAAAAAACCTCAATAAAATATTTTTTTTTTTTAAATGTACATTGTTATCAATATGACCTCCAACCAGCAGATGGCGATAGTGATCTACCATGTGACTCAAGCTATCTGGCAGTTAGTGGTAAGTCATTCGAGAGGACGGTCGCACTATAAGTAGCTCCAGGAGAATTCACTGAATTCATTTATTAGTTACAATATAATGTAATTGATTTATTATGTGCAATACAAGTTCAATCTAATGAACTTGTATTATAGTTCATTAGTTAACTTTCCATGTATTCATCTTGTTAATAAATTATCTTACTGGTCAAAGAACTGGATGTTCTATGTTGGTCTTCACCACGGCCATAACACAGAACATAATAGGGTACCAAGAGTAGAACAATTGAAGGTGACAACTGAGAAGATGAAACGTGTTGAAGAAAGAAAAAAAGAAAATTCTTCCGTCTACCTGGTAAACTACGGGCAACTGGAACTCAAAGCACGGAAAGACTGCGAAGTTAGAGATGGCAGGTTTGAAGGCATTTCAACAGCTTCAAGTCACCGGTCGTGTAGATGAGAATTAGCATTTTTTTTAAAATTTAGAGTACCCAATTAATTTTTTCCAATTATGGGGCAATTTAGAGTGGCCAATCCACCTAGCCAGCACATCTTTTGGGTTGTGAAGGCGACATCCACGCAAACATGGGGAGAATGTGCAAACTCCACACGGACAGTGACCCAGAGCAGGGATCGAACCTGGTACCTCGGCGCCGTGAGGCAGCAGTGCTAACCACTATGCTACCATGCAGTCCTGAGAATTGGCATGTTTTTAACCAGCAATTCAGACACTATGTACAGCCCTTGGTCTGCAGGCACAGCTGACGAGAGGCTTATTGTGTTGTTCAAGGTAGCAGGTCCTCAAGCAATAGACATTTATGATGCCTTCACGTTCGACAGGGAAGTGGAAAGCAAAAGCTTTGATGAAGTAATAACGTACTTTGATGGCTATTACTCCCCAAAGAAAAATTAAAAATTCAAGCGTTATATCTTTCGCACACGCACTCCGACGGCGGGCGAATCGTTCAATAGTTTTCTAACCGACTTTTGGTTGAGGGCACAGTCGTGCAATTTTAGTACATTAAAGTCGTCGATGATCCACGCCCAGATAGTTTTGGAATATCAAATGACCAGGTACGCAAGAGGAAGTTAAGGTCAGATAGGCTTCAACTGCAAAACGTTGTCAATATTTGTCATACCTGCGAGCTAGCTGCACATCAGATTAACGTGCTCAATCTGAAACATTTTGGTGCCAATGTGGCAGAAGACATCAGCGCCATAAGCACTGTGACGCAGTCAAAAAGGTAACGTGGCCTCAGTGCGGGCCACCACCTTGAGTGGCCGACCGGATCCGCAATTTTGTGCCAGCAATGTGGCAATCGACATTTGCCACAGCGATGTCCAGCACTTGGAAAGGTGCGTTATAAGTGTGGAAGAACAAATCACTTTGCTAGGTGATATGTCTCACATCCAACAGTTAACCAAACAGGACCAGTTAACTTAGTTAAGGAGATATGCGTCGATGACCTGGCTGCAGTGGGCATGATTTCAACTGAGGACACGAGTAGTCTAAACAGCCAAAACAGCAAATTTTTCCTCTCCATTTGCAGCCATAGTGATGCGAATGCGAATACAATAGAAGATGGTTAATGATAATATAATAATCGCTTGTTGTTACAAGTAGGCTTCAATGAAGTTACTGTGAAAATCCCCTAGTTGCCACATTCCGGCGCCTGTTCAGGGAGGCTGGTACAGGAATTGAACGCAAGCTGCTGGCATTGCTCTGCATTACAAGCCAGCTGTTTAGCCTACTGTGTTAGACCAGCCCCTAGTGTAATGGCACACTAATCAAATGAAAGCTTGACATGGGAGCAAAGGCCAACCTTATCACTTGGTCAGCGTTAAAAGGACTGATAATCAAACCAAAAATGGTTCTACTGAAAGATAATAATAGTCATCAGATCACAACGTTAGGAGCATGTGAGCTTGTGGTAACTGCCAAAGACAGAACTTGTGTGATTACGTTTTCTGTGGTGGAGACAGAGTGTGAATCACTCATAGGAGTGGAAGCGTGTGAAGCGTTTGGGCTCGTTAAGCGGATTTACAGTTCAGAAAGCATAGCACCCCCCAACATGTATCTGTAGAATCCATCATAAAGCATTTTCCGGAGCTATTTCAAGGCTTCGGCACTCTGCCCTTCACGTACCCCATCCATTTGAAGGTGAATGTGAAGCCAGTTGTACATGCGCCGAGACATGGTCCTGCTCCACTGAAGGACAAATTGAAGGCCGTGTTAGACAGAATGACGGCTCTAGGTGTCGTCAGATGCATAGAGGAACCTACAGACTGAGTTAACTCTATTGTGTGCTTCAAACAGCAGAATAATGACCTACGGATATGCATGGACCCCAAAAGACCCGAACCTTAACATCAAGAGAAAGGACTACCCTATTCTAAAGTGGGAGGAAATAACATGCAAGATGGCTGCACTGATATGTTTCAACAAGTTGGACGGGTCACAAGGCTACTGGCAGATCAAGTTGGACAAAGCGGGCACAAAGCTGTGCACATTTAACACAACCTTTGGATGCTATTGCTGTGTCAGAAATTTTCATTGTGTCGTTGAGCACATAGTTGAAGGGTTACCAGGTGTCCGAGTCCATGTGGATTACATAATAATCTGGGGGTCCACATGCGACGAGCATGACAGAAGACTTCCCAGGGTATTACAAAGGATAAAGAAAAATGGCCTGAAGCTTAATAAAGCAAAATGCCAAATCAGAGTCAACAGCATTACCTCCTTGGGGACAGGCTCTCTGCACAAGGTGTGCAGCCAGATAATGTGAAGATAAAGACCAGTTTGACAATGCCACGTCCTAGTGATAAAAGAGGCATCTTATGGAAATGAGGGATGATTAACATTGTTGGCAAATTTATTCCTAGCCTGGCTCCGAGATACAATACAAAAGGAATGACAAGCATTGCGTATCTTGTTGACTCCTGCGCCAGTTGCAACCGTTGCAGCTGAGGATGGGCTGGGAGCAGTGTTACTGCGGTAGGGTGGTCTACGCATTCAGAGCAATGTCAGAGACAGAGCGCAGGTATGCGCAAATTGAAAAAGAATGGCTTGGGTTTGTCATTGGTTTGGACAAGTTCCATGATTATGTGTATGGTCTTCCAATGTTTCTTGTGGAGACTGACCACAGGCCACTCGTCTCAATTGGACAGAAGAATTTGTGCGAAATGTCCCCGAGGATCCAGCGCATGATGATGAAGCTTCAACGCTACGATTTTGACTTAATCTACACAACAGCCAAGGACAAAGGATGGCCTAAGGGTTCCTGCTCGGGTTACTACAATGTGAGGGCAGAGGAGTGAGGCGAATGGGTTTCTACCGTGACAGCGCAGAATTGTGATTCCGCATTCCTTGAGGCCGCTCATGCTCAAGAAGCTCCATGAAGGGCACCTAGGCATTGAGAAGTGCAAGCGCAGGGCCTGGGCGATACAATTTATTGGCGAGGCATCAGCCAAGACATTGCAGCCATGGTTGACAACTGTGATACTTATCAGAGGTTCCAGTGCAAGCAGAGCAAAGAGGCAATGCACATGGGTGAAATCATCACAACTCCCTGGCAGAAGCTGGCTCCTGAATTTTTTCACTTCAATGGAAAAGACTACCTTTTGATCACTGACTACTTCTCATAGTTAGCGAATTCGACTGCTCAGTCTGTTATCCAACACGCTAAAAAGATTTTTGCCCGGCATAGCAGAGCAAACACTTATGACTGACAATGGTCCTTGTTTCAAAAACTGAGTGGACTGAGTTCACCCGTCATTATGACTTAAAGCACATTACTTCAAATCCTTTATCTGCTCAGTCAAGCCAAAGGCAGAAAAGGGCGGGCACATTGGTAAACACCTGCCAGAAAAAGCCATTGACAGCCAGGAAGACTTCTATCTGGCACTTTTGAGCTATCACTTATCAATGGACTGTCACCAGTACAGCTGCTGATGAATAGACAGCTACGAACTAACCTGCCTTCCATTGTAACTCACCCTGTGATCGAGGAATGGAGCAGAAACTGCTTCTTCAGAAAAGGAGGCAGGAAGGGTTCTACGATAGATCCACAAAGAAGCTCCAGCCACTGCATCCAGGTGACATGGTTAAGACTGGAGGATGCCAATGGAAACGGATAGTCAAGGCTTGCATAGATACTGCAACGGGCAGGACCACATTTGTTTCTTGTTGTCACTGAGGATGACTCAGTCTTATGAAGAAACTGAAGAGCAGCGTTGAAAGTCCAACGTCCCATTGATTTGCATCCAACAAAAGAGTTGGTATGTCATCCCAAAAGACTTGAAGAGGACCACCCACCAGAGCTAGCAATCAGAGAAACATCTGCAGCTATAAATACAGAACAAGTAGGAACACCAACAACAAATTAAGGTGGGACACAATCACCTAGTCAGTCATTGCTCAACAGATCAACCAGATTATATTGTAAACCAAAGAGACTGAACTTGTGGTGAACTGTGTACAGTACATGTTTAAAGTCATAATGCATATTATGTTTTGTAAAATACAGTTACATATGTAAATGTTAACACTTCCAAAGGAAGGGGGATGTGGTGATATGAATGTGCACATCAATGCATATAGTTAACTATCAATGTATATAGTTATCGATACAACCTCCAACCAGCAGGTGTCGGTAGAGATCTACCATGTGTCTCAAGATATCCGGCAGTTGGTAGTAAGTCGTACTAGAGGACAGTCATACCAGAAGTAGCTCCAGGAGAATTCACTGAATTCATTTATTAGTTACCGTTTGTATTATAGTTCATTAGTTAACTTTCCATGTGTTCAACTTGTTAATAAATTATCTTACTAGACAAAGAACTAGATTCTCTGTGTTGATCTTCACCATGGCCATAACACAGAACATAACACCCACCATTGCTCTCTTTGTCGCTTCCACTTCTCCCCTGCTGATGGATTTTCACTTTTATTGCATTTGTGTAAGACATTTATTTTAGCTTGATATTGCCCTGTATTTCAATTGCTGATCATGCAGGGTTTTAGAGTTATGGTCTACTTTTCACCTATAGAAGTACCTATAGAAGTGTTCTTAGTACTCTCCTGCTAACAGGAAGTTCATCCAATTGACGTTTTTCAATTTGGTAAGAGTGGAGTGCCAATTCAGAGAGTGCCTGTAGGTGGCGAAAGGCACCCAAAGGTAGGTGACAAAGGCTGCGGATCAAACAAGAACTGGCATTCGTATAATACCTCTCTCATTAAAGAACATCACAAAGGGATGGGAGGATTCTGAGCAGGAAAAGAGGGTGATATTTGGATGGGACACTAACGTCATGGTGATGAAGGTGAATTTTCAGAAGTCCGTGAAATAGGTAAAGGGAGATTCTGGGATAAGGTTTTGTGAACAAATTCCAAATTTGTTGGACTTCCAGTTGCTTGGCATTTTAATTCTCCATGCACTCCCATTCTGGCTGCCCTGTCTTTTGCCTCCTACAATGGACCATAACCTCCGTGTATCAGCGGGAAGCCCCGGCCTGCCAATACGGAGGTAGGAAAGTGCCCAGTTACCAGCGCTCAAAAATCGTGATGGACTTTCCAACTCCAGCAGCAGCTTCGGGCTTCAGGCAGGACAATCTGCACAGGCCCCAGCGAGGCGCAGTTTGAATGTAGCCATGTCCCCTTATGACCAAGAAACTGAGGGAATGCCCATTGAGGTCAAGGATTTAAACTGCAGGTTTGTATCGAAGACAACAAGCAGCAGGTTTCACAGTATGAAAGGTATGTTGAAGTTCTTTTTAACAGATTGTTTTGTTCTTTTAAATAGGCAATACTATTATTGGTTCTTTTAAAGTAATTTTTAATTTTACTTTTTCTGATTGAAATTATTATTTAATATTTATAATGGAACATAGTTCTTTATGTGTTTTAAATCTGTGAAACTACTATTTAAATCTGCACTTTATTATATAACTTAAGTGTTTATGTGTTTTAATTTAGAATATGACAACTGAAAATTTAGTTGGGAAGAAGAGAAGTCAATACTTCTTGGACCACTAACAATGGAAATTCTAGAAACAGGGCAAAATGGAAATAACACCGTCACCTTACAGACCTGAAGAAAGGGTCATAAAATAATGTTACAAGATGGTTCTGACCTAGTCATCAGATTGAAAAAGTGCCCCCCCCCCCCCCCCACGATGGTGCAGTTTTTAGCCCTGCTGCGTCACGGTGCTGAGGTCCCAGGTTCGTTCCCTGGGTCACTGTCCATGTGGAGTTTGCACATTCTCCCTGTGTCTGCATGGGTCTCACCCCCACAATCCAAAAGATGTGCAGGGTAGGTGGATTGATGATCATGCTAAATTGCCCCTTAATTTGGAAAAATTGGATACTCTAAATTAATTTTTTTGAAAAGAAAACGTGCTTTTTGTTTAAGCTGTCACTGTCCTTCTAACACCTGAATCTGAACTTCATTCTGCAAAACCTGTCAGATAGTTCACATTAGCTTACAGGCGACTTGCATGCGTCAACTAATGCACTAAACTTTGCTAAAGCATTTGAAGAAATCATAAGAGGCTTGTAAAGAACAACGTTACATCAGGGAGACTCTGAAACAGGAAAGACTTAAATATATTAGAAAATACAAATGTACTTTAGCTCCAAATCAGCTGGGAGGACAGGCGCGCTAACATTAGCAAACCTGGAGGACCCATGATCATCCAAAACCAACTCTGCTGGGCTGATCATGTGCCTTGGATGTCAGAGTCCCGACTGCCAAAGCAAATCATCTTTGCCCAGCTCAAGGAAGGCTCCCAAAAAAAGAGGAGGACAAAGGAAGCACTTCAAAAACATCCTGAAGAGTTACCTCAAGAAATGCAACCTCGACGTCAATGTCTGGGCAAGGAACCTACTTGGAGGAACCTACTTCAAGGACCGCTAATTGAAGAGGCACAATTCTTCGAGGACTACCAACGGTAAGAGGAAGCCCAGGAAAGGAGCCTGGGAAAGGAATACCTGCGATTTAGAGTCCAGGGCCAATCCCACCTTCCGGAAACACCTGTTAAGTGTCTGGTTGAAGATGCAGCTGTAGGATTGGGCTCATCAGCAAAGGACCCACAGAACCCATGACCAGTTTCTTAGATAGACAATAATACTTATTGGTGAGCAATCGCCGAAGATTACTTACACTGGTTTAGCTCTCTTGGCTAAATCGCTGGCTTTTAAAGCAGACCAAGCAGGCCAGCAGCACGGTTCGATTCCTGTACCAGCCTCCCCGGACAGGCGCCAAAATGTGGCGACTAGGGGCTTTTCACAGTAACTTCATTGAAGCCTACTCGTGACAATAAGCGATTTTCATTTCATTTCATTTCACTCCAAATCCACTCTATCCATTATAGTTTCTTTAATGGAATTAACATCCTCATGACAAAGCAAAGTTTTAAAATGTCTTTCATTCACTTTTTTTGACTCCAAACTCACTTTATACATTAAAGTACTTTTTGATGGATTTAACAGCCTCATGACAAACCAAAGTTTAAAAATTATGTGTCTTTCTTTCACTTTATGTACATTTTAAACATATTTATAAACACTATTATAAAAGATTAACCCACTGGAAAAATCTTCTCTGATGTCTCCTGCTTTGATAACTGATTCTGCGGGGGGGGTCGAAAAAAGTACAAGTAAACAAGCGTAAAAACTCACCTAACATTGGGCAAGCTCCCTCACATTAAGCTGCTTCAGTGTAGCGCTGCAGCAAAGGACTTCAAAAACACGGGAACAGAAGTTTGTAATTGCTGTGCTTTGAGGGGGCATGTTCGTGCGTCAGGACTTCTGCATAGTCCCAACGACATGTGCGGCGCACAATCTCCGTACGCCAGAAGATCCGATGGAGGTTACGAACAATTGTTCCAATCAAGTTCACTGTAAGCTCAAGGTGACGATGTACTGGGAGAGTAATAATGGAATAAATGAAGCAAAGAACAGTCACCTGGAGTCAGAGGTATGGAGGATGAAAGAACATGTGACACTCTGCAAGCCATGGAATAAGACGGAGGGATTTGACAATGTGGCCCTTGAAGTTAATCTGGGACATAAGAAACCAGGAGAGCTTTGTAAGGATAGGGGTTATGTGGAAGGGCACAGAGACTGAATAATGTGCAGTTTCTGAAGGTTGGAAATGGGAAAGCCTAAGAGAAGGGGCACTGTAGAAGTTAATTCTCAAAGTTTACGAAGCCATAGATTATGGGAATTTAGGAGATGGCTTTACATTTCATTGCAATTCATTGATGAGCCAAAGGAACTTTAGATTTATCAGTGAATTCAGATGATGTGGCAGTATGGTTTAAATAATCCACCTCTGAAGTCCCTGCTGCCCTTAGCAGCTGGTGATCTGCTGAAGGACAAATAGTTGTATGAAGACAGAAACTTTCCCTCACGGCTGTCTGGTCTAACCTGGCTTGATTATAGGGATCCCCAGATACTTGACCCAATGTAAACAATGACAACCTCATTAGATTCAGCACTAGAATCTGACTCTGCAGGAGCATAAGAATTTCAGTTTTGATGCTTCTTTAATGAGGCCAGTGGTTGTCACTTGACACACTGCCCAATTATTTAAACAAGTGCAAATTGGTCTGGCAACAAATTCCCTACTCTGTTCAGCAGTGCAGCTCCTCAACCACCGTCAGGACTCTGCCCTGTTGCATTTAGAACCTCCACTGCCAAATGTGAGCGTTGTAATGATTTGTTTTTTATTTGACAAATTGAAGTTTGTGCATCAAAGCTGAAGTGCGTTTTTCTGAACTTTATTCACTGAACTGTCGCAGTACCTTTGCTGCTGTGATGAGATTCCACAATGTGTTATGCACACAATGCCACAGACATTTCAATAGGTCTGTGAATGGCTATTCTGGCTTGCAGGGACAAAATAGCTGTGCTTTGGCATCTCGGACTACTCGTTTAAATCTACAGATGATCAAGGACTTGCATGATTTTTCATCATCTACAATTCAACACGAGGACAATTGCTTGCTTTGTTTATCATTTTGGCACTATTTTTAATCTACGGTAAATTGGAGTTGCGAAGGGGTCATGTGACCTGCGCCAACTCCTGCTTGACAATAAGCCTGGATAACTTGGTTCCCAAGGGATATTGAGACCCAGATTAGTTTACTGGGAAGAAGGTGCAAGATGCTCACACCTGTAAACAATAACCAGAGCAGCTGTGATGACTGTGGACAGTCTCCAATTCTCACAAGGAAGTGTTGGGAATGTCAGGATTTCTAATCTGTTATTGTGGAATGAAATAGACAGTTTAAAGTATAAATTGGATTTGGGAGTGTAGAAAGAGCTAATTAGCTTTTCTACCTGGATACAAGGCCTATGTGATTCGCGTTGCATGGAAAGGGGCTTTGGGATGAGAAAACTTCATAGCTAGCAATTTTAGTATCAACTTGCAAGGTTTCGTAAGATATCCCTGAACCTGACAAATAGATCAGTCTGAAAGAATGTGTGAGAGAGAAGGAAATAGAGCCAGCCAGTCTCTACTGTGCACCACACAGAGGGTGGGTGCTCACTCTCAGATTGAAGAGACCAAGATTGTGAAGATTTACATAAGGCTGGAAGATTCATCTAGCTTTGGCTAGAGGGAGGAATCTCCATGGTAACCCTCACTATGAAAGCCAGTTCAGGGATTAGAAATTAGCAGGTAAGAAAAAGGGGAAGCAGAGAATAGTTTTGTGTCCACTTAAGCGACAGGGTAAAGTATAAATATGGCATGGAATCTTTGGTTGTTTTGAAAGTTAAATAGCGGAAACATTTCTGTAGTTTAGAACAGTGGTTCCCAAACTTTTCAGTAGTAGGATACACTGCAGTGAGACAAGCAATTCCACGCCCCATCCAATTATTTTCAGTTGAATCGATTGCTCATTAACTCCCTGGTGAACCAACAGTTATCAATCAAATACAAGGGGCAAAGCATAGGGTGCACCGCACTTCAGCAAACCACAACAAAGTGTTTTCCCCGTTGCGCAGCCATTCACCCTGGGTACTCCATTTAAATCAGCATTCAGACTGAACTTCAGTTTAATTCAAAGCCGTTCTATTCAGTGCAACAATAATTACAGTTAAAACGTTTACAGGAATTAGACATGAATGCATGCCAATCAATGCCAACCAGAAAACAAAAAAAACTGCACTGTAATATACCTGGTGCCCACAATTTACTTTTACCAAGTTAAATTTCAAATCAAAACAGCAAAGTTAGTTTATTATAACTCATTGTGCATGCCTGTAATTGCAAGACGTGAATTTAATTTCAGGGGCCTCAACAAGACATACCATTTATTTGCTCCCCTTTAATGACACATTGTTTGCATTGGCATCATTTTGTGTTGCACTCTGACTTTGTCACATATCCCTGCTGTGTGCCAAATGATAGCAATATATTTAATATTAGATAATGATTACATACTTTCAAAAGATTGTTTTCTGTGGGGTTTTTTTTAACGCAGTTTTATGATAAGCTTAGTGTAAGAACTCCAAATCAAGGTGACTTGTCCCATTTGGTGTTTATTTGTCGGAATGTTCATCTATAATATTTGATTCCTTCCTATTGCCTGTGTGTGTATGAAAACGATTAGCTGAAAGGTATGAAGAGAAATACAGGTGCATATATTTCCTTAACATCTTACAATTATGTATCTTTGAGTATATTTACGATACATTCCAACTGGAGGGTTTCTAAATTGTCCAGCTCTTTCCCATGGCAAGCCAGCTAACACTTGAAAGAGAGCATGAGTCTTATTGACTGAGAGATGGTTCGTTCGTTCACCGCCACCAAAAACCTAGCAACTGGTGCATCATATGAGCTGCAAGAAGCTACCAGGCGACCTGGTGGTTATATCTGCCTGTTCTATCGGTAGCTTTCTGTATTTGCTCGCTTACCGACCAGTCATTTTCATTGATGTTCCGATATTGCTGTTTGGGCAGCACGGTAGCACATGGTTAGCACTGTTACTTGACAGCGCCAGGGTCACGGGTTCGATTCCCGGCTTGGGTCACTGCCTGTGCGGAGTTGGCACATTCTCCCAGTGTCTGCGTGGGTTTCCCCTGGGAGCTCCGGTTTCCTCTCACAAGTCCTGAAAGATGTGCTGTTAGGTTAATTGGACATCCAGTGTACCTGAATAGGCGACTAGGGGATTTTCACAGTAAATCTATTGCATTGTTAATGTAAGCCTACTTTAGACAATAATAAAGATTATTATTATTACTCTAAGGATTATTATTTTCTCCCATGATGACACCATTTGGATAACTGCCGTTGTCATTTAAAATTTGTTAGCCTTTATAAGGGGCTCCATGTGCGTTAAATATGAAAAGCGTTGCTGTCTGAATTGGTGGCGTGTACGTATTAATACAAATAATATTGTCACTTATTGTTCCATTTCCTGGATAGAGTTATTTTAAAAATGCAGCTGGTGTGACGTGATGACATTGGAATCTGCGGAGATTGGTTCAATAGCAAATTGGAGACCATGCAAACGGATATTCCTGAGAATGCCGAGAAACATTGACCCAGTCCACCTGACTGAAGGGAATTTAATCCAACAATATATAAATACATGACCAGAAAAATTGTTTATTCCATTGTGACATTGAATGAAAAACAAGACTTAAAGAGTGAATCAAAGTAAAATATTTACAAGTGTTTGCTGGATCAATTTACTTTGAGTCTCAAGCAAGGGGCTGGTTTAGCTCACTGGGCTAAATTGCTGGCTTTTAAAGCAGACCAAGCAGGCCAGCAGCACGGTTCGATTCCCGTACCAGCCTCCCCGGACAGGCGGAGGAATGTGGCGACTAGGGGCTTTTCACAGTAACTTCATTGAAGCCTACTCGTGACAATAAGCGATTTTCATTTCATTTTTTTCATTTCAAACAGAATCGGAAGGAAAAAAGTCACCACCTCAAATAACAAATTGGAGATCTGGCTGTTTGGAATACTGGTTGGATTATTGATGTAAATTGTCACTTATTCCAAAATATTTGACCTCCTATAACTTACTCAGAATTAACCCATTGCCTAGGTGCTAGGGATTGTTGCTATGCTAACTGGGGGAGTGGGGGTCACACCCAGCAGCTGTTGGGAAGAGAACGGATTTTTCACGCAGCATTCAAGTGCCAGCTTTAGCAGGAGCTGGGCGGTCGCGGAGAGAAATGGTTAGAGCTTGCCGGGTGGCTTGATGTAAGGGTGCATGTGGAGGGGTGCCGGTGGCTGGCACACTTGCACACTTTCAGTGGCACAGCAGTTGGGAACCACTGGTTTAGAATTTCAGTTGCCTATTGAACAGTGATTAGATAATGTTGTTTTTAATTTGTTTGTTACAGTAAAAGTCTTAAAGCTTGAAATGTCATGTGATCCCCCAGTCAGTAACTTCTTAAAAGTTATTGGTCTCTTTGTGGTTCGTAACTTTGAAGTATTTTTAGTCAAACTTTCATTTAAAAAAAATACAAAATAACAGAACAGAATAAAACACAAATACAAAAATAAAACCCCCAAACATAGCCTAACTCCTCACTCAACATAACGCCTCCTGCCTTCCCTTCTCCCCCACTCCCTGCCCCACATCGCAGCTAACGGTTAGCAACTCCTTGAATTAAACAATGAACGGGCCATCTTCATTAAAACCCATCAATTGCTACCCTCACGGTGTACTTGACTTTCTTGAGGTAGTGAAGAAGTGACTCATTCTGCACCTAGTTGTGCCCTATAAACTACGTTGTGTTGGATCAAACCAAACCTTGTGCATGAGGACATGGAGTTCACCCTGCGCAGAGCCTCACTCCACACCTTGTCATCTAATATGGACCTCAACTCCTCCTCCCACCTGGCCTTAACCGCCTTCATTAAATCCTCTGATATAATCTGTCCATAAATACCAGATGCTCCCTTCCTCCAACCCTGCAAGTGAAAGAACACTTTCAATTAGAGAGGTTGACGGGGAATGTCAGGTAAATCTGTTTTGCGAACTTGTAAGTACCTGAATAAGTCTGAACGCGAGAGCCCGAACATTTCGGACAGTTTGTCTAGACTGGCAAACCGCCCCTCCAGGAACAGATCACCCATTCTCTCCAACCCCTTCCCCTTCCACCCTCTGAAAGTGCCAACCAATCTCACTGGTTCAAACAGATGATTATCACAAATCAGGGCCAGCTTTAATACTGTTAAAATGCTGTTCAAATTGTCTCCATGTCCTCAAAGTAGATTAACTACTGGATTCGCCAAATACTTTGCTGGTGAGAATGGTAGCGAGGTCGTCGCTGCTGCCCTCAGACCAAACCCTCTACACGACTTTGCTTCCACCTACACTCACATAGCTCCCAGATCACTACACCAACCCAACATCTTCTCCGCATTAGCTGCCCAGTAATAAAATACCAGGTTACGGTGACGCCAAGTCCCCTGACTGTCTATCCCATTGAAGGACTATCCTCCAAATCCTTGCGGTCTTTCCCACCCATATAAAGGACGTAATCAACTTTTCAACTCCCCAAAAAAGGATTTAGGGAGAAAGACAGCAAACACTGGAGCACAAACAAAAATCTTGGCAAAATGTTCATCTTAATTGACTGGACCCGGCCCACCAAAAATGTGGGGGGGGGGGGGGGGGAGAGATTATTCCACCTGGCAGATCGGCCTTAACCCTACCTACCAAGCTCACATAGTTGAATTTACTCCCACGGGCCCAACCTGGCTACTAGATACTTAAAGCTGGAACGAGCTATAAGAAAAGGAAGCACCCCCAGATTAATTCCCCTCTCTGGAGGTTTACTCAAAATGACTCACTTTTTTCCAAGTTTTGAGCTTCTATCCTGAAAAAGAGCCAAAGCCCCTCAGCAGCTCCATGGTGGGGACATCATGTATGAGATCATCAGGTTCTCCACCCCTTTGCCTCACTATCCCCCTCCACATATATAAAGTCCTCAAAGTGATGGCCAAAGGTTCTATCAACAGTGCAAACAAGAGTGTGTTATAGGGCACTCCTGCCTTATTACCTTATTTAATTGGAAGTACCAGAGCTCATGGTGTTGGTGCAGGCATTGACTGTTGGGGCCTTGTACAACAGTCATATCCAAGACACAAACTGGGCCCCAACCTGAATCTCTCCAAGACCGCAAAAGATATCATCATTCCACCCTGTCAAATACCTTCTCGCATCCAATGCGATGATTATCTCTGGCTCAGGCCCATCAGACGGGGATTTAGCCATTGCCGCACATTGGAAAACAATTGTCAGCCTTTGACAAAGCCTGTCTGATGTTTGGCAATAGCTTGAGCCAGACATGGTTGCAGCCTCAATGCTAACACCTTGGCGTCCACATTAATTAGATAAATAGGGTGGTACGACCCATATTCCACAGGGTCCTTGTCCTTTTTTAATAAAAGTGAAATTGAGGCTTGCACCAGAATCTCAGACAGTGAACTCCGTGTTACTGAGTCCTCAAACATCCCCACTAATAATTGTCTTGCAAACTTCTTGTAAAACTCCACCGGGAACCCGTCTGGCCCCAGGGCCTTTTAATAATAATTTTTATTGTCACAAGTAGGCTTATATTAACACTGCAATGAAGATACTGTGAAAATCCCCTAGTCGCCACATTTACACCGCCTGTTCGGGTACACTGAGGAAGAATTCAGAATGTCCAATTCACCGAACAGCACGCCTTTCGGGATTTGTGGGTGGAAACCGGAGCACCCAGAGGAAACCCACGCAGACACAAGGAGAACATGCAGACTCCACACAGACAGTGACCCAAGCCAGGAAACGAACCCGGGTCCCTGGTGTAGTGAAGCAACTGTGCCAACTGCTGTGCTGCCCTTACCTGTCTGCATTTACCCTATTGCTATCAAGACTTCCTCCATGCCCAACAGCTCCTCCAACCCTTTCACACTCTTCCTCCCCCACCTCAGGGAAACTCTAAGTCCTCCAAAAACGCTGACATACCCCACCCCACCCCCTTCAACGGTTCTGATCTATTGAGATTATTATAAAACATTTCAAA
The DNA here is from genome assembly GCF_902713615.1 of Scyliorhinus canicula. NCBI lineage: Eukaryota > Metazoa > Chordata > Chondrichthyes > Carcharhiniformes > Scyliorhinidae > Scyliorhinus > Scyliorhinus canicula. The sequence goes on along the minus strand of NC_052154.1, from coordinate 166,677,406 downwards.
TGCTCCATTAACTTTGTCAGGGTAGGCGCCAGCCTGCCACCTGAGTCTCTGACCTGGATAATCTTTCTGGAGGCCGCCTTCTGCCTCAAATGCCAAGTCAAGAGGCGACTGCCTTCTCTCCATACTCATACATAACCCTGCTCAAGTGCCACAACTGGTGCACTGCCTTATCTGTGGATAACAGGTCAAACTGCATCATCAGCTTCTTCCTGCTTGCCAGGAGACTAAGTTATTCAGTTATTCTGTGGTCTATGAATCATGATTCACATTAATTAGTGAAAGGTTGGGTGCCTTAGCTCTTGCAGAAGAGAGTTTTCCACTACAATTTCGGACAATAACCAGTGAAGAATCTGACAAGATTTCTTTTCATGCAACAGTTACCACACTGAGAAGTAATTTCATATACAGTCATTTTAAAAGTGTAGTCACCAACATTCATATTGCTAACAAATTAATGAGTTGAAATAACGGAGATCGTCAGGCAGGACAACAGCTTTGCTATGACCTTAATATTTTTTGCTGGGATTTGAGCCAGTATCTGTGCCTAATCCGTATTATTGAAGTACTGTAGAATGGAAGTAATTTAAGTTTAATGGGGTAAATGATCCCTTCCTCTCCTCCAGTTTTTCTCATTATATTCCTGTTCCTTTATAGATGTTGACCTTCATTTAGCTTTCCTTCAAGACAGTTGAAAATTGAAAGGCCACATAATAGGAAATCAAAGTTTTCAATCTTAAACCTGCTCAATACATTGAGTTAAGAAAGGCTCGCCCTAACTTCAGGTGAAACTGGTGTTCAGACCAATTTTTATAAATGATGTGCAATTATTATTTCTCAGAAATTATATCCATATCTTCAGTATCAAGCTTTTGCAAACAGACATCTTTTGTGAACCAAATGTTTAACTGTTCCTATGGAAATTGACATCTATCTGGGCAGGAGAAAGAGAAAAGAGGTATCCTGGAATTTGCATGATGGCTTGAGGAAGTCTGGAAAACAATTTTGGATTTTTTTTGAAGCGGTAACAGAGAGGGTTGATAAAGGAAATGATGTTGATATGGTGTACATTGATTTCCAAAAGTTTGATACAGACTTATGAGCAAAGTTATAGCTCATGGAATGCAAGGGACAGTAGTAACATGGATATGGAATTTAACTGAGCGACAGGAAACAGAGTAGCGGCTAATGGATGCTTTTCAGGCTGGAGGAAGGGTTGTAATGAAAGTTTGTAATGGAGATCCTTGGGGTCAGTGTTGGGCGCCTTGCTTTGCCACATATATATTAACGATCTAGATCTAGCTGTACAGGGCACAATTTCAAAGTTTGCCGATGCAACAAAACTCAGAAGCACTTCAAACTGTGAGGAGGAAAGTGTAGAACTTCAAAAGGCCATAGAAATATTGGTGGAGTGGGTGGACAGTTGGTAGATGAAGTTCGGTAGAAAGAACCACAGAGAGACATTACCAAACATGGGGCGGAATTCTCTCATAATGGGGCTGTGTCCCCACGGCTGCGAGAAAACTCCTGGAGAAAGTTCAGAGTGATTCTCCGTTTTGAAGGGAGCTGCAGGTCCCTGGAGTAGTCCTCGCAGCTCCGACCTGCACTTCTGGCCGTGGGTCTGCGAATGCGTGCGGAGGCTGCACTGTGCAACATGGCGAACCCACACAGCGGGCCGGCCCCAACAATATAGCCCCCCCTCTCCCTCCCCGCCCCCGGAGAATTGCGCGAAGGCGTCGGACCTGATCGCAGATCTGACGCCCCATTCTCTGCCCCCGCACTGAGTGGGATTGCGGCGAGGAGGCTCGGAGAATCCCGGCCCATATGGTGTGCACCATTATAGGGGGTGTAGGAGCAGAGGAGCCTGAGTCTGTATGCACGTAAGTCTGTGAAAGTGGCAGGACAGGCTGCGAGAACTGTTAATAAAGCATACGGCATTCTGAGCTTTATTAATAGGGACACAGAGTACAACAGCAAGGAGGTTATGTTGAACTTTTATAAGTTTGGCTTCAGCTGGAGAATTGTCTATTGTTCTGGTCACCTCACTTTGGGAAGGATGTGAAGGTATTGAAAAAAGTGCAGAAAAGATTCATGAGAATGGTTCCTGCCATGAGGAACTTCAATTATGAAAATAGATTGGAGAAGTTAGGGCTGTTTTCCATAAAGGAAAGAAGGCTGAGAGGTGATTTGATCGAGGTATTTAAAATCATGAGGTACCTGGACAGAGTAGAGAGAGAGAAACTGTTCCCACACGAGAAAGGATTGAGAATGAGAGGACACAGGCATAACATAATTAGTAAAATAAGCAATAGTGATATGAGGAATATCCTTTTCATACACTTAAGTGGTTAGGGTCTTGAATGCACTGCCTGACACTGTGGTGGAGGCAAGTTCAATTGAAGCATTTAAAAGGGTAGTAAAGTGAAAAGGATGAATATGTATGGGGAGAAGGTGGGAGAATGGCACTAGGTGAGTTACTCATTTGGAGGGTCGGTGCAGACACAATGGGCCAAATGGCCTCTTTCTGTGCCATAACATTTCTGAGATCCTGTTTTCCTAATATTGGCCACAGAATATTTACTTTTAGCAACCACCTGCAGAAATTGGCATTTCCAGTACTTGGCAGGGGTAGTGCACAAGGTTGTAATGTCTATTGAATAGGTCAGCACCATTAATTATCATTTCTCATTTTTATGAGTGAACCTTCAATGGGAAACTCTTCAGAGTGAAAACATGTGCCTGAATTTAACCTGCGGGGTTGCGTCTGAAGCCGGAAGCAGATATAAAACCTGCTCCTGGTCAAGAATGCGTTGCTCGGATGGCCGCACTGTGACGCAGTGGTTAGCATTGTTTCCTCACGGCACGGGTTCCCAGGTTCAATCTCGGCTCTGGGTCACTGTCCGTGCGGAGTTTGCACATTTTCTCCGTGGTCCTTTGAAAAAGAGCAGGATCAGATGGTATTCCAAAAGGAAGACTTCTGTAATGAAACAAACCTTTGTACATTACGATGGTAAGTGATGGCTGTGATTCAGCAGCCACATTCATCTGCAGATATGCCTGTGACAGATCAATTTTACTGAATTTCTATCCTCCAGAAAGTCCAGCAAACAAGTCTTTAATAAGCAGCAGTGGATAATGACCTGCGCACAAAACTGGGTTAATAATTTTAAAATCTCCATATATTCTCACTGAGCCATCCTGTTTTAATACAGGAATGATTGATGTCACCCAATCACTTGTAGCAACAGATTCAATGATGCCCATCCTTACTAATCTGTCTAGTTCTTCAGCTTTCGGCTTGATGGTGTACGGTACGGTCCTAGCTTCGAGACATTTGGGTATGCTTGATTTTTAGGTGCAGCTCAACTTGTCATAGAGCCTGGTGAATCTTCGAAAACCTTCTTGTATGTCTTCAGAAGTTGTTATAAGTTGGTCTTTGAATCCACTAATTGATTGACTGTTTCCCAATTAAGCTTAATCTTAGCCAACCACATTCTGCCAAATAGAGGAAGAACATTTCCACAGACAATGTGAAGAGGCAACTTCACCATCTACCCATTTGCTTCTACCTTGACCACAATACATCCTTTTAATGTTTTCACTTCTTCAGTGCACATCCATAGAATCACATTTGATGGTTTTAAAGGCAGATGCCTGAGCTTTTGATGATGAATTTTCTCCAGTACTAACGATATTGCTGTGCCCATAGCAACTTTCATTTTAATGTTGGCAGAGGCGTAGTGGTTTATCACTGGACAAATAATCCAGAGACCCAGAATACTGTTCTGGGGACCCAGGTTTGAATCCCACCATGGCAGATGATGAAATTTGAATTCAATAAAAACCTGGAATTAAAAGTCTATTGATGACCATAAAACCATTGAAAAACCCATCTGGTTCACTAATGCCCTTTAGGGGAGGAGATCTGCTGTACTTACCTGGTCTGATCCACAGCAATGTGATTGACTCTTAACTTCCATTCAGTTCGGGGGCAATTAGGGATGGGCAACAAATTCTGGCCTTGCCAGTGATACCACATCCCATGAAAGAATAACGAAAAAGAAATCATGACCGTTATGTTTTGGATATGCCCAGAAATGTTGTTAATCTCCCTGCATTGACACCTAGCTTTAGCTTGGTTTTGCTGTCTTTTAAGTGATCCTGAGATTCATCCACTAATTTGGAGATACGACTAGATTGTTGTTCTTGCACCTTCTTGGTTTGGGAGAAGTTTTTTGAGTCCAACATTTGGCAATATGGCCCTTTTTGCTACAGTTATTGCATGTATTTGTTTTACTCCAGGATTCCCCCGCTGAGTGTCCAACCTGTGTACAATTCTGACATGGTTGCACCTTTGCAGACTGGTTCTTTGATGTATCCATTTTGTGAATCTCTGTTCCAGGCCCCTATCTGCAAAACTTCTCTTGTTGCTGGCTTCATAGATGTGGCAATTTCCGCAGCACTTTTTAAAGTTAAATCACTTCCAGTAAGCAGCTTCCTCTAATCAGTTCACTGCAGAGACCACAACCCAGTCTGTCTCGAAGCGTATCATCAAGTGCTGTACCAAATTCATAATATCTAGCTAATCATCTTAAAGATGCTATGAACTGTAAAATGGTATCATCTTCTTCTTGACTATGGCAGTGTAACTGAAACCTTTCTTCAATCAATAATGGTTTAGGAGTGAAATGTCCCTCCACGATTTTCATTAATTCACTGAAGGACTTGTCTCCTGGTTTTGCTGGGTGAACAAGTTTCTGCAGCAACATCAACGTTTTACGGCCAACTGAGCTGAGAAATGTTACAACCTTTAGGTCCTCCAGTGACTGATTATCTATTAAAAACAATTGGAATCTGTCTTCATATGAATTCCACACTCTGCTGACGTCACTACACATCCTGTAATGCAGAACCAGCAAGAATGTGTGCCCAGGCACATAACACCCTTCTTCAGAGGTACAGCTATGGTACTCCATACTACAGAGCGCTTATTGTTGTACTTAATGTTAAAGTGAAGATCGCAAACAAATTTAGCTCCTTTATTTAAAATATTAACGTATTAATAACTGATTTTGATAAGAATCTGTCAAAACTGCATGTCTTAAAAAATCGGATTTTCTCAGTCTTGTCAATCGTGTCTTAAGTCTAACTGTAATGATTTCAGTCAAATCACCACTCCACGCGATGTTATCCCTGCTTTTTGGCATTAAAAGACTCAAATTATGTACTATTTGTTCTCCAAAGAAGAAAAAAGTTAAAAGTTACAAGTTAAGCTTTGTTATAGTATTTCAACATCAGCTAGGTTCAGTCCGCACCACTTGAATTAAAACTTTGGGTTGAGGCACTGCCGGGGATTTGAGCAAATAACAGAGGCTGATACTCCAGAGGAGTGTTGTCTCGGGAGGATATTAAAGATCCCATTGGTATAATTTGAAGTAATGCAAGTTCTATTGTGTTTCTGATCAACGTTCCTGCCCCAATCAACACCACTGAGCAAATTAACTTGTCACTCATCTCTACAACTGTTTGAAATTTATGTACAAAAGTAGTTGCTGTGTTTATTGACACAGCAATTGTCACTGCACTTCAAAATAATTATCCTGAAATGTTTTGGGTCTCAGAGATTTGATAAGACACTAATTTTAGCATGAAGCCTCTATTAACTTTAATCTACCCAGTTCCTTTTGAATCCTATTGACCACTTCATCATTGTCAAGTGTGCGCATGACACCAGCAAATTTGAAAATGGCACCTCTGCCAACATTATCAAGTTACACAGGCTCGAAATCCAGCACTTTTAAAACTAATATCCAAAGTTGTCAGAATAAGTTGAGTCACTGCTATACTTATTGATGAGACATAAAAGATTGTTATTTGACACTTTCTGAATGTGAACCCAGAGGCAGCACAGTAAAACAAGGTAAGACTCATTAAATAACACCTCTGCCAGGGTTGTCTGCTAAAGATTAGTGGAAGACACTTGCCACGTATATCATGAATCAATTAGTGAAATCAATCGTAAACAAGCTAGAACAACAGAAACACTAGTAATGGTGGCAGTGAAGTAAATTAACTGAAGCAGGAGAAACAAATAATAGTCCATATATCAAGCCAAATAACAGCTAGCTTTGCTGGTATATTAAGGACTGGAATATATGTAGGATACGGTTTGCATTTAGCACATTGTGTAATAAAACTTAATATATTTGTAATATAAATCATGCTGTGCCACGTCAGTTCAATGTGACTTGCATGATAGAGTCGTACATGCTTGTTATCTGGCTATATTAGAATTATTGTCGCTGCACTGAGCGATAACACATTCATTTGAGGGTTCAACTGACAGGAATAAATGCTTTGAACTCACTTGTGTCATTGATTGAACCCCGTGATGGGCTCCTCCTTGAAAATATGTTTAGCTATCTTTTTTATTTGTTAGATGTAAAAGGCAGCAATAGTCGATGAGTAAGCATACTGCTTGGTAAAGTAATGATGACCTGGATCACTGAACGCTACACTTTTGACTCAGTCAATCATCGAAACATAGAACGATTTACTGCACAAAAGGAGGCCCTTTGGCCTATCATGTCTGTGCAAGCTGCAAATGACCGATCCAGTCTAATCCCACCTTCCAGCTCTTTGTCCAACACCCCTGTACGTTATTGCACCTCAAGTGCATCTCCAAGTGTTCTTTAATGCAATGGGTGTCTCTGTCTGTACCACTATTTTAAACATGGAGTTGAATCCTATCACTTTCGGCCTGCAATGACATAGCTACACAAACGGTTCCATTATTGGGGCACACATTCAAAACACACAATCCTCTTATGTTTTAGGAATCCGTTTGTGCATAACGTTAAGGCGTGAGGCCATAGATTTTCATTGATGTCATGAGTCTGACCCCAAAAGATGAGTGGGTCTCATTTAAATTTCATTGGTGGACTCTGTACACTTCCCCAGTGATGGTGTGCATTCTACTCAACGCGAGGGCAGAGTTTCAGCAGGCCTTGCATTCATTTAAAACTGAATGCACTTCCTCACGCAAGCTGTCAGTCAACTCTACGTAAACCCATGCTGCTCCTGGGGGATTTCTGGCAAGCAACATGTTTTAGGTAAGATCTCCTCAATTCTCTGACACATAGGTGGAGGTGCTTCTGAAGCAGGTGAGGGTGTCCAAAGAGTGTGTCTGAGTGGATGTGGAGCACTGCTGGAGTGAGGTGGCAGACAATGTTCATAACTGCAGTATCACCCCTTAATCTATGCCATAAGCACTTCAATGCTCTCAGCTGAACAGAGTGAGAACTATGTCTTCCTATCTTAATTTTTTTGCGTTAACCTTGGCCACAGCATTCCTCCTATCCCCGCTCACACCCTAAATATTTCCCTCCCCCAGCCCATTTCTTTCTCCTTCGTATAGAAGGAGTCGCTATACAAACTTGTCTCATCCCGATTGCACCCTTATTTGTTGCTGCTTTCCCCACAACAGGCACTAACAACCATCTGCCCTTACCTACGAGCAATGATGAGCATTTTGCTCCTATGCTCACTGCTTCCTTGCTTCACTTTGGAAGCACTTTCTTGGATGAAATCAACTCATCCTTCCAACTTTCAGATTCTCCCTCTCAGCGTGCCCACTCTCTGGAACTGCTTCCCATCTGCAAGATCCTTCACAACAACCCCGCAATAATTTGTTCCCTTTCTTTATGGCGGGAGAAAATATTTTGTGATAATTAGGAGAGGACCAGAGTGGGGTGGAAATGGACCGGCCTCCATCCAGGTCCTCAACCAGATTGAGGAGGAAGCTATGGGCATTAATTTATCACAGAGGGCTGTAAAGGTTGGCCTGTTAAGTATGTCCGAGCCTGAGACAGACAGATTTTTAATCAGTAAGGGAATCAAGGGTTATAGGAATAAGACGGGAAAGTGAAATTGAGGATCATCAGATCAGATCAGTCATGACTTCATTGAATGGTAGAGCAGACTCAATGGATCAAATAGCCTGTTTCTGCTCCTACGCCCTATGGCCTTGTCACGTTGAGCATGTTAACCGCACCTTACTTGTATCTTTTATATCTCTTCAAGGAATTACATTTTCAGGCAGCATGGAGATCTGATACCTTACAACGCTGCTACTGATGAGCAATTTTCTAGGTCAATTTGAAGACCTGACTAAAGGGGACAGAGATGCCAACTTTCAGGGTTCAGCCTTCAAACTACTTTCTCCATACCTGGAATTACAAAGGATGCTGGAAAGCCTGCCACAAGATGAGAGAGCTGCAATGCGGAAACATTGCCTTTTGATGCACAGCTCTGGAGTAAAGTGGGCGGAACTGAATCTGGGTTTATGGACCCTTTGGGCAGATAAAGTGAGTAGTTCCCTTTGTCGATGGTCTCCTCTTTCTTCAAACAGTGTTGAGTGGCCTGGATGAGTTTGTGAGCATTGTGCAGTCACTCCCTGGGATTCTTACGGTTTTGAAGGAGAAAAAAAGCAATTTCCAAGACAGCGTTTTCTGAAGAGGTGCAACCAGGTGAGCTACAAACAGGTTTGAGTGATTCAGTACTTGCAGGTGAGTGGTTCCTTAAATAAGGTTTCCTGATGATGTTTCATCTTCTTGAATGAAAATCACACAGACCTTTTGACGTCACAGGACTCCAATTTAAATAATCCCCCATGTATGGTCTCACCACCTTTAGACTATTCTAGTGAATGACCTGAGAACAGAGCCTTGGCTTAATGGGACGGTTAAGTGCGGATCTCCAGGCTGCTACCACCCCATTTGCTGCGTAGGCAGAATGAATTGAATCCAGTCGTCTGCTGCTGGGACAGCACGGTAGCACAAGTGGATAGCACTGTGGCTTCACAGCACCAGGGTCTCAGGTTCAATTCCCCGCTGGGTCACTGTCTGTGCGGAGTCTGCACGTTCTCCCCGTGTCTGCGTGGGTTTCCTCCAGGTGCTCCGGTTTCCTCCCACAGTCCAAAGACGTGCAGGTTAGGTGGATTGGCTATGATAAATGCCCTTCTTGACCAAAAAGCTTAGGAGGGGTTATTGGGTTACGGGGATAGGGTGTAAGTGAGGGCTTAGTAGGTCGGGGCAGACTCGATGGGCCGAATGGCCTCCTTCTGCACTGTATGTTCTATGTTCTAAACAAGTAGGTTCAGAACATCAAACATCAGTGAGTAGAGGATTTAGCTGTGAGGAGAGAAGACTGTGACTTTTCTCATTAGTACAAAGGAGATCTAATAGATGAGGGATCGTTAGAAAATTTTAATTTTATTATTCGGTGAACGGTTAGAATCGGTAGATTCGTAGAGGACATCAGTTCAAGAATCATGAGCAAAGAAACAAATCCAGCCACAAGCTTTGTGTCTGTTTCCAGATGACATAAAGAGGAGAAATGTAATAAACGATGAGCAATATTGTAGCAGAGTTCAAGAGGATGTGGACAAGCTAGAGAAAGGAGCAGAGATGCGGTGGATTCAAGTTAGTATAGAGAAATATGCTGTGCCATTTATATACATATAAGCATATGGCACGAGGTGTGATTGAAGGAACATCACTTTTGAGGCCCTGTTCTTTCATTTTCTGCAATAAGATTTTTTTTTAAATTTTTTTTTTTTCTTATTTTTTGCAATAAGATTTTAATCTATGGGTCACAGATTATTCAAAAGGGATGAAGAATTACAGGTGAATTACTGCAAATCTAAGAGCAGACAAAATAGACCATATCAATCTTGGATTGAATGAAGGCAGGGAACTGGCTTGATCTCCGTAACGCACGATAACTATCTCTTCTGTTTCAGTTCCCTCTCGAGCCAGCTGGAAGTGTTAATCCAAAACTAGTTTGGATCCACCTTGAGAGAGCTTTATATCCTGTCCAGTGTGATCTTTGGCAGTTTGTTTTAGGCGGCTGGTGAATATCGAATTCCAATCGCTGGTTCAATTGTATCTTCACATTCATATGTCCACTTACCAGGGAATAAAGGTCCAATGGCAGACCCTTCCTGGCCCAGATTGCCACCCGCTGAGGTCATCTTGGCTTGTAAGAAGATTTTCTTAACTTCACACAGGTAGTTGTTTAGATATGTGGGCACGAGACCTCATCTTATCAGACCTGGCTATGCTTCTTGCTAGTTACTTAATCAGAAAGCAGACTGATGAAAAAACCTTCGGGATTATTCTCCGTTCCTGAGACTAAATATTCACGCCGGGCAGGATTAGTGGAGTCCTATGACAGCAAAGCTGGCGTTGCATCTGGATCAATTCACCGAGCGCTAGGGGGCTAACATAGCACCATATGGAACACGATTGATTCCAATGAGAAATGATGCCGGATCACTGGATTCGGGATTGACACTCAGGGAGGAGGCTGTCAAGCTGCAGCCGCATATACACACTGCACTCTCCACACATATCGTCCCAGCCAACAAGCTGGAGCGTGCTCATCCCGTTGATGATCAGCTGGGGCCAGATGGCACCTGGGGGGGGGGGGGGGGATACCCATACGACCCGTGGCGCTAAATTCACTGTGGGCAGTCAGCGGCGTGGCTGCCTTGCCGGCAATGGCGATCCATACCCGTCCACCCCGACCCCACAGCCCACCTCCTGGCTACCCTCCCCACTACTGCCCCCAGACCTGGCAGAAGCTCCCCAGCCAGTGGCACAACTGTCAGCAAACGATGGTGATATTAGACACGTATGGTAATAATAATCTTTATTAGTGTCATAAATAGGCTTACATTAACACTGCAATTAAGTTACTGCGAAAATCCCTAGTCGCCACACTCCGGCGCCTGTTTCATGAGTTTTAAAAGTACAACTGAACCTCGCCATTGGGAACTCCCCCTGGTGGAGGCGGAGAATCGTGGAGGCCCCCGGAGAATACCAGGTCAGGTCTGCTAATGATATGCAAATGGTTTTCTGTACGTGTGGAGTGGAACGCATTGATGTTGCTGTCGAGGCACAGGAGAATTGCGATTTTGCGTGAACTCGGCACCAGCCATGATTTTGGCGTCAGAACAGATTCTCTGCCCAATCGTATTTCTCGATTCTGCCATCAGCTGACAGAGAATCCCGCCCCTTATTCTTGTCAGCAGAAACAGCGATCTTGGAAATCTTTAACCAGTGGGAGGGAGAACTATTTCTATAGCATTCAATTAATTTCTTAACCTTTAATAGGGTCATTAAACAGCCATTTTTTACAACTCCCTAGTTTGAGAAGGATGTATCTGACTGATTCTTCATAATTCTCCCTTAACTCATCCAGCCATTTCTGAGTTATTGACCTGTGTGAACTGACAGGTATATAGATTCTTTAATTAGCTCATTAATCTTATCCTGGACACTGGAAATTCTATGCTATATCTATTATTGATTTTAGTGCTTACTGCAATTCTTTAATGTGATTGTATGATGTATCAGAATAACATCTTTGGCTAGTGTAATGTCACGTGTTACACAATGACATCGTCGGAACGTATCGCGGGTTTTTGTAGAGTTCACCGCTGTACCCTATTTGAGTAGCATCGTGTCAATAAACCCCTTGCACAATGTTATACGAACTCGACTGACCTGATATTCTCCGGCACCTCCGCGATTCTCTATCTCTTTCCGGCCACAACAAAGAACATGACAAAAGAGAAACTGAGATCCGGGCCATAAACCAAAAAAAGGGAGGAAAACAACTTGCGACAATGATTTTGTGAGCCAGAGTAAGGAATTATCAAGGGAGATCCAGGCCTGTACACCATTGAGAGTGAGGTTGGGAGAAATATCGTCTGCTTCCAAGGCGAAATTATCATTGTGGCAAATAAAAACAACAATTCAAGTAAATACTTGGACACCGTAGTTTGTAGTGGGGCATCAACAATGTGGTAGTATGACTAGGGGTATTACGGTACCTTGGAAGTGAGCTGCTATTGGTGCAGAGGACTCGCTGCCCATTGGCCCGGATAAGTCATGTGCCTCTCAGCCGATTGGCTGAGAGGTAGGTAGATCCACCTACGAGGCGGGATATAAGAACCCGTGCTTCCCGGCAGTCGGCCTTTCTTCTGTACGTCTGCTGCCAGGCACACATCTTGTGCATTAAAGCCTATCGTTTGGATCTCATCTTCGTCTTGTGGCCATTGATGGTGCATCAAACGAATCATCCAGCTGATTGCGATAGCCGCTTATGTATGTAAAATGTTTTCAAAAAGGATAAAATGCTATCGGACAGCAGGGAAATTACTGAGGGCTGACCTCAAACGGACAATTGACGTTTTCAGCACACTTATGGTTGTGATGGACAGAGCTGTGGAGATCACATCGCTCGTCGACACTGAAATGGGCCACGGGATTGCAAACCTCTGGCGCTGCCAACTCTGCAACCTATTGCCCAGGAATTGATAGCGGAGCACAGAAACAGCTAGTCTGTATGTACATTGCAAGTTTGCTGACTTCAAACAGAGAGAAAGTAAATGACAGGGAAGACAGGCTGCTGGCTGAGTAGCACAGATCAGGGAGCAGCAATCCATGGCAGGAAGAAAATATGTGTATGATGAGGAGGAGGAGACTTAGATCTCTTTGTTCCTGAAAGCCAATGAAACACCAGCAGACCTGCACACTGCCACCTTTCTCAGCTCAGTTGGGAGGAAAACATTCATGTTGCTGCAGAATTTAGCACATCCAGCTAAACCTGGAGACTAGTCACATCAGACTTGCAAAGAACATTTCCTTCGCTGTCCACTATTCATAGCTGAAAGATTCCGCTTTCATCATCGTGCACAGGAGGAAGGAGAAACAATTCCACAATTTGTTGCATTACTGCGAAAGTTAGCAAAGTAATACGGATTTTGCCGGACTTTGTGTGATACACTTTGCAACCGATTAGGTTGTGGCCTCATAATGAAGCCATCCAAAGGAAATTGTTGACTGAAGATGAATTAACCCTGAAATCTGCGATAGCAATCACAATGTCTATGGAACTTGTTGCGAGAATACATTAAATACATGAATAGGATGGGAATAGAGGGATACGGACCCAGGAAGTGTAGAAGATTGAAGTTTAGTCGGGCAGCATGGTCAGCACGGGCTTGGAGGGCTGAAAGGCCTGTTCCTGTGCTGTACTTTTCGTTGTTCTTTGTTCTTTGAGAAAAGCTTCATGATTGGAGTTCGAGCTCTAGTCCAGAAGATGGAGTCTGTGAGAAGCAGGTCCACCAAAAACCTACCACGTCATCGCTGCAACCAAGTGGGACATAGGGCTGGAGATTGTTGGAGCAAGGAGAACAAATTCAGAAATTGTGGTAAAGTTGGTCACATTGCCAAGGCATGTTGGCGACGCCAACCTTCATCAGCACAAAATAAGTGAACCAAGAAAACTACTGCAAAGACCAACAACGATTTTGGGTCTATCCAAAACTAAATGGGAACACTATTAAGATGGAAGTGGATGTGTGAACTGTCACTTATACCTGAATCGATATCCTGTCAGAAATTGAAGTATCAGCCTTCCGTCTGATGTGGTCTTCAGGATATATACCGAGGAGATTGTGCCGTTGAAGAGCTTCGTGAAGGGGACTGTAGAAGGTAACGAGCAGAAAGTGAAGTTGCCTCTTCACGTTGTTCAAGGAAACTTTCCAGCGTTGTTTGGGAGATCTGGGTTCAGGAAGATTAAGCTAAACTGGGCTGCCTTGAACCAACTTGTTGATTCTATGAATGATCTTCAACCACATCTGAGAAAGTATGCAAAGGTATTTGAGAAGTCACTTGGATCCATGACTGGGGTTGAAGTGAAACTCAAGATAAAGGCAGACAGCGTGCCTAAGTGTTTGAAAGCGTGTAGTACTCTAATCTATTTGACCTAAAGTGGAAGAAGAGCTCGAGTGGGTACTGAAGACAGGCGTCTTTGACCCAATCATCCCAGTCGTAAAGAAGGATTGTTCAGTACGAATACGCGGGGATTTCAAAACAACTATCAATCCTGTATTATGTCTAATCAATACCCTCTATCACTTATAAAAGATCTTATTGCTGGCATCTCGGCCAAACGTTTAGCAAATTTCTTTTTCCCAAGCCCGTCTGCAAATAAATGTAGCTATTGAGTCTCAACCGTCACTGACCACAGTAACACACAAGGGTCTGTTTCGGTATCGGAGGCTTCTGTTCAGGATAACGTCAGCACCGGCTCTCTTCCAACGATCTATGGATCAAATCTCGAATGGGTTATCCGGTGTGCAATGCTACCTGGACCACATTTTGATTACAGGTCCGAACGATGTAGAACATGCAAAGAACCTGGAAGCTCCTCTTGCAAGGCTGCAACTACATAGTTTCAGGATCAAGAAAGAGATGTATGAATATTTAAATGTTCTATTCACTATCTTGGACACATCATCAACCAACGGTGTTCACAAAGAACCTAAGAAGATGCCGGAGACCCTGGATGCTCCACAACGGCAGATTGTGACTCTGTTAAGGTTGTTTCTAGGATTATTAAATTACTGTGGAAAGTTTGTACCGCACTTAGCAACAAGACTGAAATCTTTACACACGTTGCTTTGTAAGATTGTGAGGGTGTTTACAAAATAAATTACAGGAATCCGAATTATTGGTCCATTATAATCCACAACTGATTCTGCAGCTTGCTTGCAATGCATCACCCTATGGAATTGGAGCAGTTGTCTCACTTATAATGCCTTCAGATGAAGAGCGACCAATAACATTTGATTCTAGGGCATTGACTAACACCGGCAGCATGGTAGCACAGTGGTTAGCACAATTGCTTCACAGCTTCAGGGTCCCAGTTTCGATTCCCGGCTTGGGTCACTGTCTGTGTGGAGTCTGCACGTTCTCCCCGTCCTTGAGTGGGTTTCCTCCGGGTGCTCCGGTTTCCTCCCACAGTCCAAAGATGTGCAGGTTAGGTGGATTGGTCATGATAAATTGCCCTTAGTGTCTGAAAAGGTTAGGTGGGGTTAATGGGTTACAGATATAGGGTGGAAGTGTGGGCTTAAGTAGGGTGCTCTTTCCAAGAGCCGGTGCAGACTCGATGGGCCGAATGGCCTCCTTCTGCACTGTAAATTCTATGATCTATGAGCCCAAATATAGTCAACTTGAGAAAGAAGATTTTAGCATTATTTTAGATATTCAAAGGTTCTACCATTATTTATTTGGCCGTCAATGTATTCTATTGACCGACCATCATCCCTTAACTATAATATTTGGGCCACGTTCTCCCCGTGTGTGCGTAGGTTTCCTCTGGGTGCTCCGAGTTCCTCCAATAATCCAAAGATTTGCAGGTTAGGTGGATTGGCCATGCTAAATTGCCCTTAGTGTCCAAAATTGCCCTTAGTGTTGGGTGGGGTTACTGGGTTATGGGGATAGAGTGGAGGTGTGGGCTTGGGTAGGGTGCTCTTTCCAAGAGCCGATACAGATTCAATGGGCCGAATGGCCTCCTTCTGCACTGTGAATTCTATGATTCTATGATAAGGGATCCCATCAGTCACTGCAGTCAATTACAATGTATGGCATTAATCTTGTCTGCGCACGATTATGTCATTGAATAGCGTAGGTCTCAACAGTACACAGACATGGATGCTTTGTCCAGGCTGCCGCTGCATCGTAGGTCTGAACAGCACACGAACACGGATGCTTTGTCTAGACTGCAACTGCATCCTAGGTCTGAACAGCATGCAAACATGGACGCTTTGTCTAGTCTGCCGCTGCATCGTAGGTCTGAACAGCACACGAACACGGACGCTTTGTCTAGTCTGCCGCTGCATCGTAGGTCTGAACAGCACACGAACACGGACGCTTTGTCTAGTCTGCCGCTGCAACATCAACAAGACGAAAAAGATAAGCACGAATCTGATGAATATTTCAATGACATCTTCTGTCTCATGTGGAAAATGTTTGGGTGACGTCTTCTCAGGTGGAAAAGTTTACCCAAACAGATCTGGTGATGGGGAAGGTGTTAGACATGATTCAAAAAGACATTCTAACGCAAGAGCACAAAAATAATCCAGACCTTAAACCCTATCTTACCAGGCATCTTGGGTTGATAATACAAAATGCAGTATTGTGTGGAGTAATCACTCCGCCAAGCCTATGAAGTAGAATCCTAGAGCTGCTGCATGAGGGACATCCTGGTGTAGTTAGAATGAAGGGGTGGGTGGGAAGCTACTTCTGGTAGCTCGGGTTGGATACCCAGATAGAGGAGAAGCCAATCCTGTGCTTCATTGAGAAGTATGCCTCCCCTACAATCTTTGCATCCATGAGAATGTCCTACCAGGCCGTGGCAAAGAATCCATGCCAATTATGCAGGACCAGTCAAAGGGCACATAATTTGGTTATTGTTGACGCACATTCAAAGTGCCGGAGGTTGAAATTGACAATGATGGGACAGACCGTAGTAAGGCTTTGCGAGGTATTTGCAAGTTTTGGGTGACCGAGACAGCAAGTGAGTGATAACGGTACCCAGTTCACATCAGTCGAATTCGAGGACTATCTGAAAGGCTGTGGCATCCACCATTTTGAATCTGCCACGTACCATCCAGCTACCAGTGGCTTAGCTCAACATTTAGCACAAATGCTCAAGCATGCAGTGAACATTTCTAGGAATAAAGGCTCTCTACCTAAATGCGTCAATAGGTTTCTAATGATATATAGAACGCTGCGCAGTCACCAACACAAAGCTCACTGACAATACTGATATTCAAAAGGAAATTCCTCACACAGTTCAGCCTTGAGACCCCCCCCCCCCCCCCCCATTCAACTTCAGAGACAGTCAGACAACAACATTAGAGACAAATAGCTAGAAGGAAACACCATTCAAAAAGCAGAGAAACATTCAGTAGCGAGAAGTACCACCTCAGGCGATAAATGGACTCCAGTAATTTCCGGTGGCAGCCATAAAGTGAGTGGTCTCACATTTGGTGGCTCCTGCTCGAGGTGGAATTGTTTGTTTCTTTTTTCCAGACATAGGGAGTGTCTGTTGATGCAAGGTGATGAGCAGTGAGAGATAGAAATTTTCCTTCGGGTGAGCCTGTTTACGGCTTATCGAATGAGGAGTGAAACGGTCAAGGGACAGCAGTCTGGCCGGGAGAACTTTTGAAGTGAGACAGAGGGAAATATGGCGGAGGGCTCTGGGATTTTGTTGCCGGCCCAGTAGTCTACCGAGCGACTGGTGGAGTTCCTGAACGGCAAGTTCCAACAGCAAAGGCAGGAGGCCTCGGAGTTCCTGGCTGAGGTGGCAGAGCCAATCAGGGCGGCTACTGAGAGAGTGGAGCAAAGACTGTAGGTGCAGAGTTCTGCACTGCAGAAGGTGGAGGAGTCGGTGGTGGATCAGCGTGATAGCACAGTGGTTAGCACTTGGGGATATTGCTGTGTAGCAGTGTGGTGGACAGACTTTTGAAACATGCTTCTCTTTGTGAAGTTAGAGACCGGTGATGCAAGCCTGGAAGATTGGGCCCAGTACGCTGAGCAAATGAGGTACTAATGGCATTAGTGGAGAGGGCCGACAGAAGTTAATCCTCCTGGCTGTCTGCAGGGCCCCAATCTGCAGCATAATTAAAAGCCTCACATACCCAGCTGCTCCAGATTCAAAATCTTTTGACAATTTGATAGAGTTGGCATCTAACTATTATGACCCAAAACCGTCCGTGATCATGCAACGGTACTGATTCAATATTACTGTGTGGACTCGGGGGGAGTCAGTTAAGGATTTTTTAACTCGACTCTGAAGGCTGGCTGAGCATTTTGAGAGGGGACGCCACCCTTTACGGTGATCACACGCTCTCAGTCCCCATTGGTCCCTGGAGCATCGTGACCCTCCTCTACTTTGCTGTCTTAAAGAGACAGGCACCTCAATCCATTACAGATGAAAAGTCTGTTGCAAGGATTGTCGAATGTAAAAGTATACCTGGATGATGTACTGATAATAACGGGATTGACAGAAGCTGGGAACCTAGCTAACTTGGAAGAGGTGCGAAGAGGATTTCAAAAGGCTGGAGTTCGCCTCAAGAAGAAATGTACTTTTCAGGCCAATGAAGTGGCTTATCTGGGTTACCGGGTAGATGCACATAGGTTATACCTTATGAAAAAGAAATTAGGACAATAAAGGAGGTGCTGGACCCTTGAAACACATCTGGGCTTCAGTCCTTCTTGGGAATGGTGAATTGTTCTGGGCGTTTTCTGATGGATTTGTTGATGTTGTTGGCCCTCATACATGTGTTCCAAAGAAGCACCAGCTTTGCTTTTGGAGGATGCCTCAGAGAGAAGCTTTCAACAAGGTAAAGCAGTTATTACATTCATCTTGCTTATTGGTGCACTTTGACCCATCCAGAAAATTGATATTAACCTGTGATGCCTCCCCTAATGGCGTTGGTGCAGTTTTGTCTCATAATGGATGATGGGTCTGAAGGACCTATAGGATATGCCCAGAACCCCCTCAGAGGCTGAAAAAGGCTATTCTCAGATGGAAAAGAAGGGTTGGCTGTCGTGAATGCAGTAAAGAAGTTTCAGTATGTGCTGCCATTGTAACCGACCACAAAACACTTTGGGGTCTTTTTAAGGAAGAGAGGGCTATTCCACCAATCACACCAGCAAGGATTCAGCTTGGGCATTAATCTTATCAGCATACGAGTATACATTCCAACACTGGCCAGGAATGCAGATAGCAAATGCAGATGTCCATTGCCTAAGGGAGTGTAGAACCCCCTCCCCCAGTACCACAGGAAATTGTGATGGCGCTGAACCTCTTGGATACGTTGCCCGTTTTGTTGCAACAAATCAAACATTGGACAAGCAGAGACCCGCTATTGTCCAAAGTGAAGCACAGAACATTAACAGGATGGACCAGTTTCTGAAGCGATGAAGCCATATTGTATTTGGAAAGACGAATTAAGTTGTGAAGACTGCATCACACTTTGGGGAGCAAGAGTAGTTATCCCTGTGCCAGGAACCGGAGTGCTGCTTTGGGCTGCAATATACAGCTTAAATTGGAGTTTGGTGACTGAGGGAATTTAAGGGTTAATTTCTATCTGACGTCTAGTCTTTCTACAATTCAGCAATTAATTATAAGTTGCTTAAAAGAAGAAAGGTGATTAGCGGCCTTGGTGAGCAGGACCTGGAAGATGTGATAGCCGAGTTCTTGAAAATTGTAGAAGCTGAGATCGATAGGCTTTTATCTTCCGGGAGGGGAGACAGCTGGACCAGCAAGGGACAGCCTGTACCGAGGCAACGGGCTGAGTTTAAAAATCAGATCCAGGAGAGATGTTGCAGGAAAATGGTGAGTTCATTGGCTGGTGAGACGCCGCTGTTATGGCTTGTGTTTAAATAACTTTACGACAAAAAGAAGTATCATTTATAAAGAAGCAGCTCCTTGAATTTCAGTAAGGAACGCTAGCAGTAGGAAAGTGAAGCTGAATCAAGTTGAGGTGAAATAAGGTAATAAAGTAAACAAAATAGGATAAAGTTAGAAAGCTAAGTCGGGAGGACAAAGCAGCGACAGAAAGAGCAAGAGAGGGTAGCCAGGTGGATAAAGGAGTGCAAGAAAGAACGAGACTGAGAATGGAGTGTTAGTTATTGCTTATCGTTTTTTCGGTCTTATATTTTTTGATCATTTGGAAGGGTTATATTTTGTTACAACGAGGAACGGGGAAGAAAGATCCCAGAATAAATTATGTTATTTGATATTAACTGTCATCCAAAAAGTTTAATTTATTTTAAAGAGGTAAATCATGGCAGGAGAGCTCAAAGCCGTGGTGTGCTCTTTATGCTCCATGTGGGAAGCCGGGAATATTTCCAGTACCCGGGGCCAGTTGGTGTGCAGGAAATGTCTCCAACTGCAGATCCCGGAAACACGGGCTTCGGAGCTGGAGTGGTGGTTGGGGACACTGTGGAGTATCGGCAAGGTGGAGAGTATCATGGATAGTAAGTATAGAGAGGTGTTCACACCACAGACTAAGACTCCACAGGCAGGAAGGGAATGGGTGACCACCAGACAGAGAAAGAGGATGACGCAGACAATGCGGGAATCTCCTGTGCCCATTCCCCTGAAAAACAGATGTACTGCTTTGGATACTGTTGAGAGGAATGACCTCTCAGGGAAATGCAGCAACAGCCAAATCAGTGGCACCACGGTTGGTTCTGCTGCATTGGGGAGGAGTAAAAGATGTAGGAATGCAATAGCTATGGGGGATTCAATTATAAGGGAAATAGGCTTTCCTGTGGCCACAAATGAGACTCCACGATGGTTTGTTGCCTCCCTGGTGGGGTTGCATTGCTAGTTAAAGAGGAAATCCAATAGCGAGGAAGGAAATGACCTTCAATGTGGAATCTGTATGGATAGAGCTGAGAAACACCAAGGGGCAAAAAACATTAATGGGGATTGTGTATAAACCCTCAAACTGTGGTGTGATGTTGGGAATGACATTAAACAGGAAGTTAGAGATTCATGTGATAAACATTATTATGGGTGACCTTAATCTGCCTTTAATCTGATTGGGCAAATCAAATTAGTAACAATACGGTCGAAAAGGAATTCCTGGAATGTATGCAGGATAGTTTTCTGGACCAACACGTTGAGAAACCAACTAAGAACAGACCATTCTAAACTAGGCATTGCGTAATGGGAAAGGAATAATTGGCAATCTAGTTTTGCGAGGAGAGATCCCCTGGAAGCCTATCAAATTCTATCAGGACTAGACAGGGTAGATACAGGAAGGATGTTTCCGATGGTGTGGGTGTCCAGAAGCAAGGGTCACAGTCTGAGAATACGGGGTAGACCACATGGGGCAGCATGGCGGCACACTGGTTGGCACTGCTGTCTTCACAGTGCCAGGGACTCAGGTTCAATTCCGGCCTTGGGTGGC